>NW_024070207.1:125204738-125231124 GCF_014754425.2 Oryx dammah
GGAAACACTGGGCTTCCCTGGGGAATCCACCTGCAACCCAGGAGACACGGGTTCAATCCCCGGTCCAGGAAGATCCTACCTGCCGCAGAGCAACTAAGCTCGTGCGCCACAACTGCCGAGCCTCTGCTCTGGAGCCCAGGAGCCCACCAGCTGCAACTACTGAAGCCCACTAGAGCCCATGCTCTGCCACAACAGAAGCCACAGGCAATGCGAAGCCGGCACACCGCACCCAGAAACTAGCCCCTCACTCGCCACAACTAGAGAACAGCCCCTGAAGCAATGAAGCCAAAAGTAAATAGTTTTTAAAAGATTGGGGCGGGGGGAATCACACAAACAGTGATACTGTGTGACATGGAAATTAGGTCACACTTGAATTTCAGTGTCCATCAATAAAGCTTTATTGCAACACACGCATGTGCATTCCTTTTCAGCTCACAGCGCTATAAAAGCAGAGGTCAGTGACCCAGTGAAGCATGAATAATACTGACCACTTGGCCTAGAAAAGCGTTTCTAGGCAATCAAAGGACTCAGTCCATCCTAAAGGAAGTCATCCTAAAGGACCAGTCTATCCTAAAGGAAATCAGTCCTGAATATTCACTGGAAGGACTGATGCTGAAGCTGAAGCTCTAATTCTTTGGCCACCTGATGCAAAGAACTGACTCATTGGAAAAGACCCAGATGTTGGAAAAGATTGAAGGTGGGAGGAGAAGGGGAGGAGAGAAGATGAGATGTTTGAATGGTATCACCAACTCAATGACATGAGTTTGAGTACGCTCCGGGAGCTGGTGATGGACAGGGAAGCCTGGCGTGCTGCAGTCCATGGGGTCAAAAAGAGTCAGACACGACTGAGCAACTGAACTGAACTGAACTGAAGGACTCAAGGTTCTTCATGTAACTTGCCGACCTCTTCCTAGGAAATTCTTTTCTGTTTTTATAGTGTGTTTTCAAAAAGTTTTCAGAGGGACTTCCCTGGCGGTTCAGTGGTTGAGAAAACGCCTTCTTGGGTTTGATCCTCCGTGAGGAAACTAAGATCCCACATGGCACAGAGAAAGTAAGCCTGCGACCCACAGTGAGAGAAGCGACCGCAATGAAAAGCCCGCACGTCGAATCTAGAGCGAGATCTCCGCACTCCACAACTAGCGAGCTCACATGCTACAACCCAGACTCAACACAGCGAAAATACCTACAAAGAAAACACTTTTCATAAAATGTTATATGAAGGAACTCCTTTTATTAATATTGAAGAAAAGGCAGAAGGAACAGGATAGTAGAAAAGCAGCAGTGTGTCTTCAGGAACCCAGCCCATTCTGTATGGGGGGATGGGTCCTAAAAAAGGCCCAGAAATGCCTGGAGACAGCCACCCGCTCAGAGAGGGTGGAGGCCATTCGAAGGACTCGGGGAAATTAAACCTATCTCGACAGGAGCAGACTCAGGTGCGCAAAGGAAGAACCGAGGCTTCTCCTAGCTGCGAAAGTGTTCTGATGGTTTCCTTAACAGTTTTCAAAAACGACCTCATCCGTTGCCATAGCAACCTATGACGTTGCTGGGGAGATACAGTAGGGATCCTATATTCGTTTCACAAGGGGAGGAAAGTCCAGTCTCACAGAGGTTAAGGGCTGTATCAGTTTCCTTTTGTTGCTGCAACAAATTATCGCACACTTAATGGCTTAAATTTTTAAAAAATACATAAATAAAACGTATTATCTGGACTTCCCTGGTGATCAGGGGTTAAGAATCCCCCTGCCAATTCAGGGGGAAGCGTGGATTCGATACCTGACCTGGGAAGATTCCACGTGCCACGGAGGCAGCTAAGCCCATGGGCCACAGCTGCTGAGCCCAAGTTCCACAACCAGAGAAGGCACCACAGAGAGAAGTGTGCACGTCACATCTAGAGAGTAACCCCCCGTTCACCACAACTAGAGAGAAACCCACGCAGCAATGTAGCCCCAGTGCAGCCAAAAATAAATTAAGAACAAGAACAAGCCAAACTCGTTATCTGACCATTCTGGAGGCCAGAGGTCCCCTGTGGGTCTCACTGGGCTAATTAACATTGAGTTGTTGGCAGACTGGTTCTTTCAGAGATTCCAGGCGAGAATCTGGCTCCTTTTGCCTTTTCCAGTGTCTCGATCCCAAAGGCCTGGACACGTGACCTCCCTTTGGTCGTGTCCTTCTCCTGACGCGCAAGCCCCCTCCTGCCCGATCCTGGTGATTCGATTAGCTCAAACTGTTAACTTTCCATCTCAAAGTTCTAAATTGAGCTACGTCTGCAAAGTCCCCTTTGGCCAGAGAAGGCGGCCTCGATGTACAGGTTTCTTGGCATTCAAGTGTAGACCTCTTTTGTTGTGTATATCAGTCACTCAGTCATGTGCGAGTCTTTGCGACCACCGTGGACTGTAGCCCCTCCAGGCTCCTCTGTCCATGGGATGCTCCAGGCAAGAGTACTGGAGTGGGTTGCCACGCCTTCCTCCAGGGGATCTTCCCGACCCAGGGATGGAACCCGGGTCTTCCGCATTGCAGGCAGACTCTTTACCATCTGAACCACCAGGTAAGCCCCAATATTCATATTCTACTTTCCAAAGTGGCCCATCTACTGTAGTTCCAAATCCTACGGCCCTCCTAAACAGAAACCATGTTGCCTCTGGATCAGCGAACAGTTTCCAAGCCCACGCACCCAGCAACACGCAGAACGGCAACCAAGGAGCTGCCTGGGTTTACTCAAAGTACACGGCTGTTACAGTTACAAAATAACAGGAGACGGTAGTTGTCAAAAGGCTGTTCCTCCTCCCTCTCTATTTTGGTAACCGTATTTCATTATAAGACATTATGTGTTTTTTATTTTCTTCCCTCCCTCTGTTTGTTTCCACTTCTGCATTTAGTGTTTAAAAGTCACCGTGGAGAAGGAGCCTGGGAGAGGAGAAGATTTTATAAATAGTCGCTGCACAAAAATCATCTCCCACATAGTCAAGCTCCTACATTGACAAAGAACATTCAGCAGCTGCAAGAAAAGCAAAGCACAGGTGAAAGTACGTGGAGGTGGAATATTTGCATTTTTTTTTCCCTCCGCTGCCTTTGTCAGAAGGCCTTTCTGATGTTTTTATGAAATGAACAGCCACTTGATAAGGTCAGATGGGCACACACAGCCCAGCCGTTGCCTCCTACTTAAGTCACCTAAGAGAGTGAAAATGCAGGTTCACACGAAAGGCTGTACACTTGTAGGTTGGCTCATAGATGCCCAATCCTGGAAACAACCCAGATGTCCTTCAGTAAGGGAAGGGAGAAACTCACTGCAGTACATGCAACGTTGTCGCTCTATGTGCGTGTGTGCCAAGGAGCTTCAGTCGTGTCTGACTCTTTGAGACTCTCTGCACTCTAGCCCACCAGGCTCCTCTGTCCGTGAGATTCTCCAGACAAGAATGCTGGAGTGGGTTGCCATGCCCTCCTCCAGGGGATCTTCCTGACCCAGGGATCAAACCCAGGTCTCCTGCATTTCAGGCAGATTCTTTACCATCTGAGGCACCAGGAAAGCTTGTAAATTATATCTCAGTAAACAATGGAAACAGTGACAGATTTTATTTTCTTGGGCTCCAAAATCACTGTAGATGGTGACTGCAGCCATGAAATTAAAAGACGCTTGCTTCTTGGAAGAAAAGTTATGACCAACCTAGACAGCATATTAAAAAGCAGAGACACTACTTTGCCAACAAAGGCCCATCTAGTCAAAGCTATGGTTTTTCCAGTAGTCATATATGGATGTGAGAGTTGGACCATAAAGAAGGCTGAGCGCCAGAGAATTGATGCTTTTGAACTGTGGTGTTGGAGAAGACTCTTGAGAGCTCCTTGGACTGCAAGGAGATCCAACCAGTCCATCCTAAAGGAACTCAGTCCTGAATATTCATTGGAAGGACTGATGCTGAAGCTGAAACTCCAATACCCTGGCCACCTGATGGGAAGAACTGACTCATTGGAAAAGACCCTGATGCTGGGAAAGATTGAAGCCAGGAGAAGAAGGGGACGAGAGAGGATGAGATGGTTGGATGGCGTCACTGACTTGATGCACATAAGTTTGAGCCAGCTGCAGGAGTTGGTGATGGACAGGGAGGCCTGGCGTGCTGCAGTCCCTGGGGTCCCAAAGAGTATGACACAACTGAGCGACTGAACTGAACTGAAACTTGACTTCAAAAACACAGAAAACTCAGCAGATTCAGGAAAGCACCGTAAAACTCAAAGGAATTGGAACACAGGGCTTCTCCCTAGTACGTGTATGAGAAACTCTTCCCGTTTGTTGCTATGACCACTTGACTGAAGCCATTTACTGAGGTCAGATATATGTCATCTACAGTTTGTAAGATGTCCCTAAGGGAGGGAGGAAGGGAAAGAACATTTTAATCTATTTTTGAGATAACCATCGGAATCGGTCACATTTCTGGAAATGACTGCTTCGGATAAGACTGCATGGGATAAACCCATGGCTACACACTGCTGTCCAGTCACTCGAATGTGGAGCTGACCTCAGCAGCCAGCGGGTTTCCAAGGCACAGCCTGAACAGTGGCTAAAAGCACAGGAATTATTTGAGACGATTGCTGGGGCAGGGAAACTAGAAATGAGATCCAAAAGGAGGGTAGTTTGCCTTTGCATAGATCCCCCTTGGATGACGAAAATAACTTTTTCAAATGACTAGATAATTCCAAAGAGGTTTGAAGTTTTAAATGTTACAGTTCTTCCCAGAATGGCAGAATTTGAAGATGGAAAGGTTTCATATAAGGAGCTAAGAATACCAAATGGTGGCTGCATCTCCTGTAGCTTTCTGTATTCTTAAGGAAAGAGGGCAAAGATTACAGCTACTAAGTAAATGATTGTAAATAAATGATCACAGCTGCTAAACACATGATTCCTAGTTTAAGTATGATTCTTGTTTAGGATATACGGATGTCTGCGGAGGCTTCCCAGGTGGCTCAGTGGTAAAGAATCTACCTGCCAATTCAGGAGATGTAGGAGATCCAGGTTTGATGCCTGGGTCAGGAAGATCCCCCTGGAGAAGAAAATGGCAACCCACTCCATTCTTCTTGCCTAGAAATCCCACGGACAGAGGAGCCTGGCGGGTGTCAGTCCACGGGGTTGCAAGGAGTCAGACAGGTCTAGCCCACACTCATGCCATGTCTGTTGAAACATTATAAGCAAAGAAGTGTGTCAGGAAAAGCTTGAGCAGGACAACTATTTTGAAAATATAAAGCACTTGAGCTTGTACACACAGATACAATCCCATTTTGAAGTAACTGAAAGAGGCCTCTGGAGAGGAGACAAGAAAATAAATTTTATATAAACATGTCAAGACATACAGACAAAAGGGGACACACAGGCCTGTAGCCGTGGTGTGTGTTACCCGAGGGACTGTAGCCCGCCAGGCTCCTCTGTCCCTGGGGGATTCTCCAGGCGAGCATACTGGAGCGGGTTGCCGTTTTTCTCCTCCAGGGGATCTTCCCGACCCAGGGATCGAACCCATTGTCTTCTGCATCGCAAGCAGATGCTTTACCGTCTAAGCCGCCGGGAACGCCCAGTTCTTGTGTCTTAAAGACAAACGAAAATTAGTAAGAGGCGGGATGCTCTGGGTTTTTTTCACTTTCCCCGCACCTACTTGGTTTCAGCCCCTTTGCCCCCCCCCCCCCCGCCCGAACTCGTCCCAAAATGCTCTCAGCTCGCCCCCAGCCCCTCCCTCTCCCCCAAGCCCCACCCCCACGTCCCATACGTTTCCTTGGCAACCAGGGACCCTCAGCGTACTTCAGGCTCTCTGCTGGGATGAGGGACCCCTCCCCCCCCATCAATCTCTCTCTCTCTCTCTCTCCCTCATGAGCCAACATGTCGATGTTTATGTTTTTGTAGGGTTTTCCCCAGCTAGGATAAGAGCTCCATGGAGGAGCAGAAGGTTAGGACAGACAGATAAGAAGGGGAGGCAGGTGTCATGGTCTTTTGATGTGTTAACCTCACACATCTTCACACAGTTGGCGGTGATTCAATCAGACAGTGTGTCTATTTCCTAAGGCAGCAGCAGCTGTAACAAAGTACCGTATACCAAAGGGGCTTAAAACCATACAAGTTTCGTTTTTTTTTCTTCCTGGAGGCCAGAAGTGCAAACCCGAGGTACTGGGAGGAACAGGTTGCCATGGAAGGCTCTAGGGGGGAAAAAGAAATTCTTCTTTTTCAGTCTGTTCCAGCTACTGGAATCCTTACTGTTCCTTTGGCTTGGAGCTGTATCGTGTCCAGTCTCTGCTGGCATCTTCATGTGGCTGTGCGTGTGTGTCTAAACCTCCCTCTCAGGGGCTTTCCTGGTGGTGAAGACTCCATGGTTCCAGTGCAGGGAGGGGTCGTGGGTTCGATCCCTGATTGGGGAACTAAGATCCCCTATGCCATGTGGCACAGCCAAAAAATGTTTTTTAAAATAAATAAACTTCTCCTTTCTCTTCGAAGAACACCAGTCACTGGACTTAGGACTACTCTAATTCAGTATGAAACTGAAAGTTGCTTAGTTGTGTCGGACTCTTTGTGGCCCCGTGGTCTGTAGCCCGCCAGGCTCCTCCGTCCATGAGATTCTCCAGGCAAGGATACTGGAGTGGGTTGCCATTTCCTTCTCCAGGGGATCTTCCCGACCCAGGGATCAAACCTGAGTCTCCCATGGCTCCTGCATTGCGTGTGGATTCTTTACTTGAGCCACTGAGAGAAGTCCACAAAGACTCTACCTATTTCCAAATGATCACTTTCACGGATACCAGAAGTTGGGATTTCAACATACCTTTTTGGGTGAGACACAATTTAACTTAGGACTCACACTAAACGTTCACTGGAAGCACCAATGCGGAAGATGAAGCTTCACCTGATGTGAAGAGCTAACTCACTGGAAAAGACCCTGATGCTGGGGAAGGTTGAAGGCTGGAGGAAAAGGGGATGACAGAGGAGGAGATGGTTGGATGGCGTCACAGACTCGATGGACATGAGTCTGAGCAAGCTCTGGGGGTGAGTGAAGGATGGGAAAGCCTGGTGTGCTACAGTTACGGGGTCGATGAGAGTTGCACAGGACTTTGGGACTGAACCACCACAACAGCAAATTGTAAGTGCTGCTGTGGAGGTATTTTGTAAGCATGATCAAAGTCCATAGTCAGTTGACTTTAAACTAGGGAGACTATCTCAGATAATCTGAGTGGGTCCCATGCAGTCAGGTAAAAGGCCTACTGAGGTCTCCATGACAAAGAGGAAATTTCTTTTGGGGACAACAGTTACAGTCAGTTCCCAAGAATATTCTGACCTGACCTTCCTAACTGCATGGCCTACGAATTTCAGACTTGCATAGCCTGCCCCCACAATGGCACAAACCAATCTTTACAACAACAAATGGCTTTCCCTGGTGGCTCAGATGGTAAAGAATCTGCCTACAATGCAGGAGACTCAGGTTTGATCCCTGGGTTGGGAAAAGCCCCTGGAGAAGGGCATAGCGACCCACTCCAGTATTGTTGCGTGGAGACTTTCTGGGACAGAGAAGTCTGGAGGGCTACAGTCCCTGGGGTCACAAAGAGTTGGACATGACTGAGTGACTGGTACTTTTTCACTAGACAGTGATTCTGTTTGAACCAAAAGTATTACACTGAGATTGAAGAATTGCCTTGAATGTATCAGTATATATACATAGAATCCCCAAGCAGAATATCTTATGTGCAATGGTAAATTGCCTGAAAATGCTTACGATATGCCTTGACTATAACCCAGAATATGGTGGTTGAAAACACTAAGTCATTTATAAAGAGAGCTAGAAATAAGTCATCTTCAGTGCTTAAAAAAAAAATAAGTGAATGCGGTAGGGAAATGCATTTTTCAAATTCTGTAACTTATACTTCCGAGCCACTGGGTTCCGATGAACAATGGCCTTGTGTCTTAAAAATCAAATGATCATCTTGGTTCTGCTTCAGCAGTATTTCAGGTTTTTTCCTACAGCAGCCCCAGGATATGAATGGCCATAGAGACTGGCTGGCAACAGTGGCCAGGAACCAGAGCTTTTCCGAAGAAGAAAGCCAGTGAGCACCCAAGAGTTAGGGACAGAGGAGGAAGGTGAGGGGTGGATGTCCGCCAGGCTGAACGTGTGGCAAGGCCAGACCAAGAGAAATCACTCGCTGTGTGATTCCATTTCCGTGCTGTATTAATTTGCTTCTCCTGCTGCAGCTGTTTAGTCCCTCAGTCGTGTCCGACTCTTTTGCAACCCCCACGGACTGTAGCCTGCCAGGCTCCTCTGTCCATGGGATTCCCCAGACAAGAATACTGGAGTGGGTTGCCATTTCCTCTTCTAGGGGATCTTCTAGACACCCAGGGATCAAACCCGCGTCTCCTGCATTGCAGGCAGATGTTTTACCACTGAGCCACCTGGAACTGGCCAAGTGAAGTGAAGCAAAAGTCGCTCAGTCATGTCTGACTCTGCAACTGCATGGACTGTACAGTCTTTGGAACTCTGCAGGCCAAAACACTGGATTGGGTAGCTTTTCCCTTCTCCAGGGATCTTCCCAATGCAGGGATCGAACCCAAGTCTCCAGCACTGTAGGCAGATTCTTTACCAGCTGAGCCACCAGGAAAGACCAAGAATACTGGAGTGGGTAGCCTATCCTTTCTCCCGTGGATCTTCTCGACCCAGGGGTAGAACCTGGGTCTCCTGCCTTGGAGGTGGATTGTTTACCAACTGACCATCAGGGAAGCCCCAGAATTGGCTAGGGCGGAGTAATAAAGCATGACAGACTGGGTGACTCCAACAAGAGACACCTACTCTCTCCCAGTCCAAGATCAAGGTCTCAGCAGGGCTGGTTCCTCCCGAGACCCCTCTCCTGGGCGTGTAGACGGCTGTCTCCTCCCTTTGTCCTCAAATGGTCATCCCTCTGTGCGTGTCTGTGTCCTGATCTCCCTTTTTCTACAAGGACACCAGGCCTGTTGGAGTAGGGCCATGCTAGGGACCCCGTTTGACCCCAGCCATCTCTTTAAAGACCTTATCTCCTTATTTGGCTACATTCTGAGATACTAGGAATTAAGACTTTTCAGCGTGTGAATTTAGAGGGACGCGATCCAGCCCCGTAACATATGGAATGTCTAGAAAAGGCAATTCCCTAGATACAGAAACTAGATTAGTGGTTGCCAGGGGCTGGGGGATGGTGGGATGTAGAGTGACTTCTAAGGGATACATAGTGTCGTTTTCATTTTTTCTTTTTTAATTGGAGTACAATTGATTTACAGTATTCTGCTACCTTTAGATATACAGCATAGTGATTTGTTTTTGGTGTGTGTGTGTGCATGTGTGTTTTTCTTAAGAGAATTTCGTTTTCAAATGAGGAAAATATTCTGGGACTAGAGAGTCATGGTACCACTCTGTGCATGTATGGGAAAAGCCACTGAATCGCACACTTGGATAAATTTAACAGCACATGAGTGATATCTCGGTGAAGCTATTATACACAAACAAAAACCCAAGACTGCAGAGGGGACGGGAGTTAAAAGTGACACCACGCATAAAGGATTTGAGGGGGACAGAAGCTCTCTTTTCACCATTGTTCTTATTGTGTTACTGGAGGAAGACTCACCCTCCCAGCCCCCTAAGATCCACGAGAAGCAATTAGATGCCTTATGGCCACTTTCAGGATCACCTAAAATATCTCTGCCCAGGTGGCTCAGCGGTAAAGAATCCAGCTGCCGATGCAGGAGACGGGAGTTCGATCCCTGGGTCGGGAAGATTCCCCTGGAGGAGGAAATGGCTACCCACTCCAGAATTCTTGCCTGGAAAATCCCAAGAACAGAGGAGCCTGGTGGGCTACAGTCCATGGGGTCACAGAGTCAGGCATCACTGAGTGACTAACACAACAACATACGTACATATAAACACATACGTAAGTGTATACACACACTAGTGTGTGTACATCGATACATACATATACACACACAGTCATATGTGTTTGCATAAGCATACATCATACATATATATATCGAGCAGGATTATGGTAAAGAATCCACTTGCAATGCTGCAGAGGCAGGTTTGAGGCCTGGGTCGGGAAGACCCGCTGGAGAAGGGAATGGCGATCCACTCCAGGATTCTTACCTGGAGAATCCCATGGACAGAGGGGCCTTGCGGGCTACAGTTTGCAGGGTTGAAAAGAGCAACTAATACCTTTACTTTCAGCAGGACTAAGTACGGCCTCTGATCCGAGAGGCCTCCAACACTGCCCACTTAGCCTCCATGGAGCCAGATTCCCCCATGTGCAAAGGCGACATTTAATTCAGGCCACATGGATTCCGAGCGGGGTGCCATTGCCTTCTCCAGTTTCTACTTAAGCACACTCAATAAAGAATTTTTCGGACACCTTCACGAAGGTGCTTCTTCTGTGTGGTATCCGTTAGCTTTCACCTTTCACTCCCACCGCTGAGCTTGGCTGTACAAACTTGCACTTTCATTCGATCATATAAATTCAATTTTATTTTACCATTTGAGAGACTGCGAGTAACTAAATACTGAAAGGAGAGCGAACACTGAGGAAACACATGGAGTATGCAGTATTTTTAAAACATGATAAACATCTGCCGCTGGAGTGTGTTTTTATTCAAAGAGAGGTTGGTTAATTAGATTGAACAAGGGGCTGATCATTTATTGGACTGTTTCCTTAAAATCCCAGCATACCATCTTTAGTAACAGCTGTAGTTTGTTAAAAATATTAATTTGAGGGTTTCCCCAATTTTCAATTGTCCTTGTGCACAAAGCCA
Source organism: Oryx dammah (assembly GCF_014754425.2). NCBI lineage: Eukaryota > Metazoa > Chordata > Mammalia > Artiodactyla > Bovidae > Oryx > Oryx dammah. The sequence goes on from NW_024070207.1 coordinate 125,215,510, forward strand.
TATTAAAAGAAAATCTGTTCAAAGTGGGTCCTTGTTGCTGTTGTTTAAATTGGCCTAGCATGAAAACACCAAATAAAATGTGTTTGACATGGAAAAAAAAATAGAATTTTTCGGCTTGTGGAAGGCCCAGGTTTAATATTTGATACCAGGCCATGCAGACTGAAGGCTGGATACCAGGCTTTGCCGCTGGATAGGGAGCTAGCTAATGGGGCAAGAGTTGCAATGCCCTGAGTGCCAAGATCTTCCCTTGGAGTGATCAGAGGTCCCTGATCAGTAGGGAGGGGACGGTAACAGTAACGGTGATAATAACACCTTGCTACCTTCATCCCTGGCAGAGGCAAAAGGTGCATCAGCTATTATGCTTAAAGTAGATCAAAAATATACATGTGCTAATTTCCACCCATCCGCTCTAAATTATGTATTTGTGTCAGAGTCTGTGTAGGTGGATAAGATAAGGGCTTTTTCTCCTTTAGGAGATGTTTTTGCTACAACTTCAAATAAAAATTTAGGCTAAAACAGTTTAGATTCTTTTAACTGTGAGTTCAGTTGGCTTGAAAAAAGTAGCTTTGCAAACACCTATGTGCAGATTTCAGAGGTTGCATAAAAGTGACAGAAATGAAGTTACAGGAGTGAAGTTGGATAGAAAGTATACAAAATACATTGGAAACGACAGTTGGATAAATGAAGGTAGGACTAAAATCACAGAAAACTGTAACTTGTATGAAAAGAAGAACCCAACTTCCCTTCCAGATTGCATTCAGTTCAGTTCAGTTCAGTCGCTCAGTCGTGTCCGACTCTTTGCGACCCCATGAATCGCAGCACACCAGGCCTCCCTGCCCATCACCAACTCCCAGAGTTCACTCAGACTCATGTCCATCGAGTCAGTGATGCCATCCAGCCATCTCATCCTCTGTCATCCCCTTCTCCTCCTGCCCCCAATTCGTCCCAGCATCAGAGTCTTTTCCAATGAGTCAACTCTTCTCATGAGGTGGCCAAAGTACTGGAGTTTCAGCTTTAGCATCATTCCTTCCAAAGAACACTCAGGACTGATCTCCTTTAGAATGGACTGGTTGGATCTCCTTGCAGTCCAAGGGACTCTCAAGAGTCTTCTCCAACACCACAGTTCAAAAGCATCAATTCTTCAGCGCTCAGCTCTCTTCACAGTCCAACTCTCACATCCATACATGACAACTGGAAAAACCATAGCCTAGACTAGACAGACACTACTTACTTCTTACCGAATGTGGGTCCTTTTAGGAATTAGCAAACTGTTCCTAAAATAGCAATTCAGTGGGTCCTCTAGAAAAAAAAATACACAAATTGAAACAAACACTGTTGTAGTCAGGTGAATTTAATTCTGTTCTAACAAACCTTGAGTTTAATTTATGGATTCATAAGGGAGGAAAATGAAATAGTAAGATACAGCCTTACCTTCCAAAAGCTTCTAGTCTGGTAGGAGGCAAACTTAACTAAAAGTTGTGCGGAATACATAGTAGAAATGAGTGTGTGTGTGTGTGTGTGTGTGTGAAGGTTCATTATCTCATAAGAATTCATCTTTTCCTTAAATTGTGCTTTGCCTGGCAGGTGTTCTAAAAACTTGGAATTCTGTGTTCCTTTCTTTTTGAAACAGCCCTGAGTATAACTTCCTTCAAGGAACTGCAGAATTATTAAAATGAAATGAAAAAGCATGTCTCTTGTGACTTCATGACACTCGACCATTCCAGGTAATTGAGCGAACTCCTGAACCAAAATGTCGAGGCTGGCAAGGTAGATTTCAGCGCAAAATAGACAAGGTGGATTTTAGCGCTGGCCTGAAAGATGCTCAAACCGGCACAGACCTGCTCTCCGCATGGAACCTTTCTCTCCACCTCTCCCAGACCTTATCCAGGTTTAATTTGCTGGCGGGTTTTCTGGGAGGTTCGAGGGGATGCTTGGTCTCTGCTTACTGTCCACCAGTAATTAGCCACGTAGCCACTCCCACACCACATGCAGGGGCTTCCCTGATGGTTCAGATGGTAAAGAATCTGCCTGCAACGTGGGAGAGCTGGGTTCGATCCCTGGGTTGGGGAAGATCCCCTGGAGGAGGGCATGGCAACCCACTCCAGTAGTCTTGCCTGGAGAATCCCATGGACAGAGGAAACTGGTAGGCTACGGTTCACGGGGTTTCAAAGACTCGGACACGACTGAGTGACTAACACCCATCACTGAAAATAAGGACAGTTGAAGGGCTCCTTTCGGGTCTTCGTGCTGGAGAGGGTGGGCAGGGCTGTGGGGTTTCAGCGCTCAGGTCTCTGACCCCAGGGCTATGGCTGGAGGAGCAGGACATGCTGTGATGGGGACGGTGGGGGGGCCCACATGTCTCTGGACATGTTTATCCCTTGGCTGAACTCCTGAGACAAGAGCCGGAAGTCAGAACACTGTTTCCACCACCATGAGGAGCGGTCTGCCTGGGGCTCTGGTGCATTGTTCAGCCTCTCCATAGAAACAGGCAGCGTCTTGGGGCGCCTAGGGCTGTACCCACTTCAGTCTCCAAGAGCTCCCGGGAGCTGAGCCTTCTATAAACTAATGTGACAGGTGTCACGCTTCTTGCCAAGACTCGGCCGTAATGCCTGAGTGTGTCTCATTGCTGTCAAGCACGGCACTACGGGATGGTGTCCCGGCCTGAGGGGCTTAAGGGTGACCCCGTCCACTCCCAGTCATGGCCTGGCACAAGCAGGCCCTTTTGTACCCCCTTTCTGCATTTCCAATTTTTCTCCCAGTTACACCAACTCCACCCTTGAAACCAGCTGCCGCTGCTGGCGCCCCACAGATTCTTAGGCAACTGATTCCAGCTGTCCCTTCCAGCTCCTTCGATCCGTCTCGCCTGTCTGCCTAACCTGCGCTTCCATCCCGGCCCCCAACCCAGGACCTCAGCACCCACGCTGGACTCTTCCAGGCCTCTGCTGCCCACCCGGGCCCCACCAGTCTCCCCCCTGTCCACTGTAGCAAGTCTGTTCTCCATGACTCGGTTTTGACCTCCCTACTCTTGTCCACGTACGTCATCCTCTGACTGCTCTGCAGGTTGCACTCAGCTCTTTCTGTATCTCTTATCCTTCACGTTTCCAAGCCCCTGAGTGAACGCTGCTGCTGCTGCTGCTGCTGCTGCTGCTGCTGAGTCGCTTCAGTGGTGTCCGACTCTGTGCGACCCCATAGATGGCAGCCCACCAGGCTCCCCCATCCCTGAGATTCTCCAGGCAAAAACACTGGAGTGGGTTGCCATTCCCTTCTCCAGGGGATCTTCGAGACTCAGGGATCAAACCTGTGTCTCTTGAATTGCAGGCAGATTCTTTACCATCTGAGCCACCAGGAAGCCCTTATGTCAGTGTTTACATCATGCCATACACAATCAGGGCTTCCCTGATAGCTCAGTTGGTAAAGAATCCGCTTGCAATGCAGGTGACCCCAGTTCGATTCCTGGGTCTGGAAGATCCGCTGGAGAAGGGATGGGCTACCCACTCCAGTATTCTTGGGCTTCCCTGGTGGCTCAGCTGGTAAAGAATCCACCTGCAATATGGGAGACCTGGGTTTGATCCGTGAGTTGGAACGATCCCCTGGATGAAGGGAAAGGCTACCCACTCCAGTATTCTGCCCTGCAGGATTCCGTGGACTGTGTAGTCCAACGGGGTCGCGAAGAGTCAGACACGACTGAGTGACTTGCACTTTCACTTTCATACACAATCTAGGGCCTGGCACACCACAGGCACTCAATAAACAAACTCCTAAAGTGTGTTTGAGATTATTTGTTTGAATATAAAATTATTTTCATTTGAAAATGAATTAAATGAATTAGCGACACATGCTACCCCATGGAGGAATCTCTAAAAGAGGCTGAGTGAAAGAAGCCAGAGAGGAAAGGTCACCTATCCCATTATTTCACTTATACGCAATGTGCAAGACCAGTAAATCATTAGAGACAGGAAGCAGATTAATGTTTGCCTGGGGCTGAGCAAAGACGGACTAGAATGACGACTGAGTGTGAAGGTAGCACAATTCTGTGAATATATTACGTGCCACGGAATTGCCTGCATTAAAAGGGCGAATTTTATGTTATAGGAATTTCATGTTGGCAAAAAAAAAAAAAAAAAAGTCCCAGGAAAGTTGCAAAGAATTTTTTCAAAATAAAATTAATTTAACATTGGAAAAAGTCATCTAAGTTCTTTTCTGACTGAACTGCAGAAACACAAATGGCTCCTCCCCTGGATGTGTGCCTGCAGTTTAATTCCAGAGACACACACATACAGTGAGACCCACTCACCGTGCTTCGTCGCTTCAGTCATGACTCTGTGCGACCCCATGGACTGAGCCCCGCCAGGCTCCTCTGTCCAACGGACGCTCCAGGCAAGAATACTGGAGTGGGTTGCTGTGCCCTCCTCCAGGGGATCTTCCCAACCCAGGGATCGAACCCAGGTCTCCTGTATTGTAGGCTGATTCTTTACCAGCTGAGCCACCAGGGAAGGCCAAGAATCCTGGAATGCGTAGCCCATCCCTTCTCCAGTGGATCTTCCCGACCCAGGAATTGAACCGGCGTCTCCTGCCTTGCAGGTGGATTCTTTACCAACTGAGCTATCAGTTCAAGGGAGCCCTGCAAACACACAAATTCGCCGTGCGTGGTTCAGATGACACCCACCGTCGGACAGAACGGACCCCACAGCCACCCAGAGTGAAACCTGTATGCAAGTTGCTTGAGATTCTTGAGGCAAAGAACCATATTTTCTTTAATATAAGTAGAAGCAGCAAATGATAACTGCTTAGCTAACAGGAAAAGGGTGAGCGATGCCAGGTTTCATTTATCTCACACGAAAAGCTGCACTGACCTACTGGTTTGCCCGCTCCCAGAAACACCACCCAGCCCACGCTGACAACAAGTGCCCGCTGAGCAAGACCGAGGCAGAGTGGCACATTTTGTATTTCTTCCTCTCCTTCCAAGGACGGAATTAGAAAACATTTCAAGAGGGAAATATGAGTAATCTGATATTAGACTCTTAAAATGCTGCATCTTTGCGCCAGAAGCTGGTTGAAAGAAAATAAAGTAATATACAACCAAGATGGACTTCCCAGGTGGCGTGAGTGGTAAAGGACTCACCTGTCAATACAGGAGATGTAAGAGGCACGGGTTCGATCCCTGTGTTGGGAAGATCCCCTGGAGAAGGGCATGGCAACCCACTCCAGTATTCTTGCCCGGAGAATCCCATGGACAGAGGAGCCTGGTGGGCTACAGGCCATGGGCTCACAGAGAGTCGGACACGACTGAAATGACTTAGCATGCACACACAACAAAGACAGGTATTGGAGGGGAGAGGAGAGAGGAGGAAGGGAGGTGCGGAGTGGAATGGAAAATTCCAGATGTCTGTTGAGGTTTAGTCGCTGGATTCACATTTTGTCAAAGTGTCTGTTACATCAGCCTTGAGTTAGGTCGGATTTTTGTGTTTAACCTCGGGGTAATAACTTACATACCTTAAATGCAAAAAAAGCATGTGTCGTACACTAGTATGCACCTGATGCCTGGAAAGGTGGAAGGCGGGAGGAGAAGGGGATGACAGAGGATGAGATGGTTGGATGGCATCACCGACTCGATGGACATGAGTTTGGGTAGACTCTGGGAGTTGGTGATGGACGGGGAGGCCTGGTGTGCTGCAGTTCACGGGGTCACAAAGAGTTGGACACGATCGAACGGCCAAGCACATCCTGAATGCTCTTCTGATTTCTCTCATTGGAGATGATTTTTTTTTTAAATATTTATTTATTTATTTATTTGGCTGCGCCAGGTCTTAGTTGAGGCCTGCAAGATCTAGTTAGCAGACCAGGGATGAAGCCGGGCCCCATGCATTGGGAGCTCGGGGTCTTAGCCACTGGGCCACCAGGAGAACTTCACCAGAGGTGATTTTTATCATTTTGGGGTGTTAATCAGTGTCAAGTCACTCTCGGCAAAATGCTTATTCTCAGCAGAGCTGGAAGAACAACAGGTGTACTGTGGCATGGAGTCTTACCGAAGTCATCATCCGGCTGTCGTCCGGATACATCTTTCTCATCAGATCCGCTTGAGAATGTAGGACGGATGATCCTGAAATCAGCGGATACAAAAGAATCCTGCTGCCCAAACACAGAAGGTAGAGGAGGTGGGCAGAGCCTGTAGGTGTGTCTTTCCCTCTGCCTCGTTTATCTCCCTTCCCTTTCCTCTGCTCAAACAAACTCCAGATCAATAGGAGGAAATAAGAAAAAAAAAAATCAAATTTATGTGCAGCCTCCGAGAGTGGCTTTTCCTCTCTTTGCAGAACGTGTTCTATTTATGTAAAAACATCAACTCTGAAAAGCGTAATGCATTCATTCCCACCAAATATAGTGCATTAGGGTTTATTAGCGTTTGGGAACTTCAAGTAATGGAAAAACTGAGCCGCATAAAAAGTGACACATGATAAGTAGCTCTGAATTTAGCACCATTTTATTAAGAAGCCAGCACAGCCCAGTTGACAAATGGGCCAGACATGCTGACCTGCCTCACCTCCCCTAAAAAGCTCAGATGAAAACAAAAAGTTCTCTAAGCGGATGAAAATAGCTACAAAAATAAACGCGATATCCTGCTACAGGTTCACTGGGTTCAAACAGGGCTTTGGAAGATATTAAATGTTTTAAACAGAAAGGCTGTTAAAAATAGAGAACAAATGTAAATAACCAGGATTTTTTGTGTTTTTTTTTCCCCCAAGATATTTTGGGGCTGAGAGTTGCAGGTCGAGGGAAGATGACTGAGACGTAAAACCAATCTGTCCCTCGATTGCATTTCATCCCAGGCTTAATGGAGAGCTCTTAGAAAATATCTGCCTCATGTTGTTGGGGTGAAAAAAGGCCTGTCTACATATTTTTCACGTGTACATGGTCAAAATCGGGGTGACTTCAGGAAAACTAAGGAGCAAAGAGCAAAATGTCCCTCTTGCTGGCTTTCCATGACGATTTCTTCCATCAGTCTTCCCTCCCTCCTACCAACCCCAAAGGTGTGCTGGACAACTCTAGGCAGCCCCACTGATGCTTGTGGCTTGGTGGTCTCCCATCGCCTGGAGTGTGGGCGGGAAAGGGGAATGCAGAAAAGGGGAGGGTGGTAATGCCCATGATCAAGTTGGAGCTAGACGCCCGAGAGGCCTCCTGGCTGGGCTTGAGGAGGTACAGTGCTATGTCGGGAGAGGAGAGGAACCGGCAAGAAGCCGGGGTCCTATATCCTGCAAGGACAAAAAGAAATTGCCTCCTACCGTTACAAGGAAATGAGTTCTTCCAACAACCCGAGGGAACCTCAGGAGCTGACTGTGCCTCGGTTGAACCTCCCAATGAGAACTCAGCCCAGCTCTCCCCTGGACTGCAGGCCTGTGAGCCACCCCTCCCCCTCCCCCAGAGAAGCAGAGCAGAGGATCTGGCTAAGTTGTGCCTGGACTCCTGACCCCTAGAAATGTGACCTTAAATAAAATATGTGTGTGTGTGTGTCCTTGCCCCCCCACGCCAACCCCGTTGCTGCCCTGCAAGGCTTGCAAGAAGATCTTACTTCCCTGACCAGGGATCGAACCCACGCCCTCAGCTGTGAAAGCATGGAGTTCTAACCACTGCAGCTCCAGGGAATTCCCAAAATGTGTGCTGTCTAAAGCCACCGAACTTGCGGCAGTGTGTGACGGAGCAACAGATGACTAACGCACGAGGACTTATGCTTTATTCTGTTTCCACAGGACGCACTGTCGCTGGATATGGACCAATTCCGTGTTCATCACTAGGCACCCACTGCTTCTTCGCCTTTCATTATCTTCCTCGTTCTAAAAATAATGTGTTGCACGCACCAAAGGCCAAAATTCACATGATTCTTCTTGGGGGGTGGGGGGCAGTGCCCAGGATGGGCAAAATCATGGAAACAGAAAAAGTAGTCATCACCAGGGGCTGGGGGGAGGGGACAAAGGGTGGAGACGTTGTTTAAAGGAAACAGTTTCTGTTGGGGGTGATAAAAAAGTTCAGGATGTGGACGGTAGGCTTGTGTCTGAGCCTGTGTGCTCAGTGGGCGTCTGACTCCTTGTGACTCCATGGACCAGTCTCCTCTGTCCATGGGATTCTCTAGGCAAGAATGCTGGAGTGGGTGGCCATTTCCTTCTCCAGGGGGATCTTCCTGACTCGGGGTGGAACTTGCCTCTCCTGTATTGCTGGTGGATTCTTGACCGCTGCGTCATCACCTGGGAAGCCCCCAGGTAGTAGTGTTAGATGCATGACAGGTATGCATCTTACATGCACCTAACATGCTTGTACTTAATGTCACTGAATTGAACGCTCAAAAAGGATTCAAGTGGTAGATTTTGTTAGTTATCCTTTAGCACCACAGAAACATCTAAACAAACCATGACCAGGTCTTATAGCATTACTTCTCCATTGTATTAGGAGACTCCTGAAAACGGAAATGCTTTAAGGCCCCAAAGGACTCTCATGAGTGTAGAACTGGGAGGATGCGGAAGCAGGGGGGCGGTGGGGGGAGGGGCGGTGCACGGGGAGGGAATCACCTTTCTCAGTGGTCGTGGTGCTGAGCCACCATGTGACTGCTCCACAAAAGGGCAGGGAGGAGAGGGCCAGGAGGCAGGAAGCGGGAACTCCCAGGCTTTGTCTGGGGGTTTTGCTTAAGGAACTCTTCCCTTCCACCTTATAAGAGTGCTGAGACACTCAGTGTCACAGAGGTGGCTGGTGGTGATGGTCTGAAAGGAGGTAGGGATGGCCTGAAAGGATGCAGAGACGCCTGAAAGGATGCAGAGACAGCCTAAAAGGATGCAGAGATGACATACCTGAGAGGATGCAGAGATGCCTGAAAGGATGCAGAGATGCCTGAAAGAATGCAGAGATGAGATGCCTGCAGGGATGCAAGAAAGGATGCAGAGTTGAGATGCCTGAAAGGATGCAGAGATGCCCGAAAGATTGCAGGGATGGTCTGAGAGGATGCATAGACGCCTGAAAGGATGCAGAGACGCCTGAACAGATGCAGAGACGCCTGAAAGAATGCAGAAATAGCCTGAAAGGATGCAGAGATGAGATGCCTGAAAGGATGCAGAGACACCTGAAAGGACACAGAGATGCCTGAAAGGATGCAGAGACACCTGAAAGGATGCAGAGATGCCTGAAAGGATGCAGAGATGACATGCCTGAAAGGATGCAGAGATGAGATGCCTGCAGGGGTGCAAGAAAGGATGCAGAGTTGAGATGCCTGAAAGGATGCAGAGACGCCTGAAAGGATGCAGGGATGGTCTGAGAGGATGCATAGACGCCTGAAGGATGCATAGACGCCTGAAAGGATGCAGGGATGGTCTGAAAGGATGCATAGACACCTGAACGGATGCAGAGATGCCTGAAGGGATGCAGATATGGCCCGAAAGGATACAGAGATGCCTGAAAGTTTTCAGGGATGGTCTGAAAGGATGCAGAGACGCCTGAACAGATGCAGAGATGCCTGAAGGGATGCAGATATGGCCTGAAAGGATACAGAGATGCCTGAAAGGTTGCAGGGATGGTCTGAAAGGATGCAGAGATGCCTGAAAGGATGCAGAGATGGCCTGAAAGGATACAGAGACGCCTGAGCAGACGCAGAGACGCCTGAAAGGATGTAGAGATGGCCTGAAAGGATGCAGAAATGAGATGCCTGAAAGGATGCAGAGATGCCTGAAAGGATGCAGATATGGCCTGAAAGGATACAGAGATGCCTGAAAGGTTGCAGGGATGGTCTGAAAGAATGCAGAGACGCCTGAAAGGATGCAGAGACGCCTGAAAGGATGCAGAGATGGCCTGAAAGGATGCAGAGATGGCCTGAAAGGATGCAGAGATGCCTGAAAGGATGCAGGGATGGTCTGAAAGGATGCAGAGATGAGATGCCTGAAAGGATGCAGACACGCCTGAAAGGATGCAGAGACGCCTGAAACGATGCAGGGGTGGTCTAAAATGATGCATAGACGCCTGAACGGATGCAGACACGCCTGAAAGGATGCAGAGACGCCTGAAAGGATGCAGGGATGGTCTGAGAGGATGCATAGACACCTGAAAGGATGCAGAGATGCATAAAAGGATGCAGAGACGGCCTGAAAGGATGCAGAGACTACATGAAAGGATGCAGAAGCCAGATGTGGAGGGGGTGGGGCAGCTAGCAGCCTCTGGGGAGGGGTCCTGGGTGACAGGGGGACTGAAGGCAGCCCTGGAAGCTGATTCTAGGACCAGCTGGAGGCAGCACAGTGTTTGGAGTCAAAATGAAGGGCTTAGTGGCTTTCACAGGGCACCAAAGTGACGCTGACAAAGAAGACTCTTGGTCGTGGTCTACTCTGCTCCTTAGAGAGGCGTAGTTGGTCCCCAGAACAGAAAGAAGAGCTAGTCAAATAGGCTCTGGGACAAACAGGGTGGATGATTAAGCCACACCATGGAAGGCAGGGACCTTCTGTTTGATGCCCTCGAACCTCCCCTGGTGGCACTTCAGTTTGCCTCCATCAAGGGGCTTTGGTGACAAAATATGTGGGTACAGTAAACAGTTGGCGGTAAAGAAGCTGCCTGCCGAGGCAGAAGATGCAGGGAGACTCAGGTTCAGTCCCCAGGTCGGGAAGATGCCCTGGAGGAGGACCTAGCAACCCACTCCAGTGTTCTTGCATGGAGAATCCCATGGACAGAGGAGCCTGGTGGGTTACAGTCCAGGGGGTCAGAAAGAGACACGATTGAGCAACCGAGCACGCACCCACAAACTTTAAACGTTTCAGAGTCTAAGGTTCTGAAACTATTTAGTCTGGGATTACAAGCATTGGTTTGAATGTCCAGTCTGTGCTGGCTGTGGGGTGCGGCACATACGTCATTTCTGGGGCTCCACTCCAGGCTCTTGCCTCTGAAATGTGGGATCAAGGCTGTGTCTTCTCCTGACACTGATTTGAGAGGAACATTTCTGCGTTTAGCACTACGGTTAGCATGCCGTCATTGCTCACCACACTGGAGGTATGATGATGCCCCTGAAACATGTCTGTCACACAATTAGAATGTGAGCAGACACAGTATTACTTATATGACTTGAAGGACTTCAGCGCAAAGATCCCAAATAAAACAACTACCAAAAAAAAAAAATCTGGGGAATGAGACCTGGGAATTATTAAGAGACTGATTGCCTGAAAAAAAAAAAACACACAAAACATTAGGCTAGAAGAGTGATTCTCAAACGAAAAGTGTAGCAGAACCTCTGGGAAGGCTTTCTAAACCTAGATGGCTGGGCCCCCGGCTTGGGGTTTTTGATTCAGCACGTCTGGGGGAAAGCCTAGAATCTGCATTTAGGACGAGCTCCGAGCAGAGGCTGAGGCTGGTCTGAGAAGCCCACTTTGAGAACCGCTATGCTGAAGGAACGTGCCACTAGGATGTTATTACTCGCTCATTGGGAAAGACCTTATGCTAGGAAACACTGAGGGCAGGAGGAGAAGGGGCGACAGAGGATGAGATGGTCAGACGGCATCATCAACTCCATGGACGTGAGTTTGAGCAAGCTCCGGGAGACGGTGAAGGACAGGGAAGCCTGGTGTGCTGCAGTCCATGCTAAGTTGGACACGACTCAGCAACTGAACAACAACAGCCATGGAATCAGCATATGGAGGGCTGCAAATGGAAACAGTGACAGACTTTATTTTCTTGGGTTCCAAAATCACTGTGGACAGTGACTGCAGCCATGAAATTAAAGACGCTTGTTCCTTGGAAGGAAAGCTATGACAAACCTAGATGGCATATCAAAAAGCAGAGACATCAGTTTGCCAAGAAAGGTCTGTATAGTCAAAGCGATGGTTTTTCCAGTCATCATGTATGGATGTGAGAGTTGGACCATAAAGAAGGCTGAGCACCAAAGAATTGATGCTTTTGAACTGTGGTGTTGGGGAAGACTCTTGAGAGCCCCTTGGACTGCAAGGAGATCCAACCAGTCTATCCTAAAGGAAATCAATCCTGAAAAATTATTGGAAGGACCAATATTGAAGCTCAAATACTTTGGCCACCTGATATGACAGCATGCATGTGTCCAGCATGTGAGGGACCACAAGTGCACGTTTGGTTAAGTGCTCAGGAAAACCTGAAACGGTGAAGACAGATTCCTGCCTGGAAAAGCGAGATGCTAAGGGAAGCATGGAAGCCAATCCCATGCTAGCAAAAAGAGAATGCTTTAACAGGGGCCTGCAGAGAGGCTCGGGGCGTCCTGGGCAGGGACCCTGCCTCCGAGGACCTGAAGGAAGCCTGGGGTGGAGATCCAGGTACTTTGAGAGCGTAGACAGGGTGCTGTCACTGTGAGATGGAGGCCTGTTTCCTTCTACGCTTGAAGGAGGCTCTAGCAGGCCTTAGCAAGGAACCTTGCTGGTTTCTCCAGGACCACCCCTTTCCTCCCCAGGTCATGCGAACAAACAGCAAAGCGCATGCTACTTCATTTTCTCCTTGCCCCCAGTCCATCCCAGCCATTAAAGAAACACTACGAGGGCTTCCCTGGTGACCCAAAAGTAGAGAATCCTCCCGATGCAGGAGACGCTGGGGGAAGATCCCTCAGGCCGCGGGGCCACTGAGCCCTGAGTGCCGCAAGGACTGAGCCTGTACTCGAGAGCCCCGGCTTCACGGCAGGAGGGGCGACGCAACGAGACGCCCGCAGCAAGGGAGCAGCCCCCGCTCGCCCCGGCTAGAGAAAGGCTGCGCAGCGACCGGGCCCCAGCATGCACAAAAATGATCACTTAATCTATAAATGGTTAATTTATAAATATATTATAACTATATAACATAACTATTTATACAAGTATATAATATATTTATAAATATATAATATAGAAATATGTTTATAAATATATTATATATGTATTTATATAAAATACAAATATATTTATAACATGTTATATGTTATAACATATAACATATGAATAACATTCATTTATACTAATATATAAATATATAACATATTCATTCATGCAAATATATAATACATATATAATATAATATATTCATTTATATAAATATATTATAAATATACAAATATATTTATAATATATTTTATATAAATAAATAAAAATTTATTATATTATTTATTATGTTTATATACTGTAATAAATTCTAATATATTTTATATAATAAAATATATTTATATTATATAAATATGTTTATAAATAGATACTTATATAAACATACAAATATATTTATAATATATAAGTATATTATAAATATAAAACACTCATTTATATAATTATAAATATATAACATTAATTTATATAAATATACTATAAATATATAGCATATGTTTCTATAAATATATAAATATACAATAAATATATGATATATTCACTTATATAAATATATTTACAAATATATAATATATTCATTTATATAAATATATAAACATACTTATAAATACATAATAGTTTAATAAATATATAAGTATATCTATAAATATTAAAAATATATTATATATAAATAATATATAAAATAATGTATAATAGTAAATAATAACATATAGTAATAAGCAATGATAATAGACAATAAATAATAATATATACAGTATATATTATAAAATATATAAATATAATGTATTTAAATAATAATAAATATTATATTTTAAATATATTTGAATACATAAAAATAAATAATAAATAACAAATATATAAATATATATTATAAATATATAAGTACATTATTTATAAATAAATAAAAGCTTAACTAATTAACGAAGCAAGAGAAGCAGAGTACGACATGGTGCCTGACTGAGGCTATAGATATTCCCCAGCAGACTGGTTTTTTCCCGCTGTGTCACAGATTACCCCTAGCGTAGAGACACACCGTGGTCCTCTCTGGTTTGCTGGTTCAGGCGTGTGCACACACCATAAATAGGTCCTCTGCTCCAGCTGGAGTCGACTGTTGACTGACACTGCCTTTTCCACCTGAAGCTCAGGAGTCTTCTCTTCAGGCTGCCTGGTGTCGTCTCATTCATTCCCTCATGGGGGTAGAACTCAGCCCTCAGGTCCTAGGGAGAGCACCACTCCTGTCCACAGGCAGCTCGCAAGTGGCTGTGTGTTTTGTGTCTGAGATAAGCAGGAGAGTGTCTATTTTATAAAGCTCACCTGATGAAGCCAGGCCCACCCAGGTGAGCCTGCCTTTTGATTGACACGACTGATTAGGACAGGCTCACACAGGCTAGCCTGCCTTTTGATTGACACCCGTGATTTAACCAGGCGCACCCAGGCTAGTCTTCCTTTTGATTTATGCCACTGATTAGGGCAGGCCCACCCAGGCTAGTCTGCCTTTTGATTGACAACACAGATTAGGCCAGTACCAGCAGGCTAGTCTGTTATTTGACTGAGTCCACAGATTAGGCGAGTACCAGCAGGCTAGTCTGCCTTTCGATCGATACCACTGATTAAGTTAGGCCCACCCAGGCTAGTCTTCCTTTCGATTGATGCCACTGATTAGGGCAGGCCCACCCAGGCTAGTCTGCCTTTTGATTGACAACACAGATTAGACCAGTACCAGCAGGCTAGTCTGTTATTTGTCTGAGACCACGGAACAGGCCAGGGCCACCCAGGCTAGTCTGTCATTTGATTGAGAGGACTGCTTAGGCAAGGCCCACCCATGTTAGTCTTCCTTTTGATTGACGCCACAGATTAGGCCGGGCCAACCCAGGGTAGTCTGCCTTTTGATTGAGACCAGGGAGTAGGCCTGTACCAACAAGCTAGTCTGCCATTTTATCGACATCCCTGATTAGAGCAGGGCCACCCAGGCTATTCTTCTTTTAGAATGAGAACACGGATAAAGCTAGGTCCGTTCAGGCTAGTCTGCCTTATGATTGACACCCCTGATTAGCCCATGCTCATCCAGGCTAGTCTACCTTTCAATTGACACCACTGATTAGGCCAGGCCCACCCAGGCTAGTCTGCTATTTGATTGACAGCTCTGATTAGACCAGTCCCACCCAGGCTAGTTTTCCGTTTGATTGACACCAGGGATAAGGATAGGCCCAGCCAGGCTCGACTACCATTTGATTGACACCCCTGATTAGCCCATGCTCATCCAGGCTAGTCTGCATTTCGATTGACACCACTGATCGGGCCAGGCCCACCCTGGCTACTCTGCCTTTCGATTGAAATTAGTGATTAGGGTAGGACCACCCAGGCTAGTCTGCCGTTTGATGGACACCAATGATTAGCCCATGCCCACCGAGGTGAGTCAGTATTTCGACTGACACCACTCAGTAGACTAGGTCCAGCCAGTCGAGTGTGCCTTTTGATTGACATCACTGATTAGACCAGGCCTTTCAGTTGACAGCACTGATTAGGCCAGGCCCACTCAGGCCAGTCTGCCTTTTGATTGAGACCATGGATTAGGCCAGTACCAGCAGGCTAGTCTGTTATTTGACTGAGATCTCGGATTAGGCCAGAAACAACTAGTCTGCCTTTCGATTGACACCACTGATTAAGCTAGGCCCACCCAGGCTAGTCTTCATTTCAATTAACGGCACTAATGAGGCCAGGCCAACCTAGGCGAGTCTTCCTTTTGATTTATGCCACTGATTAGGCTAGGCCCACCCAGGCTAGTTTGTCTTTTGATTGA
>NW_024070207.1:125231134-125336719 GCF_014754425.2 Oryx dammah
CAGCAGCCTATTCTGTTAGTTCACTGAGAGCACAGACTAGGCCAGTACCAACAGGCTAGTCTGCCTTTCGATTGACACCACTGATTAGGCCAGGCCCACCCAGGCTAGTCTGCATTTCAGTTCACACCACTGAATAGGCCAGGCACACCCAGGCCAGTCTGTCTGCCTTTTGACTGAGACCACGGATTAGTACAGTACCAGCTGCCTACTCTGTTATTTTACTGAGACAATGGATTAGGCCAGTCCCACCCAGGCTAGTCTCCATTTCCATTGACACCACTGATTAGACCAGGCCCATCCAGGCTAGTCTACCTTTTGAATTAGACCACGGATTAGGCCAGTACCTGCAGGTTAGTCTGTTATCTACCTTTGTATTGAGCTCACTGATTAGGCCAGGCCCAACCAGTCTAGACTTCATTTTGATTGACGCTGCTGATTAGGTCAGGCCCACCCAGCATAGTCTGCCTATTGATTGATACCCCTGATTAGGCCAGACCCACCCAGACTAGTCTTCATTTTGATTGACACAACTGATTAAGTCAGGCCCACCCAGGCTATTCTGCTTTTGATTGAGACCATGGATTATGCCAGTACCAATAAGTTGTCTGCCTTTTGATTGACTCCACTGATTAGGCCAGGCCCACCGAGGCTAGTCTGCTTATAGATTGACACTACTGATAGGCCAGACCCACTGAGGATAGTCTGCATTTCGATGATACCACTGATTAGTCCAGGCCCACCCAGGATAGTTTGCCTTTTGATTGAGACCATGAATTAGGCCAGTACCAGCAGTCTAGTATGTTATTTGACTGAGACCACAGTTTAAGCCACTAACAACAGGGTAGTCTGCCTTTTGATTAACACCACTGATCAAGCCAGACCCAACCAGGCTAATCTTCCTTTCGATTGACGCCACTGATTAGGCCAGGCCCACCCAGCCTAGTTTGCCTTTTGATTGAGACCATGGATTAGTCCAGTACAAGAAGACTAGTCTGTTACTTGACTGAGACATGGATTAGGCCAGTACCAGTTGGAAAGTTTACCTTTTGATTGATACCAATGATTAAGTCAAGCCCACCCAGGTCAGTCTGCCTTTTGATTTAGACCACAGATTATGCCTGTACCTGCAGGCTAGTCTGTTATTTGACTGAGACCACGGATTAGGCCAGTACCAACAGGCTAATCTTCCTTTCGATTGACACCACTGATTAGGCCAGGCCCACCCAGGCTAGACTTCGTTTTGATTGACACCACTGATTAAGCCAGTACCAACAAGCTAGTATGTTATTGGACTGAGACCACGGATTAAGCCAGTACCAAAAGGCTAGTCTTCCTTTTGACTGATGCCACTGATTAGGCCTGGCCCACCCAGTCTAGTCATCCTTTCAATTGAGACCACGGACTAGGCTAGTCTGCCTTTGATTGACGCTACTGACTAGGGTAGGCCCACCCAGGCTAGTCTTCCTTTCGCTTGACACCACTGATTAGGCCATGCCCACCCAGGCTAGTCTGCCTTTTGATTGAGACCACAATTAGGCCAGTACCAGCAGGCTACTCTGTTATTTGACTCAGATCACGTATTGGGCCAGTACCAATAGGCTAGTCTGCCTGTCAATTGACTCCACTGATTAGGCTAGGCCCACCCAGATTCATCTTCCTTTCGATTAACGCCACTGATCCCACACAGGCTAGTCTGCCTTTAATGAGACCATGGATTAGGCCACTACTAACAGGCTAGTCTGCCTTTCGATTAACTCCACTGATTAGGCCAGGCCCACTCAGACTAGTCTGCCTTTTGATTGAGAGCATGGATTAGGCCAGTACCAGGAGGCTAGTCTGCCTTTCAATTTACACCACTGATTAGGCCAGGCCCACTCAGGCTAGACTTTCTTTCGATTGACACCACTGATTAGGCCAGGCCCACTCAGGCTAGACTTTCTTTCGATTGACACCACTGATTAGGCCAGGCCCACCCAGGCTAGACTTCCTTTCGATTGATGCCACTGATTATGCCATGCCCACCCAGGATAGTCTGCCTTTTGATTGAGACCATGGATTAGACCAGTATCAGCAGGCTAGTCTGTTCTTTGACTCAGACCACGGATTCGGCAAGTACCAATAGGCTACCGCACAATTGCACTTATCTCACATGCTAGTAAAGTAATGCTCAAAATTCTCCAGGCCAGGCTTCAGTAATACATGAACTGTGAACTTCCAGATGTTCAAGCTGGTTTTAGGAAAGGCAGAGGAACCAGAGATCAAATTGCCAACATCTGCTGGATCATGGAAAAAGCAAGAGAGTTCCAGAAAAACATCTATTTCTGCTTTCTTGACTATACCAAAGCCTTTGACTGTGTGGATCACAATCAACTGTGGAAAATTCTGAAAGAGATGGGAATACCAGACCACCTGACCTGCCTCTTGAGAAACCTATATATGCAAGTCAGGAAGCAACAGTTAGAACTGGACATGGAACAACAGACTGGTTCCAAATAGGAAAAGGAGTACATCAAGGCTGTATATCGTCACCCTGCTTATTTAACTTGTATGCAGAGTACATCATGAGAAACGCTGGGCTGGAAGAAGGACAAGCTGGAATCAAGATTGCCGGGAGAAATACCAATAACCTCAGATATGCAGATGACACCACCAAGAGGACTAAAGACTCTCTTGATGAAAGTGAAAGAGGTGAGTGAAAAAGTTGGCCTAAAGCTCAACATTCAGGAAACGAAAATCATGGCATCTGGTCCCATCACTTCATGGGAAATAGATGGGGAAACAGTGGAAACAGTATCAGACTTTATTTTTTGGGGCTCCAAAATCACTGCAGATGGTGACTGCAGCCATGAAATTAAAAGACGCTTACTCCTTGGAAGGAAAGCTATGACCAACCTGGAGAGCATATTGAAAAGCAGAGACATTACTTTGCCAACTAAGGTCCGTCTAGTCAAGGCTATGGTTTTTCCAGTAATCATGTATGGATGTGAGAATTGGACTGTGAAGAAGGCTGAGCGCCGAAGAATGGATGCTTTTGAACTGTGGTGTTGGAGAAGACTCTTGAGAGTCCCTTGGACTGCAAGGAGATCCAACCAGTCCATTCTAAAGAAGATCAGTCCTGGGTGTTCTTTGGAAGGAATGATGCTAAAGTTGAAACTCCAGTACTTTGGCCACCTCATGTGAAGATTGACTCATTGGAAAACACTCTGATGCTGGGAGGGATTGGGGGCAGGACGAGAAGGGGATGACCGAGGATGAGATGGCTGGATGGATCACGGACTCGATGGACATGAGTCTGAGTGAACTCTGGGAGTTGGTGATGGACAGGAAGGCCTGGTGTGTTGTGATTCATGGGGTCGCAAAGATTCGGACTCGACTGAGCGACTGAACTGACCTGAGTAGGCTAGTCTGCCTTTCAATTGACTCCACTGACTGGGCCAGGCCCACCCAGGTTCGTCTTCCTTTCAATTGATGCTACTGATTAGGGCAGGCCTACCCAGGCCAGTCTTCCTTCCGATTGAGACCACGGATTAGGCCAGGCCCACTCAGGCTAGTCTTCCTTTCGACTGACACCACTGTTTAGGCTAGGGCCAACCAGGCTAGTCTTCCCTTCGAATGATGCCACTGGTTAGGCCAGGCCCATCCAGGCTAGTCTGCTTTTTGATTGAGACCACGCATTACGCCAGTACCAGGAGGCTAGTCTGTTATTTGACTGAGACCACAGTTGAGGCCAGTACCAACACTCTAATCTGCCTTTCAGCTGACACCACTGATTAGGCCAGGCCCACCCAAGTTATTCTGCCTTTTGATTGAGACCACGGATTAGGCCAGTATTAGCAGGCTAGTCTGCCATTTGATTGACACCCTTGATTAGACCAAGCCCACCCAGGCTAGTCTGCCTTTTGATTGAAACCATGGATTAGGCCAGTACCAGCAGGCTAGTCTGTTATTTGATTGAGATCACAGATTAGGGCAGTACCAACAGGCTAGTCTGCCTTTTCATTGACACCACTGATTAGGCCAGGTCCACCCAGTCTAGTCTCCGTTTTGATTCACACCAGTGATTAGGCTAGGCCCACCCGAGCTAGTCTGCCATTTGACTGACATTTCTGATTAGACTTGGCTCACACAGGCTATTCTTCCTTTCATTATCACACTGATTAGGTTAGGCCCACCCACGCTAGTCTGCCTTTTGATTGACACCCCTGAATAGACCAGTCCCACCCAGGCTAGACTTGCTTTCGATTGCTGCCCCTGATTAGGCCAGGCCCACATGGGCTATTCTGCCTTTTTATTGAGACCACGGATTAGGCCAATACCAACAGGTTAGTATGTCATTTGAATGAGATAATGGAAGAGACCAGGACCACGCAGGCTAGTCCACTTCTCTTGTGGCTTAGCTGGTAAAGAATCTGCCTGCAATGCGGGAGACCTGGGTTCAATGCCCAGGTTGGGCATATCCTCTGGAGAAGGGAAAGACTACCCACTTCAGTATTCTGGCCTGGAGAATTCCATGGATTGTATAGTCCATGGGGTCACAAAGAGTCTGACATGACTGAGCGAATTTCTCTTCACTTAGTGGTCCTCAAACTGTGGTCCCGGGATCAACAACATCAGCATCCACGTATCCTCATTTGCTCAGTCATGTCCAGCTCTTTGCGACCCTATGGACTGTATAGACCCCCAGGCTTCTCTGTCCACGGGATTTCCCAAGCAAGAATACTGGAGTGGGTAGCTATTTCCTTCTCCAGGAGATCCTCCTTATCCAGGGATCGAACCCTCACCCTGCATCTGCTGCATTGGCAGGCAGGTTCTTTACTGCTGAGCTATGGGGAAGCCCGAGCAATATCAGCATCATTTGCAGATTATGAGAAGTACAAATGACCCAACCTCATTCACACCTCCTGACTTGAGAATTCCAGGGGTGGGGCCAAGAAATCTGTGTTTAGGGCACTTTCCTTAGTGGTCCAGTGGTTAAGACTCCATGCTGCCAGCAAGGGAGTGTGGGTTCAATCCCTGGTCAGGGAACTAAGATCCCACATGCTGCGTGGTGCAGCCAAAAGATTAAAAAAAAAAAAACAGAGAAGAAAAGAAATCTGTGTTTTAACAAATCTCTGGTGCATGCCAAAGTTGGGGAACCACTGCTTTGGATCAGCAAGTCTCAATCTGGGCTGCATATTGAAAATACTAGAAAAGCTTTTAAAAGTCCCAGAGCCCAGGCCATGCCGCACAGCAATGAATTAAATCTACTTCACTA
This sequence comes from Oryx dammah, assembly GCF_014754425.2. Classification (NCBI taxonomy): domain Eukaryota; kingdom Metazoa; phylum Chordata; class Mammalia; order Artiodactyla; family Bovidae; genus Oryx; species Oryx dammah. Next base: position 125,236,389 of record NW_024070207.1, read on the forward strand.
GGCGCAGGATCCAGGCCACACTCATTTTCAAAGCTACAATGTGCCACTAGCCCAGGATAATTTTTGGATTCTAAGTACAGCACTTACTTTCCCCATCACCTCTTGGAGGGGACAAGGCAGGTGTCTGACAAAGTGGGGTCATGAGTCCTTTTCTCCCCTGGGGCAGAGGACCCTTCTCCATCTCCTCTCAGGAACTGTTCACACCCATTACCCCCCACCTTAGAATGTCCTCTGTCCACTCTGGTGGGGCATCCACTAGCCTAGTCTTGCTTCCCTAGCAAAGCCTCTGCTACCTTGACTGCTGACCTAGGTCCTCCTGTTTAAGACCCTGTACCTCTTCTGTGGAGAACTCTCTCTCTCTTTTAAATTTATTTTATTTTAAAAATAAAAAAATAATACATTTTTTTTGTTGTTGCACCATATAGCACGCAGGATCTTAGTTTCCAAATCAGGAAATGAACCCTTGCCCCCTGTAGCGGGAGCCTTACCCACTAGACCACCAAGAAAGTGCCCTCTGTATGGTTCTAATTTACAATATTAGAAAGTCTAACTCCTCAGCAGGATTTCATCTTACAGAACGAGTGAAGATTGAGGTCAGATGGCCGCCAAGAAAAATGAGAAAATCCATTTTGTGGTGGTTGTTGTTTCGGTCCAGCATAAACTTTGTAGAGACTCCAACAAGGTGACAGGTACCTGAGCTTGACAGGTAAAGGTGTATTTCCTGTCTTCCTTACAACTCTTGGTGAGGGGAGTGGGGCAGACGCACAGCTGGACACATTTCCCAGGGCACATTCTTACGACAGTGGCCCTTACTGGAATCTCCAGAGTGTTGTAAGGCTGGATTCCTGACATTAAGGAATGTACAGGGGGTTGAGAAAAGCCAGCTTCGTAAAGGATAAGCTTCCTGGGGTCACCCCAGTGCCCTTCAAGGCACCGGGGTCCTACTCTTTCCCTTGGGCATTGCCCTTGGTGGACTGCAGACCTTCACAAGTCAAAGCAGGGGCGTCCTTGTATGTCCGAGTCTCTGCTGAAAAGGGGCCACATGTCAGCCCTGTGCCGTCCTGGGCAGAGTCCTCGCCACACTCTGTTCTCCTCCTCGTCCAGCCTGCGTTGCTGCCCTGAAGTTTCTGGTCCACAGCTCCTCGTGAAAGCAAATTCTCCAGGTCCCTTCCGCCGCATTTGGGCATTGTGGTTGCCGATGGTTCCTGTGGTTCTCACATCCATTCCCAGACCTTCCTTGTCGTGCAGCGGGCGGTGGAGGCTGGTCCTCGCACACCGCACCCTGCGCTGTACCGTTCGAGCTTTATTTGCTACAGCCATCATCTATTTCTGGCTCACGAAGCATACGGGCTGTGTTTTGACTCCGGCCTGGCTCAGCTCTGCTGACCAGGCTTGGCTCAGCTCCATGTGTCTTCCTACACCTGGAGCCAGGTGTAGGAACACTGTGTCTTTTCTCAGCACTCTTTCAGAGTCAGATCTTCTCTGGTTGGAATTTTCCTGCCTCCCTCTTCTGCGTTTAAGCATCCCCGTCATTTCACTGGGAGCATCCAGATAACCCGGCATTTCTAAGAGCCTTCCGAGAGACCGCTTCTTATCTCACACACACCTACGGATGGGGGAATTATCGCACACCTGACCCTCTGAGCCTCTCAGAAGTCGTGCTAAGTATACATGGGAATGTTAAGAGCCACCTGGATGAACAAAGAATCGCTGGCGGCAGAGCTGACTTTCAACTCACTTGGCATTGAATCACCCGCTCTTTGTATTTCCCCCGTCGGCTTGAGGTTGTTCCCTCCTATCCAGCAGTAAGAGCTCTCAGATCCAATCTTCTCCCTCTGCTTCCTGTCTCCCACTGCAAAATCCCAAGGAAACTTCAGAGAGTGGACTCGACTGAGGGACAAGCACTCTTCTGGAATTTGTCTCCCAAAGAGGAGAGAAGGTGGAGACTGAGAAGTTCTATCACATCCAACCCCAAGAGATGAAAGCTACAAGCAGGCAGGTTTCCAGGGCTGGCCTGAGGGAAGCAATGAGCCCCTTCCCTCCTGGGACTCCACGCCCACCTGAGTGCCCTGCCTCAGTCCAGTGGCCCCCGGGGGAGAGAGGTGGTATGTAGAAGGCAGGAATAACCTCCACTCCTCCTCTGACGTTCTTTCTTTCCCACATTGTCCATTGCTGGTTCTTAATCCTCCCCGCATCGGTCGCCCTTGTGAAAGAGCTTTAAAGCAACATATGCTGAAGCTCTCACCGGGCTAGAGGTCAGTGGTCTGAAACAGGTTGTTGGCTGGGCTGGGTCCTTCTCCAGGCTCGGGGGTGAGTGTGGGGGTGGGACACTCTTGTTTTTCTGTCTCTTCCAGGTTCTAGAAGGCACCTGCTTTCCTTGGCTCCTGGCCCCTCTCTGCATCTTCAAAGCCAGCAGCGAACCACCTTCACCGTCCTGACTCGCACCTCTGCTTCCAGGCTCACATCTGCTTTTCTGCTCCTGACTTTCCTGCCTTCCTCTTACAAGGATCCTTGGGATTCCGGGGGCCTGCTCAGACCACCAAGGACAAGGTCTCCATCTCCAGATCTGTAATTGATGACATCTAAAGAGGAGAGTGAAAAAGTCGGCTTAAAACTCAACATTCAGAAAACTAAGATCATGGCATCTGGTCCCATCACTTCATGGCAAACAGATGGGGAAACAATGGAAACAGTGAGAGACTTTATTTTTGGGGGGGTCCAAAATCACTGCAGATGATGATTGCAGCCATGGAATTAAAAGACTCTTACTCCTTGGAAGAAAAGCTATGACCAATCTAGATAGCATATTAAAAAGCAGAAACATTACTTTGCCAACAAAGGTCTGTCTAGTCAAAGTTTGGTTTTTCCAGCAGTCATGTATGGATATGAGAGTTGGACTATAAGGAAAGCTGAGAGCTGAGGAATTGATGCTTTTGAACTGTGGTGTTGAAGAAGACTCTTGAGAGTCCCCTGGACTACAAGGAGATCCAACCAGTCCATCCTAAAGGGAATCAGTCCTGAATATTCATTGAAAGGACTGATGTTGAAGCTGAAGATCCAATACTTTGGCCACCTGTTGCAAAGAACTGACTCACTGGAAAAGACCTTGATACTGGGAAAGATTGAAGGCAGGAGGAGACGGGGACGACAGAGGATGAGATGGTTGGATGGCATCACTGACTCAGTGGACATGAGTTTGAGTAGGCTCTGGGAGTTGGTGATGGACAGGGAAGCCTGGTGTGCTGCAGTCCATGGGATCGCAAACAGCTGGACACGACTGAGTGACTGAGCTGAGCTGAGCAGAGTCCCTCTTGCCATGTGAGGTCACAGAATCACAGGCCCTGAGGACCAGTTTTTTAATTCTTATTTTTTGGATTGCCTGGGGCTCTGTTGCTATGCTTTGGCTTTCTCTACTTGCGGCAAGTGGTTGCTAGTTTCTGGTTGCAGAGCATGGGCTTTATATATTTATTTTTTCTATTACACACATAAGTGATACCAAACAGTCTTTGACTTATTTCACTTGGCGTAATATCCTCCAAGTTCATCCATCTTGTTGCAAGTGGCAAAGTTTCATTCTTTTCAATGGCTGGGTAGTATTCCACTGTGTGTGTATCCACGTGCGTGGATCACCAGTGATCTATTTCTGAAAATCTATCAAACAGGGAGAACCTTCATTTGGACAAGGGGACCTTGTCCAACCTTCATTTGCTGGGGACCAAGGGAAGGGTGGGAGAGGCAGCCATGTGGATCCTCCAGGGAAGGCAGTGGAGACGGATGGACCCCACTCTAAGGGGCTTGTGCTCTGCATTTGGGGGGCGGTCATCAAGCCAAGGGATGCTCCCCACCTTTGCCCACACCTCGTTGTGTGTTGTGTGCCAAGGTAGGCCACGTCTCAGCCATCTGGGGGCAGAGGGGGGTGGGCGGTGAGCCACCAAAAAGGACAGCTGTCATCTCCTGCTGGGAGGTGTTCATTTCATGAGCCTGGAGGTTACAGACGGGACTGTCTGTACTCACTCTGAAAGGATGGGTCAGGACAAAGGATGAAATGACTGGGAGTCAGCTTATGTGCAAGGTTGCTGTAAATTCGCAGGAACGTTCTGCATGCAAAATATTTTGAAAGCCTTAATGATTTTAAGAACACAGGAGAGCCTGTTTCAGGTTAATAAACTGTCGTCTCAACGAAGCCCTTTGAGTGCTTGCTTTAATGAACAAGTGAGCATAATTCATAATTAGCATGCACTTTTTTGGGGAGCCTGGGGAAAATAATCCTGGTGAAATTAAGGGCTAATTACCAGGCTAGAACCCAGGAAACAGATCTGCAAGAGCCAATGCCACATTTTTTTTGGATGCGTGCTAAAAATACCAGCTCCGCAATAAGGGAAAACCCAATTTCAAGTTATCTAATATTTATGACACGCATGAAAAATATTTTTATTCATTTTGTTAAAGAGAGAAGCAAGAGGAAACGGTGCCAATTAATCTACCAGAGCTATATCTTAATAGACTTTGGAAGACGTGTGTCCCGAATTAGCTAATTATTCCTACAGAATTATTACTGAAAAATCATATTAAAAGTCAAAAGCCACACTCTTGTATTCTTTCATCTTCCCGACGATTAACTCAAAGGTAATTGCGTTGCCACCAGCCTGCGGACTCCTTACAGCTTACACACAGATCTGCAATTTGCACTTCTTTTTCTCAGACTAGAATATATGTCCCTGACCGTTCACTGTCTCCCCAAACTGGAGGCTTTATCTCACGTGTATCTGTTTCCAAATGTGGAATATTTACTTATCCTGTCAGTGTTATCTTTAGGGAATTTACAGCCTGGTTTTGCTTGTTGATTCAGAAAAGCTTTTTTTCTCTTTTAGGAAGCTCTCCACCTAGGGTTGGCTTGTTGCATAAGAGCTCCAACATCTCAGAACTGTTGAAGCACAAGACGCATAGGATCTTGAAGAGATGCGATCATAATTATACATTCCCAGGTCCGGGTGGCTGCAACAGGCTCAGAGAAAACCACGCCTGGGCAAACAGAGATACAACAAAGCACCCCCCCCCCTCAAAAAAAAGCAAGACACTTGTACTACCTAAGGACATGATAGCTAAACCAACACTCTGGAAAAAAAAAATCAGCTATTATTGCTACAGAATAATTGATGCTTTTGAACTGTGCTGTTGGAGAAGACTCTTGAGAGTCCCTTGGACTGCAAGGAGGTCCAACCAGTCCATCCTAAAGGAGATCAGTCCTGGGTGTTCATTGGAAGGACTGATGCTGAAGCTGAAACTCCAATACTTTGGCCACCTCATGGGAAGAGTTGACTCACTGGAAAAGACCCTGATGCTGGGAGGGATTGGGGGCAGGAGGAGAAGGGGACAACAGAGGATGAGATGGCTGGATGGCATCACCGACTCGATGGATGTGAGTTTGGGTGAACTCCGGGGGTTGGTGAGGGACAGGGAGGCCTGGCATGCTGCGATTCATGGGGTCGCAAAGAGTCGGACACAACTGAGCGACTGAACTGAGCTGATGAAATAACATGGGGCTTCCCTGGTGGCGCTAGTGGTAAAGAACTCTCCTTCCAATGCAGGAGATGTAAGAGACATGGGTTCAGTCCCTGGGTGGGGAAGATCCCCTGGAGGAGGGCATGGCAACCCACTAAAGTATTCTTGCGTGGAGAATCCCCATGGACAGATGAGCCCAGTGGGCTACAGTCCATGGGGTGGCAGAATCAGACACGACTGAAATGACTTAGCAGGCATACACACCCGTGTGAAATATGCTGTTACATATGTGTAAACCATCGTCTCAGCTCCATGACATGAAAACCAGATTAATCCAGTCCCTGCAATGTTTGCTCCATTAAAGTGATTAGCCAGCCTTTTCTTCATGGAGTGAAGGTTCACTCAGGTTCAGTTCCTGTCAAAACCATCACGGGATGCAAATGAGTGGAGTCCAAATTTTTTTTGATCTTTTTGTTTGTGAGCCTGCCGGTTCCTAGCAAGGCATATCCAAGGGATTTGAGAGGCACAACCATGTTGGGAACTCCAACAGCAGAAAAGTTGAATAAGGCAGAAAGGAGAGCAGAGACTAAATGTTCACAGTTGGCAACAGAGTGGAGCCTAATTTGGTTGGAATGTGCTTAAGCAGGAGTTTCTTGTTCTAAGCTCCTACAGGCAGGGCTGGTGAACTATGACCTCTGTCTCTAGCTGTGAGGGTGGGTGAGGGAAGGAAGCAGAATCAGGCTGAAACGGGGAAGGGTCAGGGCAGAAGCCCCAGGGAGTATTTAAAGGTCAGAACTTACTCTGACCGCAGCCTCGGCTCTGGATTTAAACCCACTTTGCAAAAATTCAGTTCAAAGCGCACGGGCTCCGATTTCACAGCACATCACTTTATGGTGAAACACCCAAACACTTCCACTGGTCCATCTGACCCTGCAGGAACTCCCCGGGTGGTGGTGGGGGAGAAAGGGGACCACTAGGAGTGGCCAAGAGCTCAGAATGTGGACACACCTGGGGCTATCCACTGACCCTCTCTGGGTCTCTGTGTTCTCATCTGTAGAATGGGGACAGGGCTGTTAGGAGAATGAATGGGCTTCCCCGAAAGCTCAGACAGTGAAGAGACTGCCTGCCAAGGCAGGAAACCCGGGTTCGATTCCTGGGTGGAGAAGATCCCCGGGGGAAGCGAATGGCCACACAGTCCAGTATACTTGCGTGGGAAATCCCAGAGACAGAGGAGCCTGGCGGGCGATTATAGTCCACGGGGTCGCAAAGGGTCGGACACGACTGAGCGACTAACAGTTTCACTTACAACAGTGGAAAGCGCCATGGATGTGATGTTTTTTGCCACCTGAGACCCACCCTGCCTGAGAACCACACTGGGCAGGGGGTGGCCCTCTGCCAGCCACACACCCAGTTTCCTTTTCGCCCACCCCTCAGTGAGGACCGATGGAGAAAGAAATGGCCAAACGCTCCGGTATTCTCGCCTGCTGAGGTCCACGGACAGAGGAGAACCTTGGCAAGCTGCAGTCCATGGTGTTGCAGAGTCGGACACGACTGAGCGACTTTCCCAGTAAGGACTGAAGAGTCACTTGTTCCAGAAGCTTCTCGATCTTTCACAAAAAATGTTGCAAACCTGAAGAATGCTGCAGGATTCCAAGAATGTATTTTGAAGGGCGGGCCCTCTGGCAGGGGCTTGGAGAAACCCCCATGGCAGGGACGTGACTCTCTGTATGACGGCCACCCACCAGGAAGGTGGGCCAGATCTCCAACCACAAAAGACCCTCTTCTTCACTCAAACACACGAGCGCCGGGGCTCATGACATGTCAAATCTGAAGCCGGTGGGCTGAGAGTGTGATACACATGCCCGACCTCAAAGACCTCCCCAAGGTAAAGCCTCCCGTTGACCATTTTTATATAGATCACAGGTTAACACTGTGACATTTTTTGGGGGGTGGTGGTGCATGGCATGTGGAATCTTAGTTCCCCAGTCAGGGATCAAACCTGCACTCGACTTATTTGAAGCAGAGTCTTAACCACTAGACCACCAGGCAGGGAAGTCTCAGAAACCATTGCATATTTGATATACTGGATAAAAAAAATATATTCTTAAAGTTAATTTCACCTCTTCCTTTTTACCTTTTAAATCACAGCTCTAAACACCGACCTTGGGGCACATATCAATAACCTCAGATACGCAGATGACACCACCCTTATGGCAGAAAGCAAAGAACTAAAGAGCCTCTTGATGAAAGTAAAAGAGGAGAGTGAAAAAATTGGCTTAAAGCTCAACATTCAAACAACTAAGACCATGGCATCTGGTCCCATAACTTCATGGCAAACAGATGGGGAATCAATGGAAACAGTGAGAGACTTTGTTTTCTTGGGCTCCAAAATCACTGCAGATGGTGACTGCAGCCATGAAATTAAAAGTCTCTTGCTCCTTGGAAGAAAAGCGATGACCAACCTAGACAGTGTATTAAAAACCAGAGACATTACTTTGCCAACAAAGGTCTGTCTAGTTAAAGCCATAGCTTTTCCAGTAGTCATGTATGGATGTGAGAGTTGAACCATAAAGAAGGCTGAGTGCTGAAGAATTGATGCTTTTGAACGGTGGTGTTGGAGAAGACTCTTGAGAGTCCCTTGGACTGCAAGGAGATCCAACCAGTCCAACCTAAAGGAAATCAGTCCTGAATATTCACTGGAAGGACTGATGCTGAAGCTGAAACTCCAATCCTTCCCTGATGTGAAGAACTGACTCATTTGAAAAGACCCTGATGCTGGGAAAGATTGAGGGCAGGAGGAGAAGGGGATGACAGAGGATGAGATGGTTGGGTGGCATCACCGACTTGATGGACATGAGTTTGAGCAAGCTGCAGGAGTTGGTGATGGACAGGGAGGCCTGGCATGCTGCAGTCCATGGAGTCGCAAGGAGGTGAATATGACTGAGTGACTGAACTGAACTGACTTGGGACACATGTTCTGCTTCTAGGGGTGAAAAGGTTCTGCAGAGGCATCTCTGATGAGGTTTCTAAGAGCAGGTGGCTCCTCGGGGCAGGGGTGGAAGGGTGGAGTGGGCAGGCAGCCGGGATGAAAGCAGAGAATTTTCTGAGGATGTTTCCGACCCAGCCAGGTCTCTCTCAGGTAGACCCAAGGGGTGGGGGAAATGAGTAGTTGATGCCGCCTGTGAGGATAACAGTCCCACACCTCATGTGGGTGCTCTCTGTGGGAGCTCCTGGAGAAGTGTGTCTCTGAAACGCAAAGCAGTAAAGCAGGAATGAAACAGACAAGGAGACCAGGAGATAAGAGCTGAACCAAGCGAGAGGCTGGCCTGCTGCAGGACAAGCTGTGTGCTGGGTTTGAGCACAAACCGGCATCTTCCAGAGCCGGTGGGGGCAGGGGGTGGTGTATGCATGGGGAAAACCTGCAGAGCTAGATTGTTTACTGTGTCTGAACACTTGGTTGGGGGGGAGCATCTTCAGACAGGAGAAAGTCTCTGGGGAAAAAAAAAATGACCTGCAACCCTAGAAAACTGACCAACGGCATGAGATAGGTATTAGTTCCAGAAAATTCTCCGGGCTGAACTAGAAAGGAAACGCAATAACAGCTTGCCACTTGGATCAGTGGAGAACATAGGAAGCCGGAACAATATAAAGACTGTATCAACAAAAACCATAGGATCTTAGTTGAGGGGCTGGAGGGCATTGAGCTGGGGTGGTTAGACCAGCCCAATCCCCCAGGTACCAGCATGGAAATGGATGAAATGGCTGAAATGAACAAATCAAGAAATAACAGCACGTCCCAGGTGGCGCCGGTAGGGAAGAACCCGCCTACCAAATCAGAGACACAAGAGACGAGGGTTTGATCCCGAGGTTGGGACGATGCCCTGGAGGAGGGAATAGCAATCTACTCCAGTATTCTTGCCTGGAGAATCCCATGGACAGAGGCGTCTGGTGGGCTGCAGTGCGTGGGCTCACAAAGAGTCAGACATGACTGAAGATTCTGAGCAAGCAAGCACGCATGCCTAGAAATGTGGAGAGAAATTCTAGAAGAAAGACAGGAGTGGAAAGCTGTTACTTGGGGTGAATGAGATGGGGTGAGGAGAGGCAAGAGTAGGGCATTGACATTTAGTCCTTCTTATTGAATTACATGCCAGCTCTAGTTTGATGCTTCTGAACTGCGGTGTTGGAGAAGACTCTTGAGAGTCCTTTGGAAAGCAAGGAGATCCAACCAGTCCATCCTAAAGGAAGTCAGTCCTGAATATGCATTGAAGGACTGATGGTGAAGCTGAAACTCCAATCCTTTGGCCACCTGATGCGAAGAGCTGACTCACCGGAAAAGACACTGATGCTGGGAAAGGTTGAAGGCAGGAGGAGAAGGGAACAACAGAGGGTGAGATGGTTGGATGGCATCACCAAAGCGATGGACATGAGTTTGAGCAAACTCCAGGAGTTGGTGATGGACAGGGAGGCCTGGCGTGCTGCAGTCCATGAGGTAGCAAAGAGTCAGACACGACTGAGCAATTGAAGTTAGTTTAAGAGTGGTTTTTTTCAAGTACACAGAGATTCCTCACCAGCTGAGCTTCCCTGTGAACTGAAGTGAAGTGAAGTCGCTCAGTCGTGTCCGACTCTTTACAACCCCATGGACTATAGCCTACCAGGCTCCTCCGTCCATGGGATTTTCCAGGCAAGAGTACTGGAGTGGGTTGCCATTTCCTTCTTCATGGGATCTTCCATACCCAGGGATCGAACCTGGGTCTCCCGCATTGTGGGCAGACACTTTATCCTCTAAGCCACCAGGGAAGCCCTGAGCTTCCCTGTAGGAAGTGAAATGTCACCAGAATTTGAGGCTTTATGGTATGATTTTCTTCATACAACAGAAAGAAGCAAGTTTCAAAAATATGCTCTCCTTGCACATGAGTTTTCCAAGCCGGTGGTTTTAAGGGCATCCTCTGCGAGTCCCATTCCACCACTCTACCTCCTTTGCTCAGTCCTGTCATCTTCTCAAAGGCTATTGGGGAGTCTGCCCCCTGGGGCCATGAAGCCAGCAAGTTTCCCATCTCCCTCCTGGTTGCAGTTCCCAGCTCAGCTCCTCCTGTCTCTGCATCCTTCTCAAAATCTTCCTTCCCCCAACCATCTCCCAGTGATTCAGGACACCGGTACGAGATTTCAGAGATGGAGGAGACCACACAAATTCATCCTAGGGCCGGCATTTGTTAAAAATAAAATGTCGGCATGCATATTTTAACAGGAGTCAGTTTGGATCCCATAATAGAGTGATGGGAAGGACACACAAAGGGGTCTCCTTTCTCTCCTGCTTTCAGCTCTAGAAAACATGTTCAAGGCAGCTCTTGTTCTCTACCTAACTCCATCATCACCCTGCCCCCACTGCCAGCTACATCTTCAGAGAAAGTGTTTGCACATCTCAGACTGCACGACAGACAGTCAGGGAGGTGGGGGCAGTGTACACAGCGTCCTTGCACTCTGCATCTTTGAAAAGGAATGAGATTTTGCCTGTTGGGCTCTGGAAAAAGGGATCTCTCTGTGCATCTGTGCGTTCAGCTGAGCGAGTGGAGAATACGGCATGTGGCTCACGCCCCACGTTGCCCAGACTGCCCCTTTGGCAGACCTGGGCGGGAGACGCTGGTCTCTTTCCTCCTCTTCCAGGGTTGTGGGACACGCTCTCTCCTCCTGGCGAGTCACTGAAACTTGACTTCTTACTCAGCATTGTGTTTCTCCTGGAGCATAAAAATCACTGCTCAAGTTTCTACTGTGGGCAATGGAAACCAACAAGGCAAACAAAAGAGTGAAAAATTAACCTTGTGGGGAATGCTTGCTTTTTTCTTTACCAGTTGTGTAAGGATGTGAGAGTTGTACCGTAAAGAAGGCTGAACGCCAAAGAATTTTTTGAACTCTGGTGCTGGAGAAGGCTCTTGAGAGTCCCTGGGATGGCAAAGAGATCCAACCAGTCCATCCTAAAGGAGATCAGTCCTGAATATTCATTGGAAGGGCTGATGCTGAAGCTGAAGCTCCAATACTCTGGCCACTGGATGTGAAGAGCTGACTCATTAGAAAAGACCCTGATGCTGGGAAAGCTTGAGGGCAGGAGGAGAAGGGAACGACAGAGGATGAATTGGTTGGACGGCATCACCAACTCAATGGGCATGAGTCTGAGCAAGCTCTGGGAGTTGGTGATGGACAGGTAGGCCTGGAGTGCTGCAGTCCATGGGGTCACAAAGAGTCAGGCACGACTGAGCAACTGAACAACATCTCTTCATAAATGAGGAGCCGGTTTCAAAACAACCCAAGTCAATATGACATCATTAGACGGGGGCTGGGCCCCAGCTGTTTGGCCAGTCTTGACAGACGTCCCGTCACCAAGCCTCAAGTCTCAGATTCAAGTCCAAGGTGGAGAGCCTGGAAAGGAAACGCTGCCTGCCATACAAATGTGGGTTTTCTTGAGCAGTACTAAATTCCAGCAGGTGCTGCCGACAGTCACATGGGATTGGGCTGTACACCACCCACGTCTCCGAGGAGATCTTCTTCCACGTGAGCCTGCCGGATGGAAGCCCACGTGGTTTCTTAGACTTCTTCGGCCTCTGACGGACACTTCTTAGAAACTCTTTTTTTTTTTTTCTTTCTCAAAGCACCGGCTCTTACGGAACCAAACCTGAGTCCGCTCGCCTGTGGGCAGTGAAGGTGGTCTGCTGACCCGGGGCTGGTAGCGGAGGAACGTATAGCATTCACTGCGGAGCGCCGTGCAAGGAGGCCAGGGCAACGGGTGATCAAAAATCCAAACTCCCTGATGGGTTTCAGGAAAGTGCTCTTCTTTGATTTTTGATTGATTTTATTTTGTATTGGAGTACCTCTGATAGTTTCAGGTGGACAGCAAAGGGACTCAACCATGCATATCCACGTATCCATTCTCCCCCAAACTCCCCTCCCATCCAGGCTGCCACAGGACACTGAGCAGAGTTCCCTGTGCTGGACAGCAGGTCCTTGCTGGTTCTCCATGTGAAATACAGCAGAGTGTCCATGTTCATCCCAAACTCCCTGACTATCCATTCCCGCATCCTTTCCCCTGGTAACCATAAGGTTATTACAGAGTATTGAGCAGAGTTCCCTGTGCTGTCCTGCAGGTCCTTGCTGGTTATTCCTTTTAATTACAGCATGGTGTACACACCCATCCCAAACTCCCTAACTATCCCTTACTCCTCCTTCTACCCGCCCCCTCCCCCCGCCGGGAAACCATAAGTTTGTTCTCTAAGGCTGTGAGTCTCAGAAAAGCATCTTCAAAGGCCGGGTGAGGGAGGCAGGTTGTCGGGTGTGTGATCAGCTCATGCACAGTGCTCTGATTGGCTGACGGTGAGGTAACAGGTCGGGGTCACAGGAGCGACCTTATCAATTCTTGCGCTGCAGTAGGCCTAGGGGCTACGGGCTCAAGGTCAGCAATTAGCTAGCTCTTTCATCTGGTGTGTCTGTCCACAAAAGGCCCATATGGTCTTGCTGGGTTACACAACCACTTGTTTGCAGAGAAATTCTGTTTTCCTAGCTCCTCATCCCATGTTGTTGTTGTTGTTTATTTGCTAAGGTGTGTCCGACTCTTTGCGACCCCGTGGACTGTAACCCACCAGGCTCCTCCGTCCATGGGATTCTCCAGGCAAGAACCCTGGAGTGGGTTGTCATGCCCTCCTCCAGGGGATCTTCCCAACCCAGGAATCGAACCCACATCACCCACACTGCAAGCAGATTCTTGCCTGGGAAACCCCATGGACAGAGGAGCCTGGTGGGCTATATAGTCCACCAGGCAAAAGAGTGGGACACGACTTAGTCACTAAGCAACAATAACCAAACAGGTATCAGTCTGAATGTCCTTCGTGTGCTGTGAAGCGAAAGTCACACAGTCGTGCCTGACCCTTTGCGACCCCATGGACTACACAGTCCATGGAATTCTCCAGGCCAGAATACTGGAGTGGATAGCCTTTCCCTTCTGCAGGGGATCTTCCCCACCCAGGAATCAAACCCACGTCTCCCACATTGCAGGCAGATTCTTTACCAGCTCAGCCACCAGGGAAGCCCAAGAATACTGGAGTGGTAGCCTTTCCCTGCTCTAGGGGACCTTCCCAACCCAGGGATCGAACCTAGATCTCCGGCATTACAGGCAGATTCTTTACTGTCTGAGCCTCCAGGAAGCCCAAGAAGACTGGAGTGGGTAGCCTATCGCTTCTCCAGCGGATCATCCAGACCCTGGAATCGAACCGGGATCTCCTGCATTGCAGGCAGTTTCCTTACCAGCTGAGCCACCAGGGAAGGAGAGACACTGTTTATTGATACACACAACCTGGCTGAATCTCCAGGGAATTATGCAAAGTGTACAAAGCCGGTCCTCAGCAGGCCCCTGGCTGCCTGTGGCCCCGGAAGGAAGGGCGGGGAATGTGAAGATAGTAATTAGGTAACACGGGGGATTTCCCTTGTGGCTATGGAAGAGTGCTGCGTCTTGATAGCGGCAGAGCTGCGCAAATGTAGCAGCGGTGCAGCTTCAGACCATTACACGCAATGACACATCTATTTCATGAATGCACAGAAAAACGCGAAATGCAAATAAGGAGTGTTGGCGATTTCGCTGGACTGGGCCTTGTCAGCTTCCTGGCTTCGGTCACGCGCCAGGGTCTTATGTAAGATGCTGCTTTTCAGGAAAAATGGGGGATGGAAACGAGAAACTCTCTGCGTCATTCTTGCAACTTCCTGGGCGTCTATCATTAGTTCCAAATACACAGCTTCCTTGGGGGGCTCAGACCGTAAAGAATCTGCCTGCAACGCGGGAGATTTGAGTTCACGCTCTGGGTCGGGAAGATCCCCAGGAGAAGGGAATGGGCTGCTGACTCCAGTATTCTTGCTTGAGGAATTCCCTGGACAGAGGAGCCTGGCGCGGAACAGTCCCCGGGGTGGCAAAGGGTTGAACACGAATGAGCGACTCTCATTTTCACTTTCACACGTTATTTGGTGGAAAAATCCTGGCTCGCAGGAAACCCTCAGGGGGATCTGTGAGGTTAGTTCATTCACACACCTGGTGACAAGTTGACCTGTAGTGGAAGGCGTGTCCTTCCAGGCAAGTACACAGCTGATGATTTTAATAGACGAAAATGTCTAAAGTACATTTGTCTTAAAAAAAAAAAAAAAATCCCATTTCCCCCCCACCTAAGAATCCACTGCTATGGAATAAAACGCAAGCCAGACACAAGATGAAGGTGCATTCAGGCAGTCTTGGTCGGTGAGCAGGTAGGGACATCCTCCTGAAGAGCGTGTCCAAGTTTGAGGTGTACCCCCTATCTCTTTTGGAGCACGTGGTCCACTGTGGGGCCCATGGGTGCCTGATCGCTCTCTGGCCTGTGGCAGCCTCTGTGGCTCCCTTCATCCCAGACACTCCCCACCCCCCGCCACCCGCCCTGCACAGCCGGTTCAGACGCTGGTTCTCTTGCATCTGAATTCTGAAGTGGCAGCCTGGTGTGCATTTCCTGTCTCCAACTACGAGGCCAGAGATGCATCCTGGGAACCCTCATTGAATAATTAATCTTCCCTTTTAAATAATTCACAAGTCCTCATCTCATAATTGCTGGGGACGTAAGAATGGATTTGTTGCATGGCTTTTCTTTCTCCCTGTTTGCTTGGAGGAAGGGCTAGGCACCACTGAGTGGAACACAACCCCGAGAGGCCTCTAACTAGGCCATTATCTCAACCACGTCTGAGCACGTAACGGCAAAAGCATAGTCACTATCACATTCCTGCTGGGGGGATTTGGGGGCAGAAAGCAGAGATTTTGACTTTCAACCGAAGCCCACGGTTTCTTTCCTGGCAGCCCACTCATCCATCCCGGGGAGGATCAGGCCAACTATCAGTTCAGTTCAGTCGCTCAGTCGTGTCCGACTCTTTGCGACCCCATGGACTGCAGCACACCAGGCCTCCCTGTTCATCACCAACTCCCGGAGTTGACCCAAACTCATCTCCATTGAGTTGGTGAAGCCAGGCCAACTATAGGTAAGTAAAATCAAAACATGCCCCCAAACCCTCGGTTTACCACAAGGGCTGGCAAACTACAGCCCACGGGTCAATCCGGCCCACCGTCCATTTTTGCAAATAAAGTTTTATTGGCAACACCCACTCCCGTTCACAAACATGGAGTCTCTGGCTACATTCTGCTTCAGTGGCAGAGTTGAGTGGTTGTGACAGAGACCGAAGGGAGAGCAAAGTTTACACAAATTTATTCTCTGGCCCTTTGCAGAAAAAGTTTGCTGACCTCTGGTTTAGAACCCCACTGAAGCCACCTGTCTCTCCTGAATTTAAGACAGCTTTGCTAGGGCTGCCGGCCCTGTGGAACCTCAGGGTTGAATAGGATTTGTTCTCACCTTATTAAGGGGAGGCAGGGAGGAGAAATAGAGACAAGAAGCAAGAACCCTGAAAATCCCTCCCTGGGCTCTGGGCCTTGAATATTTGAGATGAGGACCTGGGCTCTTGGGCAGGAAGGTGGTGAAGGGGAGTGTGAGACAGGGGGTGTGGGTAGGGGCGGGCTACACACACTCATAAATTGAAAGCATGAGTCGTGGTGCCTGGCACGTAGTAAATAGCAGGGCTCTTTGACTGATTTGATCATTATAATTACTGTTTCCCCAAGATCGACTTTATCTTTCAGTGATGAGTTTATCACATAAACTACGATTTTCTCTGTACTTGTCGTTTGAACCAGAAATTACGATCTTCCCCACCTGCGGAGCTGGGAAAGCTCCACCTGTGTCAGCATGGCCCTGGAGCATGCTGGAGGAGCGGGCTAGCTTTTTGAGCTGGTCAATGCTTGTCTCTCCATAGGCACTTGGGCCCCTTCTCCATAGGCAGAAAGCCAGCGTGCTTTGGAGCAAACAGAGCTATGTATATAAAAAGGAAATATTTTCCAGCGCAGAATCTGTACCACCCAGTAGGATCCCATAGTAAGCCCCCAAAAGGGGCGGCAGGGGATGAGATGGTTGGATGGCCTCACGGACTCAATGGACGTAAGTTTGAACAAACTCCAGGAGGTTGTGAAGGACAGGGAAGCCTGGCATGCTGCAGTCCATTGGGTCCCAAAGAGTCAGACACAACTGAGCGACTGGACAGCAACCACCACAACAAAAGAAGCAAAGAGACGAGCAATTAGGAAAAGAGAAAAGTCACAGTCACACCGATCTTCTGAAAACAAACCCCATGGTACCACCTGCCGTCTGAGAAAAGTCGTGCTAACCAGTGCATTACATACACATTGGCCACTGGCGACACTCATTTTCAATGTCGTGCACCTTTCAGTTCTGTTTCCAGAACATTTCCATGACCCTCAAAGGCAGCGCTGAGCCCACTCGGCAATGTCTCTTCCCTGCTTTGTGTCTCCATGGGTGTGCCAAATATGGATCATCCAGGTAAGCAGAATCACACAATATGGTTTTGTGGCTGGCTTCTTTGGCTTAGCATACTATTTTCAAGGTTTCATCCACGCTGCAGCATGGATCAGTACTTCACTCCTTTTTTTTTTATAAATTTATTATTTTTTTAATGTTTTGGCTGCAGCGTGTGGCATGTTGGATCTTAGTCCCCCGATGAGGGATCAAACCCGGGCCCTGTGCATTGGAAGCGTGGCATCTTAGCCACTAGACTGCCAGCGAAGGCCCTTCACTTCTTTCACCCTGGAATAATATTTAACTGGGCTTCCCTGTTGGCTCAGATGGTAAAGGACCTGCCTGCCATGCAGGAGGCCAGGTTCGATCCCTGGGTGGGGACGATCCCCTGGAGCAGGGCATGGCAACCCACTCCAGTATTCTTGCCTGGAGAATTCCATGGACAGAGGAACCTGGTGGGCTACAGTCAGAGGGTCACACAGAGTTGGACACGACTGAAGCGATTTGGCACACACAATATTTCATTTTAATACAACACTCTATTTATCCATTCACCTGTGGGGACTTTTGGGTTGTTTCCAATTTGGGGCTATTGTACAAAGTGCATGTATTCGTATTTCATATTTTTCCATTAGGTATGTATGGATGTGAGAGTTGGACTATAAAGAAAGCTGAGCACCGATGAATTGATGCTTTTGAACTGTGATGTTGGAGAAGACTCTTGAGAATCCCTTGGACTGCAAAAAATCCAACCAGTCCATTCTAAAGGAGATCAGTCCTGAATATTTATTGGAAGGACTGATGTTGAAGCTGAAATTCCAATACTTTGGCCACCTGATGCGAAGAGCTGATTCATTTGAAAAGACCCTGATGCTGGGAAAGATTGAGGGCAGGAGGAGAAGGGGATGACAGAGGGTGAGAAAGTTGGATGGCATCACCAACTTAATGGACAGTGAAGCCTGGCATGCGGTTCATGGGGTCGCAAAGAGTCAGACACGACTAAGCGACTGAACTGAACTGCATGTATTTGAGCACCCATGTTCAGTTCTTTGGGTACGTACCCAGGAGGAGAATTGCTCGGTCACATGAGAAATTTAAAAATATGTAATTTTTGGCCAAGCACCCCCCCCACCCCCACCCTCGGGGAACCAAACCCACATACCCTGCATTGGAAACGCAGAGTGTTAACCACTGGGAAGTCTGGAGAATCTTATGTTTAAGTTATTGAATTGTAAGTTTAAGTGACTGAGGCACCACGAATGAACATGTTCCCATTGAGGCTGTGCCATTTTCCATGCCCACTCATGTTCCTTCATCAACTCGAAAGAATGGCTTCCCACTGCCTCCCTCTTCTGCTTCACCTCTGCCCACTGTGGTCTTTCCCACCATACTCTCTCACTCATCCTGTGTGCTCACATCTCTGACTAGAGCCCTCCTGTCTTTCCACATGTTTAGCCAGTTGACGCTCCCAGACTTTCCCTATAAAACCCTCAAGCCCTAGACATATGCCTCTGATGGGCTTTGAGATCACAGCCCTCACTGAACTGTCGTGAAAGTGCAAGTTGCTCAGTCGTGCCTGACCCTTTGCGACCCCATGGACTATTCAGTCCATGGAATTCTCTGGGTCACAATACTGAAGTGGGGAGCCGTTCGCTTCTCCAGGGGATCTTCCCAACCCAGGGATCGAACCCAGGTCTCCCGCGTTGCAGGCGGATTCTTAACCAGCTGAGCCACCAGGGAAGCCCAAGAATACTGGAGTGGGGTAGCCTATCCCTTCTCCAAGGGGATCTTCCTGACCCAGGAATCAAATTGGAATCTCTTTCGTTGCAGGCAGAGTCTTAACCAACTGAGCTATCAGGAAGCTCCTTTCTGTTTGGTGAGTTTCCCACTAAATATTAATAGTATCCTCCACGCAGGCAGGGGGAACACCTGTCCCGCTCATGAGCTTACATTCAGGTCTCAGCACAAAGTTAGGTATCTGAACACGTTAAATTCCGAGCATCACCCATGACAAGCTCAAGACTGACGATGGTGATTAAGGGATGTGACAGAGGTTTCATCCTGGTTAGCACTGAGCTGGGTTCTAGCCTGCAGTCCTCTCCCTCGCATTCTTATTTCTGTGTACCCATTATCTTCGCATGTCCCAGTGGCTCTCATCGTTACGATGGGGTCCTTAGAAGCCATTTGTACTGAGATAAGGGGCTCTGGTTTGAGACATAACCATTTAAAACTGCTGGTAAAGAATCTGCCTGCAATGTGGGAGACCTGGTTTGATCCCTGGGCTGGGAAGATGCCCTGGAGAAGGGAACGGCCAGCCACTCCAGTATTGTGGCCTGGAGAATTCCATGGACTGAATAGTCCATGGGGTCAGGAAGGGTCGGACACGACTGAGCAACTTTCACTTTCACTTAAAACTGCAATGTTGTTAGATGGGTGATTGTTAAGAATTAGATTCCTCTTGCTTCCGATTTACTCTTTTTCCACAATGTTGAACAAGCTGCCTCTATGATGCCAGTTAGTTATCCAAAACCAGTTATTGTTCAGTGAAACAAGTGTTCTTCAACCTTTGCCTGCAAAGGAAACTTTTAAAAAGAAGTCTTTTGGCCTGCAATGAAATACCACATCCTAGGGGCTTCTCCGATGGTCCAGGTGTTAAGAATCTGCGCTTTCAATGCAAGGGGTGTAGATTTGATCCCTGGTGGCTCAGATGGTAAAGAATCTGCCTACAATGCAGGGGAACCAGGTTCGATTCCTGGGTTGGGAAGATCCCCTCAGGCAGGGAATGGCAACCTACTCCAGTATTCTTGTCTAAAGAATCCCATGGACAGAGGAGCCTGGTGGGCAAGAGTTGGAGGTGACTGAGGAACTAATGTTTTCACTTTTTGTTTTTGGGAACTAAGATCTAATACGCTGCACAGCTGGAGAAAAGAAAGAAGGAAATACCGTATCATAGAATGGCTCATGTCATTTTCCACATGGCAGAAGGGCAAGGATGAGGAACCACCAGAATTCTCACACACGGATGGTGGGCATTGAAAATAACTCAGCTGCTTTGGAAAACCAATCAGAGGTTTGTAAGAAATTCAGCACACATCCATTCTATGCCCAGCACTTTCACACACAGGTAGTTACATAAGAGAAACCAGACTATGTCTACATCAGCCTGGTGTAAGAATGTTTGAGTTGATTTATTTACAGTCACCAAAAACTGGAAACAATCCAGGCATCTTTTACCAGGAAAACAGCTAAATGAGCAATGACCTCGCTTTAGAATGCCTCCCAAGGGGTGAAGTGGTAAAGAAGCTGCCTGCCAGTGCAGGCGATGCCAGAGACACAGGCTCAATCCCTGGGCCGGGAAGATCCCCTGGAGGAGGAAATGGCAACCCACTCCAGGATTCTTGCCTGGGGAAATCCCACGGATAGAGGAGCCTGGCAGGGTTGCAAAGAGTCCATGGGGTTGCAAAGAGTCGGACAGAACTGAGCACGCACACACACATCCATAGAATGGAATACTACTCGGCCTTAAAAAGGAAAGAACGATCTACATATGCAACAACATAGAAGGATAAATTTCTGAAACGTTTTGCTGAGTAAAAGAAGCCAGTCACGAAAGAGTATGTACTAAATGATTTGGGACATTCTATGAGAGACAAATCTAATTTTTAGTGACAGAAGGCAGATCAGTGGTTGCTTCTGGGCAGAGAGAGGATTAACTAGGAATAGTGACAGGGAATTACCTGATGATGGAAATTTTAATATTTTGATAGTGGCTTGAGTTACACAGGCATGTGTATCACCCAAACTGATCAAAGAGAACATTTAGGCTTATGCACGTCAGTCTGTGAAAACTAGACTTCAGCCTTCAAAATGTAAAATAAAAGTCACCTTGCTGCTTGTAAATAACAAGATGACATATCCAGGGTGTGGGGAGCTTCCTTGGTGGTCCAGTGGTTAAGAATCTGCCTTGTGATGCAAGGGACACTGGGTCGATTCCAGGTCCCAGGAGCCCATGTGCTGGAACTGCCGGAGCTTGTGAGCCCTAGAGCCCATTCTCCGCAACAAGAGAAGTCTTTCCTATGAAGCCCACACATCACAAAGAAGAATATCCCCTGCTCACCACAACTGGAGAAAGCCTTGCACAGCAAGGAAGACCCACTATAGCAACAAAACAAAACAAAACAAAACTTAAGAAAAGATAATGTGTATAAATACCTGCTTTTTTTTATGGTTAGGTCTATGGAACAATTTTGGGGCTTCCCTGAGCCAACAAATTTGGTGGCTCAGATGGTAAAGAAATCTGCCTGCACTGTGGGAGACCTGGGTTCGATCCCTGGGTCAGGAAGATCCCTTGGAGAAGGGCATGGTATTCCACCCTAGGAGTTTTTGCCTGGAGAATCCCATGGACAGAGGAGCCTCAAAGAGTCAGATAAGACTGAGTGACCGACACTTTCACTATGGAACAATTTAATCGCACAGGATCTGTGACCATATTTTAGGTGGTGATATTTGGTGACATTCTTTGCTTTCTACTCTACAGTCATTTAATTAAAAAAAAAATGATGCTTAAAGATGAGATTTTTTTCCACCATTGAAAATGTTGCTGTATTTGAATAATTTTCAGACCCTCACTCTTGAATGCTTATTAGAGTTAAAAAAAAAAACCCTTTGAGGTATTTGTATGTTAGCTTTTGCTGTTTTGATCAACGGCTGTGAAATTTAATGGCTTAAAAAAGACACTGTTAATCTTGCTCACGGTTCTTGGGCCAGCAGTCTGCATTGGGCTCAGGCAGGTGCTTCTTCTGGCCTTGCTGGGCTCAGCAGTGCGGAGCAGTTATCTTCTGCTTGTAAAGACCGAGTTAGCCACGCGTGCCATCAGCAGTTGTAATATCTGAAGAAGGGCTAATGTTGTGGGGATCCAAAACAGGCATGACCAATCGGCAGAGGCGAGCCCATTCCACTGCCTTCCACAGCCCCACACTTCCCATCTTGAAAAGGGCTCCCTTCTCAGTTTGCCTCTTCTGCGGAGTAGGGCTGGAGGTCCCCCTGACAGTAAAAGCTAGCTGGTTTGTCCTCCCCGGCACTAAAGTAGCAGAAAGGCAAGCTTGATGTAGTTTTGAAAATATGCAAGGTTTTCAAAGAAGATGCAAAGCCCAAAGCTAACAAGAAGGCTGTTTGGTCGCCAGGCTGTCTCTGACTCTTTGCAACCCCATGGACTGCAGCACGCCAGGCTTCCCTGTCCTTCACCATCGCCCGGAGTTTGGCCAAGTTCATATCCATTGAGTCAGTGATGCCATCCAACCATCTCATCCTCTGTCATCCCCTTCTCCTCCCGCCTTCAGTCTTTCCCAGTGTCAGGCTCTTTTCCAAACAGGGCTGCAGGAAGCATAAGACAATGCTACAATATAAAAAGAGCAATCCACTGTCCATTTTTTTGGTGGATTCTGCTTTGATCATCACATAACCAAAAAGAACAGACAGATTAAAATGGTTGAGATGAACCATCATTGCTGATTTCAGGTTTTAAGAAGTCACAGTAAGAAGGAAATTGTGATGTTTCCTTGTTAGAAACAGAAATTATCTACCTTAGAAGAAAAGAACAATTAGAAGCAGATGTAAGCATCTTTTAACATCTAGTTGGCTTCTTTTTATCATTTACCTATTATATATAATACTGACTTTCCCATCTATTCAGTTCAGTTCATTTCAGCTCAACTGCTCAGTCATGTCCGACTCTTTGCGACCCCATGAATCGCAGCACGCCAGACCTCCCTGTCCATCACCAACTTCCAGAGCTCACTCAAACTCACGTCCATTGAGTCGATGATACCATCCAGCCATCTCATCCTCGGTCGTCCCCTTTTCCTCCTGCCCCCAATCCCTCCCAGCATCAGGGTCTTTTCCAATGAGTCAACTCTTCGCATGAGGTGGCCAAAGTATTGGAGCTTCAGCTTTAGCATCATTCCTTCCAAAGAACACCCAGGGCTGATCTCTTTTAGAATGGACTGGTTGGATCTCCTTGCAGCCCAAGGGACTCTCAAGAGTCTTCTCCAACACCACAGTTCAAAAGCATCAATTCTTCGGTGCTCAGCTTTCTTCACAGTCCAACTCTCACATCCATACATGACCACTGGAAAAACCATAGCCTTGACTAGATGGACCTTAGTCGGCATAGTAATGTCTCTGCTTTTGAATATGCTATCTAGGTTGCTCATAACTTTTCTTCCAAGGACAATTAACTGGTAATAATCTCAGTAAAACGGTTCTCCCGAAAGTCATTTATCCTAAAAAACCTATGATGGACACTCACGTAGCGGGGTGTGAACATTCCTTCTCTAGAGGCACAGTGATGCAGACACAGGAACAGAGAAGGAGAAAAAAGATTGTGCCCACCCTGGCCCCACTAAGAATCAATATTTAATCTTTTCTGCTTGAGAGGTCTGATCCAGTTAGTCAGGTAATTGAGACTGTGATGTGGTGTCCTCTGAGTTCCCTATTTTCATCACTCTTTTTTTTTTCTACAGAGATATTATTTTCTGAAGGGTCGGATTTCTGAGTTGTAGAGCAATTGATTTGGCTTTCACATATTACACTTATGAATCAAATAGAAAAAAAAAACCTTAGTTATATCTTTTTTTGCCTTTTCACAGGGGATGACAGAGGATGAGATGGCATCACCGACTCGATGGACATGAGTTTGAGCAAGCTCCTGGAGTTGGTGATGGACAGGGAAGCCTGATGTCCTGCAGTCCATGGGGTCACAAAGAGTCAGACATGACTGAATGACTGAACTGAACTGAATTATATCTACTTTGGGGCCTGAATTTCACCATCAAGAGTCCCTAGGTGCTTCTTAGAACTGTATCTTCTCTTTAGACCGTGGCCAACAACAGTCTGTGAACTCCCATGACCACCAGCTACAAAGTCCAAGCTCTGTCTGGCTGCATTGTCGTTATTTAAAAATTTTAGTTGACCCAAGTCTTCGTCTATAGTTTTTTCAGTAGTTACATACAGATATAAGAACTGGACCATAAAGAAGGTCAAGTGCTAAAGAACTGATGCTTTCAAACTGTGGTGCTGGAGAAGAATTTTGAGAGTCTCTTGGACAGCAAGGAAATCAAACCAGTCAATCCTAAAGGAAATCAACAATGACTATTTATTGGAAGGACGGATGCTAAAGCTGAAGTTCCAATACTTTGGCCACCTGATGCAAAGAGCCTACTCATTGTAAAAGACCCTGATGCTGGAAAAGATTGAAGGCGGGAGAAGGGGACGACAGAGGATGAGATGGTTGGATGTCATCACTGAAACAATGGACGTGAGTTTGAGAGAGCTTCGGGAGATGGTGAAAGATGGGGAGGCCTGGCGTGCTGCAGTCCACGAGGTCTCAAAGACTGGAACAAAACTTTGCAACTGAAGAACAACGAAAAGTCCTCTTCATGCCTACAGCTGGGCTTCCAGTTGGACAACTATCTAGATCTGTGTTTCTGCAAAGCAGACCCCGAGACAGGGTCTGAGTGCAGGCAACAGGCTGATGTGTGAGCAAATCTGGGAGGCAGCTTGGCAGACTGAGGAAATGAGAAAGGGAAGTGAAGGCAGACAATGAAGGGAGCCTCGCCCAGCCCGTGAGCGTGAGCGCCAAGGGCAGAGGAAGCCCGGGGAACTGGTGTAGCTCAGAAGCTCTCCTTGTACAGGAGGAGGGAGCTGGGGTATTTATACTCTGGCTTCCAGAGCTGTGTGCTGAGTACTGCTTTTGGGAACCAGGTGCCAGTGGCATCCGCTCCCCCCATCACGATGAGTAAAAATCTCCAGACAGGGCCTGATGTCCCCAGTGGGTAAAATCACCCAGGTTGAGAACTCCACTGCAGAAGGAAGTGAGGATGGACTTTGACACGCCGCTCAAAGGCACCATCCCTTGCCTGAAAAATGGCTTCCTTCCCTGCATCCAGGCAAACTCTCCTTTGAAATAATAATTTATTTTTTGGCTGAGCTGGGTCTTTGTTGCTGTGTGTGACAAAGTTGCCGGAAGTGGGGGCTGCCTCTTGCTGTGGGGCTCAGGGTTGTCCTCGAGGCGGCTTCTCTTGTTTTGGAGCATCGGCTCAAGGGCACGTAGGCACAGCAGCTATGGTGCACAGGCCTAGTTGGCCTGCGGCGTGTGGGATCTTCCTGGACCAGGGATCAAACCCGTGTCCGCTGCACCGGCAGGAGGATTCTTCAACACTGTGGGCATCCAGGGAAGTCCAGCTCTTCCTTTCTTATTCATGGTCCAGCCGTGGTGCTATTATTTCCATGTCTGACACCCCTCTAGTCTGGACGGGAGCCGTGGTGCGATGTTTTACCGCTACTTCTGACCTTGTCAGCTCCATGTCTGGGGCACCGTCTTGGAGAGTCTGTGAACTACTTACTATTCCCTAATAAATTCATTTTCTGTTTAAACTAGCGAGAGTGAAGGCCTGCGGTTCACCACTAAGAACCCAGGCTGATACAATCGGCCTCATTAAGATGCACCCACGATCCCTTTCTAAAACCTAGGTCTTTTGTTCTTCAGGTTCAGAAGTCAGGCAGATATTCCAGGAAGAGCTCACAAAGGCCAATTCCCATGCCTGAGACCCATGGGAACATGCCAATTTCCACGTGAATGTTTAGGTTCAATGCTGTCTCTATTATCTTTTTTTTTTTTTTCCCTCCTCCTTTCAAGACTAGTTGAGAAAGTTTGTAGGAATCAAAATTCCATCTGATCTCTACACATTTATGCTTTTTGTCCGATTCCAAACACAGTCCACCCTAACCCGCCCCACTTCCCTTGTTATCCTTTCTCCCCATTAGACTGATTCCTTTATTTTTAACTCTCCTGAGCTTCTTCTCTCTCCTTTTTCTTCTGACCCAATCTCTTTTCCACCTAATCTTGTTTTTTTTTTTTTTTTAATGAACTTATTTATTTATTTGGCTGCTCCAGGTTTCCAGTGTGGCCTTCCAGATCTTCATTGCAGCACACATGCTCTTTTAGCTCTTGCATGTGGGATCTAGTTCTCTGACGAGGGATCGAACTCAGACCCCCTGCATCGGGAGTGTGGCGTCTTAGCAACGGGACCACCGGAGAAGTCCCTGTTCCGCACTGAAGTCTTACCCTCTTTTCCTCTTGCCGTATCTTTCTCTCTTCCCTCTCTGTCCAAGTCTCCCCTAAAGCCTCCCACCATCTGCTGTCCATCCTGAGAGTGAGGTCAGAGGCTCCCCGTGTTTCCAGGCTTTGCACCTTGGCACCCCTGGGCTGTTCTGATGGTGTCTGCAGCATCAGTGATGGCCACCTGCACGCCGAGGTGGAGATACCTGGCCCTGTACTTAGGTGGAGGGCCTGGCAGTCATATGAACGGGACCTTTGTGTTCACAGAGAGCCCAGCTTGCCTCAGGGCTCCACCAGCTTCAAAGAAACTGTCCTACGTTTTCAGCAGCTCTCCCCTGCCTGCCAGCCTGTGACAACCTGCCCCATCCCTTCATCCCTCTTCGGAACTGTTCCCCGTGACTCATTCCTCTTGTGGGAGGCAAAAGGGAGCCCTTGACTCCAGGAAAGGTTCAAAACAAACAAACAGAAATAACAAATCACAGATTCCCAGACAGTGGGGAGGAGGTGAAGCAGAGGCGGCGTTTTCCCACTATTGTGTGTGGGTGCGTGCGTGCCCAGTCGTGTCAGACTCTCTGTGACCCCATGGACTACTGCAGCCCGCCCGGCTCCTCTCTGTCCAAGGGATTCTCCAGGCAGGAATACTGGAGTAGGCTGCCATTTCCTTCTCCAGGGGGTGTCCTCCCGATTTGGGGATTGAACTCACATTTCCTGTGACTCTTGCCTTGGCAGGTGGATTCTTTACCGTCTGAGCCACCAGGGAAGCCCCCCCACCAATGAAACTGTTATTTACTCAGTCATGTCCGACTCTTTGCAACCCCATGGACTGTAGCTGCCAGGCTCCTCTGTGTTTGGGAATCACAAAGGAATTAATGAATCTGCATAAGACCAGAGAGTGGCGGGTTGGGACACGAACCCCAGTGGTGCGGCCCAAGAGCCTACGTGACCCAGCCTGTGTCACAGCACTGACCTGTGCCCACCACACCCTGCCACTGCACCCCACTGTCTGCAGTCTTGGGCTGCCTGTGGTAGCAAGACTCAAGACAGTCACTGATGAGCCTCGCCTCCTGGGGTTCACACCCTTGCCTCACCTCCTCCCTTGCTGATATGGCTGCCTTCCGTGGCCAACAGAATATTGAGAAAGCAATGGTGTGTGACTTCGGAGGGCTGCGTCACGACAAACATTCCGGGGTCCTCTTTGGAGTCTTGGGTCGCTCACTCTAGGGGAGCCAGCTGCCATGTGAGGAAGCTCAAGCTGTCCTGTCGGGGTCCCCTTTGGAGTCTTGGCTTGCTCACTCTAGGGGAGCCAGCTGCAATGTGACCTCAAGCTGTCCTGTCGGGGTCCCCTTTGGAGTCTTGGCTCGCTCACTCTAGGGGAGCCAGCTGCAATGTGACCTCAAGCTGTCCTGTCGGGGTCCCTTTTGGAGTCTTGGCTCGCTCACTCTAGGGGAGCCAGCTGCCATGTGAGGAAGCTCAAGCTGTCCTGTGCAGAGGGACTGTGAGGACATCACGTGGAGAGGAACTGAGACACTCTGTGGAGGGGCCCCTCCAGCCTCCACGCTTTAGGTACTTTGGTCTCCAGTCTCTAAGTCTTCCCGCAGAAGGCCAAACACCGTGAATTCAGGACAAGCCGTCCCTTCTGTGCCCTGTCTGGATTCCTGATCCGAAGGAACTCTGACATGTAATAAATGTTTATGACTGTTTTACATCACTGGATTAGGGAAGGACTTATTAGGCAACAATACACGATTAACGTACAGCCTTTCCCGAGGACTGGAGACATCACCCTGCACTCAGTTTGTTGTTCTGTTCAGCTGCTCAGTCGTGTCTGACTCTTTGGGACCCCATGGACTGCAGCACACCGGGCTTCCCTGTCCTTCCCTGTCTCCCAGAGCTTGCTCAAACTCATGTCCATTGAGTCAGTGATGCCATCCAACCGTCTCATCCTCTGCCGTCCCCTTCTCTTCCTGCCTTTAATCTTTCCCAGCATCAGGGTCTTTTCCAAAGAATCGACTCTTCCCATCAGGCAGCCAAAGTATTGGAGCTTCAGCTTCGGCATCAGTCCTTCCAATGAGTATTCAGGGTTGAGTTCCTTTAGGATGGACTTTTTTGTGCTCCCGCTGAAGTGTAAACTCGGATGCCCTGGCCTCTTGACCAACTCTGACAGCACACTTCTGCAGGGGCACAGATGAGGGCTCGGGAGCTGATGAAAGGACTCGCATGCTGGCTGCTAGGTGGCTGGTGGCTAATGTGAAATAGACAGGGAACCTTGAAAGATTATCTGTGGCTGAAGACACAGAAGGTTTCAAAGCCCCAGTTAGTCACAGAGTTGCAACACTTTGCAGAGTGTCTCCAGTGGAAGACGTGATGACTTCCTCCTAGAATACCTTCTTCTTCAGATTGTCTCCCAACCTACAAGACGAGTGGCCAGCAGCTCCCTTCCTACATACTATTTCCTCGTCTGCGGGACGTACTTCCCACACTCAGAGATAGTTCTGATTTACTCGTTTGCTTTGCCTGCAAATAAACTTTTCAGGTTCCCTATTCCATTTTAATCTGTCCTTCACTTCACTGAAGGCCTTCCCTGGCGGCTCAGATGGTAAAGCGTCTGTCTACAATGTGGGAGACCTGGGTTTGATCCCTGGGTCGGGAAGATCCCCTGGAGAAGGAAATGGCAATCCACTCCAGTACTATTGCCTGGAAAATCCCATGGACAGAGGAGCCTGGTAGGCTACAGTCCGTGGGGTCGCAAAGAGTCGAACACGACTTCACTTTCACTTTCACTTCATTGAAGTGAATCTGTTCCTGAGTGGCTTCTGGACATGTCCATCACTTAAAAGACAGTTCTTGTCACGGCAGTAATCTAAAGACAACATGGAAATGAGAAGACATTCTTTCCGCCCCGGGTCCCCTGCCCAACAGTCAAAATGAATAGAAAACCCCCACTGGCTTTTTATAATATCTTAGATAGTAAACCAATGCATGCATGTGAACTCAGTCCTGTCCAACTCATTGAGACCCCACGGATTTCAGCCTGCACCAGGCTCCTCTGTCCATGGAATTCTCCAGGCAAGAGTACTGGAATGGGTTGCCATGCCCTCCTCCAGGGGATCTTCCTGACCCAGGGATCGAACCCATGTCTCTCCAGTCACCTGCATTGGCAGACAGGTCCTTTACCAGCTGAAACACCAGGGAAGCCAAGTAAACCAGTGCCAGCCCAGAAATGTGGAAACCTGACCGCCTTGGCAAGGATTCTGGCAGCTGGGGAGGCAGACTATTCTAAATAAAACGGTTGAAAGAATTCAGCACTTGAATCATTCTCTCCACTTACCTCTGTCTCCCAGAGATCATTCCAATACGTCGTGTCAGGAACAATTTGAGACAAGTGCTAGGTACATTCAGCAAGAAAGGTCCCCTTGGAAGCATCATCTGGAAGCTGGGATTGCTAAGCAGTCCAGGGGTATGCTGAAAGGTGATTTCCTTGATTGAAGTGATTGGGGTGAGGAAAGGTCAATCACGGCCACATCAGCAGTGAGACGAGTCAGGGGCTTGACAGCTTCTGGAAGAAACAATTTAAAGCAAAATACCCTCAGTCTGTGACTTCCTTGGCCTCGAAGATTCATAAAGGGTGTCTTGTTGTGCAGTCGCTGAGACAGGTCTGACTCTTTGTGACCCCCCCTGGACTGCAGCACACCAGGCTTCCCTGTCTTTCACCATCTCCTGGAGTTTGTGCAAACTCAAGTCCCTTGTGTCAGTGATGCCATCCAACCATCTCATCTTATGTTGTCCCTCTCTCCTCCTGCCTTCAATCTTTCCTGGCATCAGGGTCTTTTCCAGTGAGCTGGCTCTTTGCATCAGGTGGCCAAAGTATTGGAGTTTCAGCTTCAGCATCAGTCCTTCCGATGAATACTCAGGACTGATCTCCTTTAGGATTGACTGGTTGGATTTCCTTGCAGTCCAAGGGACTCTCAAGAGTCTTCTCCAACACCACAGCAAGGGTGTTCTAGAACACGCAGCGTCATTCTCTGCCTTGCACACCATCAGTGAGGACACGGAACCTCCACATGTTCTTTTCACTGGAGAGGAAAAGCCAGCCATAGCACCCATGACGTACACACGCTCCGCACACACTTGTTTAGAACGCTCTCTGTTTCAGATACACATCACCGTGATAAATGTTAAACACATTTGGATATAACAAAAGATATGGCAGAGAGCCCTAAATTAAATTCAGGGGTTCCCCCGGGCTTGCAGGTGAGAAAACCAAACTGAAAACATTCAGATTGGACTTGAAATGTTTGAAAAGAAGTACATGGCCATATGGCTTCCCTCATAGCTCAGTCGGTAAAGAATCTGCCTGCAATGGAGGAGACCCAGGTTCGATTCCTGGGCCGGGAAGATCCTCTGGAGTAGGAAATGGCAGTCCACTCCAGTATTCTTGTCTGGATAATCCCATGGACACAGGAGCCTGGTGGGCTACAGTCCACGGCGTCACAAGAGTCGAATGCGACTTATCGACTAAACCACCACCACATAGCCGTACGGGTATCTTCGGGCATGTTATTTTAGCAGCTGCTTGAATACCAAGCCCCTGCTCTGTAATCACATCATGAGTTTACGTTCACGGACACTCGCTATGGACTAAGCTTTTCACATTCCCTGGCTCACCTAATTCTCACCACTACCAGATGGCAGAGAAAGGTGTACATGTGCTCCCGGGAAGAGGAAAGAACCTGCCCAGTGCTACACAAACTCTAAAAGGTGGAGCTGGGGTCACCCCGGACGGCGGTCCACCTCCAGACCCAACTTCTTCCCCTGCCTGATGTTGCCTTTTGTACAGGCAAAGATTTCTGCATATTTGCACAAGGCCTTCAAATGCATGACAATAAAGGCATCTGAACTTGATCACCTGCAAATTAGAATTTCTACCTTTTTCTGAGTTTTATTCCCAATACAGTTTATTCTCAATATTTTTCAAGAGGGTCAGTTGCTCAGTCGTGTCCAACTCTTGGCGACCCCATGGACTGTAGTTTGCCATTCTCCTCTGGAGAAGATTCTCCAGGCAAGAGTATTGGAGTGGGTTGCCATTTCCTTCTCCAGGGGAATCTTCCCTACCCGGGGATCGAACCCAGCTCTCCTGCATTGCGGGCAGACTCTTTACCGTTTCAACCACCAGGGAAGCAAGGTCCTATTTATTCTTCAAAACCCAGTTCAAATAGCACCACCCAGCACAAACCTTCCCCTCACACCAGCCCTTGCCTTTTCATCCTTCACCTCCCCTTTGTCCTGGTCATTGAGCTCCTTTGTATTTCTGTACCTGTGTGAGCTCCTTTAGAGCAGAGCTAATTGGAAAAGACCCTGATGCTGGGAAAGATTGAAGGCAGGAGAAGGGGACGGCAGAGGACGAGATGGTTGGATGTCATCACCAACTCAATGGACGTGAGTTTGAACAAGCTCCAAGAGATGGTGAAGGACAGGGAAGCCTGGCGTGCTGCGGTCTGTGGGGTCGCAAAGAGTCAGACACAATTTAGCGACTGAACAACAGTACTGCTTTACTTTTGCTGGCCTGCTGGAAACGTCATCATAAAAAAATCTCGACCTACGGAGGTTTCATTAGCATGCAGCAAAAGGCACAGGCGTTAGGTGTGCTGTTGGCTGGGTTTTGACACCTTTGCACCCCAAATCCTGGTTGGGAACATTTCCAGCAGCCCTTCGGCTCCTTCAGGCAACCGCAGATAGGAGGCTGTTAAAAACCGCATGTTGTGAAAACATGTCAGACTCAACCCTGATCGATTTCTGTGTGTGTCTTCCTTCCTGCAGTTCATGCTGCCGACTGGTTATCTTAGAGCCTCCGTGTGCCACCCTTTCCTATCTATCCTCAACCCGTGGTTCCTGCTCTGGGTGCTCCCCACACCGCTCAAACAGGCAAGCAGTCAATACAGGCTGTTTCAAGGAATTTTACAATGCGGGAGGTGGGAGTGGGTGCGGCGATCGGAGGATAAGAGCTCAAAATCATCAGTAAATCCTTGTAGTGAAATGCCTGAAAATAAAGTTCATTCTATTCTAGGATGAAGATGGAATTAGGGCCACCGAGCTCGCGTGAAGGGAAGGAAAAGACTGCTCTTGGAGTTGAAAGAAGCGCTGTTTCACTCAGAAGGTGATGAATGGATGCAAAGCCGTGGCAGAGAAGGAGATGTGGCTACAAGCACCAGAGCATGTAAGTTCGGAAGTAATAAAGGGTCCTGGGGGCCTTCGCGTTTTCAGGGAAGCTGTCAAAAGGCAGGTTGCTTCTGCCACAGCAAAAGGGAAAGGCAAGATGAAATGGATGGCTCTTTCTCTGCCTCTTAACGCGCTTCCGTCAACCCGTTGTACGGAAACTGGAGATTTGACAACGCGTAAAACTGGAGACAACTCTGCTCACCCTTCCCTGAGCTGTCTTCCTATCCATCTACGAAGCCACTTGGACAGTTGCGCTGTCTGGGTTGGAATGCGGAACGGTGGCCAGCTCATCTGAGGTCCATTCTCAGGCGTCCCGGCCACACTGATGACACCCGATCTTCCTAGGGAACCTCCCAGAAGGAGAACTCATGGCGTCTGGCTTGGGATCCGACCCCAGGGCCTAAGCCTGTCTACCCCACCTCGCAGAGGCCTCATATCTACCCTGCAAGCAAAGCCAGACCGGCAACATGCCGGGAGCCCCAGCGGGTGTAGACAGGCAGCCTCCTGATTCTCAAGAGTTACCCAGCATCATCTCATCCTGCGGTGGCTTGCTCCGGAGGCTCCCAAATTGGCCTGTGTCTTCTTGTATTTTTTTCCTGTGGGCATCTACACGCTGTCTTCATGTGGCTAGGATTTCAGTAAAAATTTTTTTTAACCTGAGAATTAATTTTTTTTTCTTTTCTGGTTTTCCACAGATGAACATCAAATACAGCAAATGCAGGAGCCTACCTGCGGGAGCTGACATGCCTGTTTTCCCTCACTTTCTTTGGCATCTTTGATCTTCAGTCTTTAGCCATCAATGGTTGTAAGGTCAGGTTTTTTCAGTCTTGGCATTATTCTTTTAAAACCTTATTTATTTATTTATTGGGCTGCCTCAGGTCCTAGTTGTGGCATGTGGGATCTTCATCTTGTCGTGCAGATCTTTTGCTGTGGCCAACGGACTCTCTAGTTGTGGCTTGCGGACATCTTAGTTCCCAGACCAGGGATCGACTCCGTATTCCCTGCAATGCAAGATCAATTCTCAACCCCTGGACCACCAGGGAAGTCCCATCAGCCTTGGCATTACTGACATTTCTGACTGGATGGGCCCTTGGTTGTGGGGTTTCCCTGGTAGCTTGGTTTAAGAATCAGCCTGCAACGCAAGACACCTCGGTTTGATTCCTGGGTCAGGAAGTTCCCCTGGGGAAGGGATAAGCTGCCTATCCCAGTATCCTTGGGCTTCCCTGGTGGCTCAGATGGTAAAGAATCCCCCTGCAATGTGGGAGACCTGGGTTTGATCCCTGAGTTGGAAAGATCCCCCTTGGAGACGGGAATGGCAAACCCACTCCAGTCTTCTTGCCTGGAGAATCCCATGGACAGAGGAGCCTTGTCGGTTACAGTCCACAGGGGTCACAGAGAGTTGGCCCTTGGTTGTGGGGTGCACTGCACATCCCAGGATGGTTAGCAGCGCCCCTAGTCTCTACCAACTCGACACCAGGATCACCCCTCTTTCCTGGGTGTGCTGACCAAAAATGTCTCCAGACATTGCCAAGCATTCCCTGGGGAGCTAAAGCACTCCAGTCAAGAACTGCTGCTATAGGGGAAACAGGCTGGGAAATCAGAGGCAGACGTGTTCTTTTAAGGTGGTCATTTCTGCTGCAAAGCCATTTAGAAAGCATGGACACACTTGCCTCTCCCTTATAGGAAGGACGCGCTTATAGAGGACCTGCTTCCTCGTCCTCGCCGAGGTAGGAACCACGTGACACCAAGCAAGGAGGGAGGCAGGCATCTCTTGTGTAGACTTGCCCTGATGGGTCTCGAGGGAACTCTCCCAGACCTGAGGCCAGTGAGGACCCGGTGAGAAGTCTCCAAAAACGTTTGTTCACTTGTTCAATCACCCGTTGGAACAAGACTCCTCTCGGATGGTTCACCATCGTGTCCTGCATGCCTAGAAAAGGCTTCCCTGGTGGCTCAGCAGTGAAGAGTCCACCTGCACTGCAGAAGTCACAAGAGAGACGGGTTCGATCCCTGGGTCGGGAAGATCCCCAGGAGAAGGAAACGGCAACCCACTCTAGGATTCTTGCCTGGAGAATCCCATGGACAGAGGAGCCTGGCGGGCTACAGTCCATGGGGTCACAAAGAGTCAGACACGACTGAAGTGACTGAGGCTCAATAAATGTTTGTTGAATGGGCTAACTTACTTCTCAAAAGCATTAGGTCAATGACTATTACTTAAGGCATCTTGGGCTTCCCTTGTGGCTCAGCTAGTAAAGAATCCGCCTGCAGTGCAAGAGACCTGGGTTCGATCAGGAAGATCCCCTGGAGAAGGGAAAGGCTGCTCACTCCAGTGTTCCGCCCTGGAGAAGTCCATGGACGGTATAGTCCATGGGGTCGTGAAGAGTTGGACACGACTGAGCGACTTTCCCTTCACTCCCAGGTAAAGGGCGTCTTGTGTGCTCTGTGGTGCTATAGGCAGAATGACTGACTGAGCGATTCCTTGGGACGGCGGTGATTTTCTAGTGCAGGAAATCACCATTTTCGTATTAGAGGTTGTGGTAGGCAGGATTCTAAGACCCCTGGAGTTCCTTATCCCTGGGATACACACACCTTCTCTGAATGATTCAGTCACACACTAAAACCTAGCTGTGAGGGGATTTTTGCAGATGGAATTAAATCCCTATGGTCCTTACCCACCTCCCTCCTGTCCTCTGCCTGCCTTTTTATCTGTGGAAAACTTTGGTCAAGGAATAAGCTTAATCAGAGAAGCGAGAACATGCAAAAACAAAGGAAAACAGTTAACGGAGACCAAATTATAATAATGTACTGTACATTAGTGAAGAAGTGAAGTCGCTCAGTCATGTCTGACTCTTAGCGACCCCATGGACTGCAGCCCACCAGGCTCCTCTGTCCATGGGATTTTCCAGGCAAGAGGACTGGAGTGGGTTATGATAATTAATAAACTAAATCATCAAGTTTAACCTGATCATTAAACATAGGCAAGGACTTTGCGTCCTTTCTCAAGGGCTGTAGATAACATTCCGAGCCATGCCCTGTGAGCCGTCTTACAGATAGTGAAACCCCCAGTAGGAGAAGTTAACTCCGTGATGTCTAGATTACACCTACAACATAAGCTGCCCCGATTCTGAGAACTGGCCTCAAAGAAATGGAAACGAACTGACCCTGCAACTGTAGAAGATTCACTTCAGTTCAGTCGCTCGGTCGTGTCCCACTCGTGGTGACACCACGGACCGCAGCACGCCAGGCCTCCCTGTCCATCACCAACTCCTGGAGCTTGCACACACTCACGTCCATCGAGTCAGTGATGCCATCTGACCATCCTGTGTCTCTAAAGCAATCAGTGTTAGACTGGTCAGACCAATTTGGAGAAGACTGTCAGAGCTAACTGGGCTGCTTCTGCATTGAGTCCCCTACCCTCTGTTTATAAAAGCTCTTCCCCACTGACTGTCAGTGGGGAGAGGCGACCTTTGGAGTGATGTCTGCCCTCCCTGCCCATTGCCGACATCTGAAATAAAGCCAGCTTTCCACCAACCCAGCCTGTTGGTTGGCTTTTGGGTGGCGAGCGGCTGGACCCTACCTTTCGGGAAGAGCAACACACACAAAAAATTATTTCATTCGTTGTCCGTCCTGAAGGTAGTGCTGCGTGCCGGTCTGACTTCATCTTCCTTTGCATTAGAACAAGGCCTTTAGGACTGATTTCTATCTAATGGCCCAGGTATACAGTCTGGAGAGCTTCCCAGGTGGCTCAGTGGTAAAGAATCCACCCGCAATGCAGGAGACCTGGGTTCTATCCCTGGGTCAGGAAGATCCCCTGAAGGGGGGCGTGGCAACCCACTCCAGGATTCTTGCCTGGAGAATCCCAGGGACAGAGGAACCTGGTGGGCTATAGTCCAGGAGATGGCAAAGAGTTGGACTCGACTAAATCAACAGCATGCAGGCACACTCTGGAAGGGGAATTCTTTTTTTAAAAAACAACTTTAAGCAAAATATTTATGTTTATATTAATTAAATATATACCTACAT
Organism: Oryx dammah; assembly: GCF_014754425.2. Classification (NCBI taxonomy): domain Eukaryota; kingdom Metazoa; phylum Chordata; class Mammalia; order Artiodactyla; family Bovidae; genus Oryx; species Oryx dammah. The sequence continues at coordinate 125,272,656 of NW_024070207.1, forward strand.
TTTAATTCAAAATATTATATAGCCACAAGAGATACATGTGTATGTATGGATGAGTCCCTTTGTTACCTACCACAAACTATCACAACATTTGTTTTATTTTTTTACATTTTATTTTTAATCTGTTAGTCACTCAGTCATGTCTGACTCTTTTGTGACCCCATGGACTGTAGCTTGCCAGGCTCCCCTGTCTGTGGGATTCTCTAGGCAAGAACACTGGAGTAGGTTGCCATGCCCTTCTCCAGGATGAATGATTGCGACCTTGTGATGATTTCTTGCAAGTGGTACTTTCAATGAAGTCCTGAAGATTTTCTGTTCCTCATCACTCACTTCTTTTATGAAATCAGCTCTTGGAATGCTTAATCTTGATTGAGGTATGTTCTGACTCCTTGAGAACATATGATATTGTAAATACTTTTCAAGGTTAGAGCAGATGCTATCTTTTTAGGAGGGTGAGATTATAAAAATCAAAGACAGGTGCCACAGTGGCATGAGCCCCTTGACCACTAGAGAAAGTGATGTCGGAAATAGAGTCCTTAATGGTTTTTCTTCTGCTTCATGGTATTAGTAACTCAGTTGTGTCTGACTCTTTGCGACCCCATGAACTGCAGCCCGCCAGGTTCCTCTGTCCATGGGATTCTCCAGGTAAGAATACTGGAATGGGTTGCCACGCCCTCCTCCAGGGGATTGTCCAGATCCAGGGATTGAACCTGGGTCTTCTGCATTACAGGCAGGTTCTTTACCGTCTAAGCCACCAGGGAAGAGTTTCCCCTGATTAATTGTTCATCTTGGCTTTGCTGCCCTAGAGCTGTTTTAGGAGTGGTTTCCTAGGCTTACACTCATCTCACATGCTAGTAAAGTAATGCTCAAAATTCTCCAAGCCAGGCTTCAGCAATACGTGAACGTGAACTCCTTGATGTTCAAGCTGGTTTTAGAAAAGGCAGAGGAACCAGAGATCAAATTGCCAACATCTGCTGGATCATGGAAAAAGCAAGAGAGTTCCAGAAAAACATCTATTTCTGCTTTATTGACTATGCCAAAGCCTTTGACTGTGTGAATCACAATAAACAGTAGAAAATTCTGAAAGAGATTGGAATACCAGACCACCTGACCTGCCTCTTGAGAAATCTGTATGCAGGTCAGGAAGCAGCAGTTAGAACTGGACATGGAACAACAGACTGGTTCCAAATAGGAAAAGGAGTACGTCAAGGCTGTATATTGTCACCCTGCTTATTTAACTGCTATGCAGAGTACATCATGAGAAACGCTGGACTGGAAGAAACACAAGCTGGAATCAAGATTGCCGGGAGAAATATCAATAACCTCAGATATGCAGATGACACCACCCTTATGGCAGAAAGTGAAGAGGAGCTAAAGAGCCTCTTGATGAAAGTGAAAGAGGTGAGTGAAAAAGTTGGCTTAAAGCTCAACAGTCAGAAAACGAAGATCGTGGCATCCGGTCCCATCACTTCGTGGGAAATAGATGGGGAAACAGTGGAAACAGTGTCAGACTTTATTTTGGGGGCTCCAAAATCACTGCAGATGGTGATTGCAGCCATGAAATTAAAAGATGCTTACTCCTTGGAAGAAAAGTTATGACCAACCTAGACAGCATATTCAAAAGCAGAGACATTACTTTGCCGACTAAGGTCCGTCTAGTCAAGGCTATGGTTTTTCCTGTGGTCATGTATGGATGTGAGAGTTGGACTGTGAAGAAAGCTGAGTGCCGAAGAATTGATGCTTTTGAACTGTGGTGTTGGAGAAGACTCTTGAGAGTCCCTTGGACAGCAAGGAGATCCAACCAGTCCATTCTGAAGGAGATCAACCCTGGGATTTCTTTGGAAGGAATGATGCTAAAGCTGAAACTCCAGTCCTTTGGCCACCTCATGCGAAGAGTTGACTCATTGGAAAAGACTTTGATGCTGGGAGGGATTGAGGGCAGGAGGAGAAGGGGACGACCGAGGATGAGATGGCTGGATGGCATCACTGACTCGATGGACGTGAGTCTGAGTGAACTCCTGGAGATGGTGATGGACAGGGAGGCCTGGCGTGCTGCGATTCATGGGGTTGCAAGGAGTCAGACACGACTGAGCGACTGAACTGAACTGAACTGAACACTCAAGTGGGAAAACTTGGGTGTGATGATGGGCAGTTCACTTTGGTAGCTGCATGGTGTGAGCTGAAAGTATTGGGACCTCAAAGGTAATGTCTCCAATAGGGAGAAAAAAAAAAAATATATATATATATATAAAAGTGCTGCAGGTAACCGATCTCTTTTAAGTCATGCTTTTACCCTTGGTCTCTTTGGCAGTTACCCAAATTATAAGACTTGTCACTCACTTCTGCTTAGTAACCTTGCTTTGAAACTCAGGAAGTACCCCGCATGCAGCCTTGTCAACGGGGAATCATTAACTTTGAGCAGACAAAATGTATATGCTTAATTGTTTTTAATGAAATAAATGCCCGGGGTCCCCCCTGCGATTTAATCGGCTCACACAGTTTCACAAGGAGGTGAGTCACAGCTGCCATCTTCCATTATTCACTTTTGCACTTGCAAGCAGAAAAGGAGGCTTGCTTTTACGAGACATGGAATTTCACCTTTTTGATTTTAAGCCCTGCCCCACCCCAGCCTATTTCCCAAAGTAAAAGGAAGTGGATTAACAGAGGAGGAAGGAAGACTAATGAGACCTTCTCTGTTGGCACCTGTTTACTCCCCATTGGAGAAGTGGTGTTTCAAGGAAAACTAAGATGCTGACAAAGCTTTTTAGAGTTCTATTAGAATGTTAGTCAGGCTGTGGTACACTCCTGCTTTACAGGAAAAACTGGAAGTCAGGTCTTTACAGGGCTCAGAAATGTGTACCCCGGCACCTTCTCTTTAACTGTGAGAAGACAGCAATGTCAGCTTAATTGTCAATGAAATCACTGCAGATGGTGACTGCAGCCATGAAATTAAAAGATGCTTATTCCTTGGAAGAAAAGTTATGACTAACCTAGGTAGCATATTAAAAAGCAAAAATTACTTTGTCAACAAATGTCTGTCTAGTCAAGGCTATGGTTTTTCCAGTAGTCATGTATGGATGTGAGAGTTGGACCGTAAAGAAAGCTGAGTGCTGAAGAATTGATGCTTTGGAACTGTGATGTTGGAGAAGACTCTTGAGAGTCCCTTGGACTGTAAGGAGATGCAACCAGTCCATCCTAAAGGAGATCAGTCCTGGGTGTTCATTGAAAGGACTGATGTTGAAGTTGAAACTCCAGTCCTTTGGCCACCTCATGCGAAGAGTTGACTCATTGGAAAAGACTCTGATGCTGGGAGGGATTGGGGGCAGGAAGAGAAGGGGACGACCGAGGATGAGATGGCATCACTGACTCGATGGATGTGAGTCTGAGTGAACTCCAGGAGTTGGTGATGGACAGGGAGGCCTGGTGTGCTGCGATTCATGGCGTCGAAAAGAGTCAGACACAACTGAGTGACTGAACTGAACTGAACTGAACCCCATACATCACTACACAGGCCAGGCTTCTCCTGTTTCCTACCCTTTCTTCATTCCTTTCTCCTTCCCTTCTTTCCTTCCTCACTCCCTCCCCCTCCCTTTTCATGTGCTTCACTTAAGAATCCAAAGAACTCTAGCCCTGCTTCAAGATTCTTGATTCTGGGACTTCCCTGGTGGTCCAGTGGCTAAGAATTTGCCTGCCGATGCAAGGGACCCAGGTTCCACCCCACGTCAGGGAAGATCCCACAGGTGGCGGAGCAGCTAAGCCGGTGAGCTTCAAAGACCGAAGCCCGAGCGCCTAAAAGCCTGTGCTTGGTGACAAAGGGAACCACTGCAATGAGAAGCCCATGTACCACAACTGGAGAGTAGCCCCCACTTGATGCAAATAGGGAGCGCCTGTGTGCAATAACAAAGGCTGAGTGCAGGAAAAAAAACCCACACACACGACTTTTTAAAAAATCAATGAAATAAATTAAACCTCAGTTCAATTCAGTTCAGTCACTCAATTGTGTCCGACTCTTTGCGACCCCAGGGACTGCAGCACGCCAGGCCTCCCTGTCCATCACCAACTCCCAGAGCTTACTCAGACTCAGGTCCGTTGAGTCAGTGATGCCATCCAACCATCTCATCCTCTGTCGTCCCCTTCTGCTCTCGCTTTCAATCTTTCCCAGCTGGGAACGATTGCTGGGAAATAAAACCTAGATTTATTTTTTAACAACAAAAAAAAAGGAGTCTTGACTCTGGGATGGGAGGTTTCAGACTGTGCCCTTTGGTACCATGGGGGTGTCGGCTTTCCGTCAAAATCACCCCTTCTTTGGAAGTGTCTCAGACTTCCCAGGCACCAAACTGAATTGCATCTCCCCTACCCAACTCTGCTCCTTTCTCGTCTTGTTTACTAAAATGGATCCATCCTCCAACTTGCCATCCTGCCTGAAGTCTTTAAATCACTTTTTAGCTTCATATCAGCTAATATTCACTCAGTGACTTCACTTTCACTTTTCCCTTTCATGCATTGGAGAAGGAAATGGCAACCCACTCCAGTGTTCTTGCCCGGAGAATCCCAGGGACGGCGGAGCCTGGTGGGCTGCCGTCTATGGGGTCGTACAGAGTCGGACACGACTGAAGCGACTTAGCAGCAGCAGCCGTAGTAGCCAATATTCATACAGAAAAGAGCAGATGTGATATTTTAAGCTCCCTGAAATTTTCACCATGTAAATGCTTTCTTGAAACTGGCACCAAATGAAGAAGTGAGACAGTATTGGCACCCTATGAATAATGTTTTCCTCTTTTGAGCTGATTTTTTTTTTTTCCAGATCTCATGAACTCTGAACTCTCCCTGTTTCCTCCTAGAACCGTCTTTCCCCTTGGGTTCACCTTCTCATTGGTCTCTCAGTCCACATCTGTGTCCCTTCCTATCTTTTATCCTGCTCACTGGCAGCCTCAGGCTATAGAACATCCCGAATGTCATCTGTTCCCGTTCAGAAACCTTCCCCCGTAGTAAGGGGTGAAAACTCTACTTTCTCATCAAGAATGCAAGGTTTTCGAGGACCAGCCTGCAACCTGTATTTCCAGCTCTGCTCCCCAGAGCTTTGCCTCATATAGCTCATGACTGAGCCGAGTGAAAATCCACTGACCTCAGGGCTCCAGTCCCACGGACAGGGGAGCTACGGTCCTTAGCATCGCAAAGAGTCGGACACGAGTGAAGCGACTCAGCATGCTCGCGTGATGGAAACAGTGCGAGCCGTGAACAGCTGACTAGTCATAGATATTCAACACACACGGGGCGCCGAGGAAGGTGTCACAGATTTTCACCCTCGCAGCAACCTTAGGAGAGACATGCTATCGTCAACCCCCTTTACTGGAAACTGAGTAACTTAGCCAAAGTCACAGGACTGCATTTAGCCTCGGAGGCTCTGACCTTGGGACTTGTGCTTGTAAGCAGGACGTATACCAGGGTTTTCCAGGCCTATGATTTTGCCCACGCTGTTCCACTCTGCGGGGCCTGCATTGGCAACTTTTCTTTCAATCCAGAACTGGCTCAGTCTGAAAAAGCTCGGCAAGTATACTTCCTCCTTCAACGAACTCTTCTGGGTTTCCTTCAACTAGAAGTTGGCTCTGAACATACCAACCATTGTAGCTTCCCTGTGTGACACACATCCTTCATTGAACTCATTGATTTATCAAACATGGTTGATTCTTATTATTTGCAGTAGTGATGGAAACTCCAAAGTCACCAGGAACTCTGAATGAGTGGACACTGAACCACTGCTCCTAGGAGACAGACAGAGTTGGGTTCCTGTGAGTCTCTGCTACAATATTCCATCAACGGATCAGTACCTCTGCTTCTTTTATGCATGGGCCCTGTTCACACACATCGTATTTAATAAATGCTACTGATTTCACTCACACGGAGCTCGTGGCCGGCACCATAACTCATGCACGGAAGTCGTTCAGCTAACACACATATTTTCTCCAGAAGGCACTCCACAGCCTTCTCAGGCTTAGGAGATCAAACAGCACTTCTGCATCTGTGGGTCATTTTAAACGGTGATATCATCAATAAAAAGCACCAACAGGCAAAAAATAAAACAACAAAAACAGTGGCACTAAATGGGCTGTGAAAAAAACCTCAGCTGGCAACACGCTTGTCAAACAACCAAACATTTTTCACCGTTGAGTATGTGTCTTTGAATGACTGTGAAAGCACCAGGACTATTGATTTCAATAAATAACTTTTATTGAGAATCCACAAGTAACAAGGATGGACGCTATTCATTTCAACCTCGGGTTACTGTTATTGAATGAGTGCCTCTCTTTCCTGATAAGTTATACTCTCCTCAAGAAGAAGAGCCATGTTTTATTCATCTCTAGGCTTCCCCCACAACAAGCCCAATGCCCTTCTCACTTTATGGGCTCAATAAATAATTTATTAAATTAATTGAAAGGAAAAGGAGGAGATAGGTAGTGGCTCAGAGGTTCATGCTGTCATTTCTTCACTGTATCTGGCTTTCCTTCAGATATTTTTGGTCAACCAGATGGCCCAGCTGCCCTGGTGGCTCAGCTGATAAAGAGTTCTGCCTGCAGTGTGGGAGACCCGGGTTCGATTCCTGGGTGGGGAAGATCCCCTGGAGAAGGAAATGGCAAACCACTCCAGGATTCTTGCCTGGAAAAATCCCATGGGCAGAGGAGCCTGGCAGTATGGGCTGTAGACTCTCCCAAAGGGTCAGACACGACTGAGTGACTTCACTTTCAGAGGGCTTATGCCATCAAGATACCTTCTGCAATGTCTCATTGACCACCCTCATCCCCCAAAGCATTTCTTCTTTTAACACCAAAGGTATCGGGGAGTGAGAAGGAATGGGTATTTTTATCCTTGGAAATGTGCCATCGAGGTAAACAAATGCAATGAAATACTTTGGTGATGCTTCCCAGCCCCCTTGTGATGTTGCAGGAAATCATACCACCCACGTGCGGACAGTGGCCCCATGACCCTGTGAAGTGGTAGGGGTGGGGCGGTGGGAGAAAGGAGACAGGCTCTGGGCCACGGGTCATCTTTAGTCCTGACAGCAGCAGGGTTTTCACCAGGCACAACCCTATGGATTCCCTTCTTCATCATCCTTGGTTAATGCCTCCAACTTGTGAAAAAGACATTAATGATTTTCTCCTCCTGCTTTTTTTCCCCCCTACTTAATAAAGTTGGCTTGCCTCCCCCTCCCCCACCATCCTTTGCATTTTGAATGGAATGCAAAAATAATGGAGTTGTTGCGTTCACCATCCGTGATCTTTAGCTATGTAGACTTTATATATCAAATCAACATTTTTTTTTCCATTGCCACGACTGCAAGGAGATCCAACCAGTCCCTCCTAAAGGAAATCAGTCCTGAACATTCACTGGAAGGACTGATGTTGAAGTTGAAACTCCAATCCTTTGGCCACCTGATGCAAAGAGCTGACTCATTGGAAAAGACCCTGATGTTGGGAAAGATGGAAGGCAGGAGGAGAAGGGGGCGACAGAGGATGAGATGGTTGGATGGCATCACCAACTTGATGGACATGAGTTTGAGTAAACTCCGGGAGTTGGTGATGGACAGGGAGGCCTGGCATGCTGCAGTCCACGGGGTCGCAAAAAGTCCAACACGACCGAGTGCAGAACTGAACTGAACTGAACTGAACAGCTCTATCTCTACAATGATTATATGTGATTTTCCACTGCTACAGGAGACAGGGAATTATTTTACCAAGCAAGAAAAAAGGCAGCTTTGGGAGCAATTTAAGAATCTGATGATGTTCAAGGTAATATTTTGAGGACAAATATGTAGCCAGACTTCTCAAAGTTTAAAAACAATGTCCATTCAGGATATTCTATTCGGGGCTGTGTCAAAGGAGAATCCAATGGAGATGTCTGATTTTCAACTCTTTTGCCCTATTCTTTCTTAAATTTTCAAAAAATCCCACATAAGAGAATGTGATCAGGAAAACAGAAACAAATACTACTGCAGATTGCAGGAACCGGCCACGATCCCTCACTGGTTACTTGCATGCATGCCTGTTTGCAATATGATTCTGCGATGACCCCCGTCAGTAGGTTACATCTATTTTCCCTTCCTTTTGAATCTGGCCTGCCCTTGTAACTTGCTTTGGTCAACAGAATGTTATAGCAGGGACAGCATGTGAGTTCCAGGTGTAGACATCAAGAGCCTTATACTCCTCTCCCCTCTGTGAAGTCTGTGTAGTCTGTTGCCCTCGGCGGGGGTCGGGGGGGTGAGGGCGGGGGCAGACCAGGTATGGCAGAGACAAATCCTCTCCTGAGCAGTCAGTCTTCAGTGCCCCTGGAAGCCAACTACAGATTCGTGACTGAGCTCAGATAAGACTGAGTCCAGCCACTGAGTTCCTCCCAGCTTACGGAATCATGACCAAAGTAAATGGTGGCTGTTTTCAGTCATTAAGCTTTTGGCAATGCTTGTTACGCAGAAAAAGCTGACTGATACAAACATCCGAACAGGGTCTAAAATTTTAATCTAGTGAGCAGACAAGAGTAGTCACCTGAAAATTATTTTCTAGCTACTCCAAAGCAGCAGTTTTTAGAGGATTTTTAAAAATTCTTAATTAAAAAAAAAAATTTGCCTTTCACAATTACAGTAGTCTTTTGGGGGGAGTGATCAGAATTGTTAACCTTTGCCCTGTGAGTACAAGTCTATGCATTTCTCCTTAGTAGGGAGCAAGAGAATTGGGAGGAGAAAGAGAAGGGTCCTCTGACAAGGACTTTGATTACTAGGAAATAAGACAAAGAAAGCAAGAAAATATCACAACCCCAAACAATGCTACTGTCTCCTAGAATCTGCATTCTGTAAGCCAACAGAGAAGAAAGAGTGTGCAGAAGTTCTAGTGGAGGGTTTTCCTTCAACAAGAATTGAAAATCTCCGCTAAGAACCTTTCTATATTGATCAAGCCTTTCTATATCTATCTTTCTAAGTAGGTAAGAGATATTTCTATACCTTATCTAATTTACAAGCATTAAGTAAAATATGTGTAGCAAAGCTAATCAGAATGGCTATTAAGAGCAAAACCTTTCATGCTGGAACACAGAAAACTCATCTGAGGTCGTTTCCATACCATGAATTACATTAAAATCGTTCTGAGCTGTTTGAACGGTGTGCCTTCACAGAGACAGATTTTGTGCCCAATTACGTTGAGCGTGATCAATAACTGTTTCCTACAAGAGTGACAGGAGAGTGATTGAAACAGGCAGATACAATCGATTTCGAGGAAGCCGGTCCACATCTAGTGAGTCTGCAGTGTTCGTTCTGTCTTTAATGTGCTCAGAAGACAGCAGTCTGGTCTTCAAGAACCCAGGCAATCTTACGTTCGCCTGTGAAAGCATTTATGTCCATGGGGTCGCGAAGAGTCGGGCACAAGTTTCACTTTTATGCACTGGAGAAGGAAATGGCAACCCACTCCAGTGTTCTTGCCTGGAGAATCCCAGGGACAGAGGAGCCTAGTGGGCTGCCGTCTATGGGGTCGCACAGAGTCGGACACGACTGAAGCGACTTAGCAGCAGCAGCAGCAGCAGCCAGCATTCCTGCCTGGGGAATCCCATGGACAGAGAGGAGCCTGGTGGGCTCTGGTCCATGGGGTTGCGGAGAGTCGGACACGACTGAATGACTAACACTATGGCGGCTATACTCTGGGCTCTGGGAATCCCCATCTGACAGTCCCATGCATGCTCACCCCTCCTGTTAGGCTGTAAAATGCAGATGCTGGCAGACGGCCCAGCCCTGAGATGCAAGAAGTCGGCATCCGGAAACGATGACCCTGTATGCAAGACTGCAAAAGAGACACAGATGTAAAGAACAGACTTTTGGACTCTGGGAGAAGGCAAGGGTGGGATGATATGAGAGCACAGCACTGAAACACATCTATTACCATATGTGAAATAGATCACCAGGGCAAGTTCGATGCATGAAGCAGGGCACTCAAAGCCGGTGCTCTGGGACAACCCAGAGGGATGAGGTAGGGAAGGAGGTGGGTTTGGGACAGTGGGGAGACATGTACACCTATGGCTGATTCATGTCGCTGTATGGCAAAAACCACCACAATATTGTAAAGTAATTAGCCTCCAGTCAAAATAAATGAAAGTGCAAGTTGCGCATTAGTGTCTGACTCTTTGTGACCCCATGGAGTATGCAGTCCATGGCATTCTCCAGACTAGAATACTGGAGTGGGAAGCCTTTCCTTTATCCAAGGGGATCTTCCCAGTCCAGGGACTGAAACCAGGTCTCCCGCATTGCAGGCAGATTCTTTACCAACTGAGCTATCAGGGAAGCCCAATAATAATAATAATGATAATAATAGAAACATCAGTGTCCTTACATGCCTGTGTGAAGCACAACCTCCCCTCCCCCACTCCAGAGACTCAGTAACTGGCCTGTCTGGTGGTGCTCACTGGGATGGATTAGTGGTCTTCTTGCCCCGGTGGTTCTCTACTGGCGATGCACGTTGCTGAGTTTCTATGATGCATCTTCCTTAACAGGTCCCTTGGAAATCTTCCCACTGGATGTTTCATCACCTAGCCTCCTCCTTGGCACGCATGGGTTAATGGGAGTGACTCGGGTCCTTTTACGCCTGTCTTGCAATTTCTCCACAGCCCTGGAAGTCAGCTCTTTTTTGGCAGCTGTCCTTGGCTGACACTCCCCCTGCACCTTCAGATCCTTATGAGAAGTGACTGTGTGTGGAGACACCCAGCCAGTGCAGGCCTGGGCGTACTGGAGAGCCTGGGGCCAAACCAAGCCATACAAAACCCCATCTGCCTGACCTTCAATTGGTTGACTCTGTGTGTCTTTCTTTTCCCAAGGATCTCCAGAGTCCTTTGCTCTCAGCAGCACACCCTCAAATCAAATAAAGGTTTCTGAGTAGAAAGAATAGCAGAGATGTTGCCGTTTTTGCTCATGTAGCCTGAGTGAGGTGAGGTGTTACACTCAGTCATGTCTAACTCTTTGCGACCCCACAGACTGTAGCCCACCAGGCTCCTCTGTCCATGGGACTCTCCAGGCAAGAATCCTGGAGTGGGTTGCCATTCCCTTCTCCAGTGGATCTGCTCAACCCAGGGTTCGAACCCGGGTCTCTTGCATGGCAGGCCGATGTTTTACCACTGAACCACCCAGGAAGCTATATAGCTTATCCAGTGAATAAGGGTTGGTGCTGAAGCTCCAATAGTTTGGACCTGATGCAAAGACCTGACTCGCTGGAAAAGACTCTGACGCTGAGAAAGATTGAGGGCAGGAAGAGAAGGGGACGACAGAGGACGAGATGGTCGGATGGCATCATCGACTCAATGGACATGGGTTTGGGTGGACTATGGGAGTTGGTGATGGACAGGGAGGCCTGGCGTGCTGCAGTCCACAGGGCCGCAGAATCAGACACGACGTGGCGACAGAACAACAACCTATCGGGAATGTTCCTGCAGAATCCTTGGACCTTTCCTCTTTGCTGACTCATAGTAACACTGAGGGAAGAAGAAACCGGTGGGGATAAGAGAGAAGAAAGCCCAGCCACTCTGCAACTCTGGGAAAAAGTAAAGTTTGTTCCTGCAACTCTTTGCTTGCTTGGTTCAAAGCTTTGTCCCCCTAGACCCTCCAGGCCAGGAGATCTTCAGCTAGTGGGTGGGACAGAGGGGTAAGGGGATCCCATCCAGGAAGTGTATGGGTTACAAAGTGTCTGTGGGGACCCCGAAATCTTGAGGGACTTCACGCGCTGAAACGCTGGCTCCTGTGTTGCATGCAATGGGTTTCGCTTCCTGCAGGCTTCCCCGAAACACTCACCAGCTTGTCGACCGTTATCACCATGCTGCGCAATTTATGAAAGCTTCTCAGAAGCTATCTGAGTAATCTTTTTATTTGCTTCCTATTTTACCCTAAACTTTTTTTTTCTTTCCTTTTGCATCTAGGACTCCTGGGGTATTTTTACAATGTTTCCGTAGTTTAAATGGAACACATCTCCTGAGGCAAAAAAAAAAAAATTTTTTTTTCAGGGAAAGAAGACAGAGTTTTGCCAGATGGGACCCTTCCAGAAACAAATGGGTTGCTACAAAGAAGACCAACTCCTCCTCCCGAGTGTCATGGAGGTAAGGGATGAACGTCTGGGAGAAGAGATGACGGGAAGACCTTGTTCTAGACGCTCAGAGATGGAGGCTGATGTCCACTGTGGTCCAGTGCAAATTAATCAACCCTATCCCCCCAAACCAGTCCATCCTAAAGGAGATCCATCCTGAGTGTTCATTGGAAGGACTGATGTTGAAGCTGAAGCTCCAATCCTTTGGCCACCTGATGGGAACAGCTGACCCACTGGAAAAGACCCTGATGCTGGGAAAGATTGAAGGTGGGAGAAGAAGGGGATGACAGAGGCTGAGATGGTTGGATGGCATCACCCACTCAATGGATGTGAGTTTGAGTAAACTCCGGGAGTTGGTGATGGACAGGGAGGCCTGGTGTGCTTCAGTCTAAGGGGTCGCAAAGAGTCAGACACGACTGAGCGACTGAACTGAACTGATCCCTCCCAAGTATAGAGAGTGCATTGTGTTTAAGAAAGATTCCACCAGGCTTCCCTGGTAGTCCAGTGGTTCAGAATCTACCTGGTCATGCCAGGGGGACATCAGTTCCATCCCAGCTTCGGGAAGATTCCAAGGACAAACTATTGATCCCATGCGCTGCAAGCAGAGAGTGGCCTGAGCAATGAAGACCCAGCACAGTCAATAAGAAATACAAATAATTCCCCAGTCTGGCAGATTTCTGTCTCAAGAATATAACAAAAACATCTTACAGGTGGAGGATTTCTTCAAGTGAAGAAAAGGGTGAAGTCACTCAGTCGTGTCCGACGCTTTGCAACCCCACGGACTGCAGCCCGCCAACTGTAGCCCACCGGGCTCCTCTGTCCATGAGGATTCTCCAGGCAAGGATACTGAAGTGGGCCGCCATGGCCTTCTCCACGGGAATCTTCCCGACCCAGGGATCGAACCCAGGTCTCCTCCACCACAGGCAGACTCTTTTCTGTCTGAGCTACCGGGGAAGCCCAAGTTAAGAAAGTCACCTGCTAAGAAGACAGGGTGTGTTTTCCAAGCATCAGATGCCTGCCTTTCCAATCTGCCCTCCGATCGGACGTCGGGATTGTCACCAGGCAGCAAACAGAGTGTATCTGTAGGTTTCACCCTCTGGCTCGGGAGATGGAGAAGCTAGACACAGCAGTGTCAGGAGCTTTTGGACAGGTACCTTGAATCCAGCGTGGCTGGAGAGGCCACTTTAGGGCACTCATGTCCTCAGAATTTTGCTGCTTGACTCATTGCTTCTGTGGCATTTCGAGATGCCTTTAGATGCCATGTGTCAGTGGCCTGGCATTCCCGCCAAGGATGTCTAAGAACCAAGCACGGCAGCAAGAACATGAGAGGGCTCACCCTGCTTCTGGGGGGAGCTAGACTCTTGAGAGGCCCTTGGACTGCAAGGAGATCCAACCGGTCCATCCTAAAGGAGATCAGTCCTGGATGTTCATTGGAAGGACTGATGCTAAAGCTGAAACTCCAGTCCTTTGGCTACATGATGCAAAGAGCTGACTCATTTGAAAAGACCCTGATGCTGGGAAAGATTGAAGGTGGGAGGAGAAGGGGACAACAGAGGATGAGATGGTTGGATGGCATCACGCACTCGATCGACATGAGTTTGAGCAAGCTCCAGGAGTTGGTGATGGACAGGGAGGCCTGGCGCGCTGCAGTTCATGGGGTCGCAAAGAGTCGGACACGCCTGAGCGACTGAACTGAACTGAACTGAGTGTGGTTCGCGATTGCCTGAGGCCTGAGACAGCCACGAAGTTCAACTGGGCCAGTGTGTCTTCAAGGGTGGGTGTGTCAGCCACCTGGGGTGTTTGTCACAAAGGCAGACGCCCAGGACCTCAGCCTTGGAGCTGTGGCCCTCGGGGCTGGGCAGATTTCCGCGCAAGGTCTCTCCGCCAAGGAACCCTGGCCGACAAGTGACAGATTCCAGTGACAATCCTTTACGACCACACTTTCCAACTTAACCCGCGCTGTGGAGGCCAACGCCGGGCAAGTGACTTCAAGACCTTTTTGAGCAAGGGACAACCTGAGTTTTGTGAAACGTACATATTCTGCCCACAACATATCCTCAGTTGTTTTTTTGGATGTTTTGCGAATTAGATGAGAAACATACGGCAAACTAGAAAAATAAGGAAACTGATTTTTTTTTTTTTAATGTTTACTGCTTGTTTTCCCTGTACAGACACGTGAAAAAGGAATTTGGCTACTGAGAACAGCCAAAGCGTTTGAAATGCTAATTCTGATAGAACGAATTTATTTGGGCACGGGGTTATTGCATCACCTTGTGATTGGGAAAACGTCTTCTTTCTTTCTTTCCTTAGCTAGGTAAAAGACTGACTGATGTTCGGCTTCCCTGGTGGCTCAGATGGTAAAGAATCTGCATGCAGTGCAGAAGCCCCAGGTTCGATCCCTGGGTCGGGAAGATCCCCTGGAGGACGGCACGGCAACCCACTGCAGTATTCTTGCCTGGAGAATCCCACGGACAGAGGAGCTGGCGGACTACAGCCCACCATGGGATTGCAAAGAGTCGGACCCCACTGAGCAACTAACACTTTCACTTTCACTCAGGGGTGAACGGGCTCAGATTCCCTGTCGCGTGACTCTTCAGTGGCACAAGATCCCCATGGTCGGATTTGGCCCTGGCTTTGATGATAAAATCCGACAGTGCCATGTTAAAAGCTGTAACAGTTGTATCTCTTGAGTGTGCATTTTTGAAGGTCGAGTCTGAGGATCCCACTGCACACAGCTGGGGCTGGGAATCTGGCCAGAACCACCTCTCTGCAGGTCCCTTCTCTGACCCTCGTCCAGGACTGCTGCCCAGCTCTGCCCTGTGACGTGGGGCAACGCTTGAGGTCAGCAGACACGTGTCTCACTTGGTAGCCCGGCACCCGTGACGGTCTGCCTCTAACTGGCTGTGCCCAAGGAAGTGTGACCTTGAAAAAGACCAAGGCAGGTCAAGAGAGGACTGAGCAAACGCCCTCTCTTGGGCTTTGGAACACAGGCCCCTGCATTCCCATTCCATACCAAGCCCCACGCCATCACTCAGCAGGTATCTGTGTAAGTCACACACGGACTTGTCTTTGCCCAGCAGTATACCACATGCAGGCCCGGGAAAGGAAAAGAGGGTGACTCATTTCCCCACAAACCATGCAGGAGGGAAGTATCAGCCAGGGTCTCCTCTGAAATCCCTAACAGGGTTCTAGAAATGCTGCAAACTTCTCAAAACTCCAGTGATGCTCTGCTTCTTCTGACAGACTCCTCCTGGTTATCGGCTTTCCCTGCTATACACCTGTCTAGACTTTTGAGAGTCCCTTGGACTGCAAGATCCAACTAGTCCATCCGCAAGCAGATCAGTCCTGAATATTCACTGATCAGACTGATGCTGAAGCTCCAGTCCTTTGGCCATCTTATGCGAAGAACTGACTTATTGGAAAAGACCCTGATGCTGGGAAAGACTGAAGGCGGGAGGAGAAGGGGATGACAGAGGATGAGACGGTTGGATGGCAGCACCCGCTCGATGGACATGCATATGCGCCAGCTCCAGGAGATGGTGATGGACAGGGAGGCCTGGTGGGCTGCAGTCCACGGGGTCGCAAAGACTCGGACACGACCGAGCGGCTGGACAACAACAAAAGGCCTGTGTAGAGATGAGATCGGATGGCTTGGAGGCTGAAGGCAATGCGTCGTGCAGAAGTGATAAACTGTTCCCGAACCCGCCCCAACTCGATTCAGGTGGCTCTTCCAGTGTTGGAGGCTGTGTGAAGGCAAGCTTTCGAGAGGGAAGGGGGTCTCGAGATTCCCAGAGAGAAGACCCTGCAGGGGCCTGGCTGGAAGGCAGAAGATGGAACTCAGGAGGCGCCCTGGGCCCGTCGGCGGCCCCTGTTGGACGCCTGCAAAGCACGTGCCCGAGCCCTAGCGGTGGAACCACAGGTGGTGGGGCCCAGCCTCCACTGACCTCACTGAATGCACTGCCTCCCACTGAATTCTGCGTCTATTCTGAGTCATTGTTCCAGTGGGTCTGCTCTGGTTTTCCCTCTTCATGGTCCTAAGAGAACGGGTCTGGGAGGATAACCAGGGAGGGGTCTTTCAGAAGAAGCAGAGCATCAGAGGAGCTTTTTTTTTTTTTTTTCTTTTAAGTTTGTAATGTTTCTAGAACGACGTTAGGGGTTTCAGAGGAGACCCTGGCCTGTGGATTCTTCCCTCCTGAAAGGAAAACTTGCCCAGTACCCAAGGTGCACGCAGCAGGATCCAGTCCCAAATGCCAGCGTTGCCAGAGCTGATGTAAATGAAAAAAAAAAACACTTATCAAGGAGTGCTCCTGAATTCCATCCCAACTCCCCTAGCAATAATCTAGCATTATTTTTTCTCTGGGAGAAGGCTCCATGACTCAGCATGCAGAATCTTAACTGACAGGAAAATATCTCCCCAAAGGAAAACTCCGGAGTACTCCGAGTGCTTCCAAGGGGAGCAAAGTGAAGAAATGCAGCGGTGCCCTGGGAAGCAACAACGGTGAGAAAAGGGGTGGGTGGAGTGGGAGCTCCCACCTTGGCTGCCCACGGCAATGTCTGGGCATTCAAAAAATTATTTTGACTGCACTGCATGGCTTCCCTGATTTCTGTTCCCCAACAAGAGACTGAATCTGGCCCCCTGACTCTGATAGCTTGAAATCCAAACCACTAGGGCACCTGAGAACTTTCCTTTTAAAAGCAGCCTCCCCCGCAACCCGCACCCTTCCTTTGGATCTCTAAAGAAAGTGAAAGTCGCTCACTCATATCCGACTCTTTGCACCTCCTTGGACTACACAGTCCGGGAAACTTTCCAGGCCAGAATACTGGAGTGGGTAGCCTTTCCCTTCTCCAGGGCATCTTCCCCACCCAGTGATAGAACCCAGGTCTCCCACATCGCAGGCGGATTCTTCACCCGCTGAGCCACCAGGGAAGCCCTCCAAGTAACTTTAAAAATATTCTGATGGGTGGACCACATCCCAGAGCTAAGGAACTCAAGTTCCTGGGGGTGGCGTTCTGGCCGTAGTGTTTTTGAAGAGCAGGGAATGAGTGATTTAGGAGCAGTGGGTGAGTGGAGGCCCACAAGATACCACACGGATGGTTCTTGGGTTCTCAAGTGAGAAGAAAGGAGAGCTAGGTAGGCCAGGGCTGGTGAGGAGGAGCTTTGCAAAGGAGTAGAAGGTTGGGGCTTCCATAGTAGTTCAGCCGGTAAAGCATCCGCCTGCAATTCAGGAGACCTGGGTTTGATCCTTGGGTCGGGAAGATCCCCTGGAGAAGGAAATGTTAACCCACTCCAGTATTCTTGCCTGGAGAATCCCATGGACAGAGGAGCCTGGCGGGCTACAGTCCATGGGGTTGCAAAGAGTCGGACTCGACTGAGCGACTTACACGCACACAGAAGGCCGGGGCAGGAAGGGGGAGCCCCCTGTGGGGAGGCCCGAGGCGGATGCGAGCGGAAAAGCCATCTGGTAGGAGGCGGGACCAGGACGGGATGCTCACTCATGACCGCCAAGGTGCACAGAGGTGGGATCGTCAGGCCCGGGTCCCTCCTCTGGGTGAGACCGGGTGTGGGCAGAGTGGGCCTCCGTTTCTAGAACACTGTGACCCGCAGCTAAAGGAAGCGACCTCAGGCCCACATAACAAAGACCCAGACTCCCCTGGGGACCAAGCCACTGGCAGAGGAAGCTGGTTCAGCTGGGTGGGTTGACTGGGGTTCACTGGGATACCGTTCTCTTTTTACACGAGTGAGGATGAGCCAAAGCCAACGTGTCAGTCACTCAAGTCAAGTCTGACTCGTTGAGACCCCCATGGACTGTAGACCTTGCCAGGCTCCTCTGTCTGTGGGATTTCTCCGGGCAAGGATATTGGAGTGGGCTGCTGATTCCTCCTCCAGGGGTCTTCCCCACCAGGGGATCAAATCCGGGTCTCATGTTTCCTGCACTGGCTGGCAATTTCTTTACCACTAGTGACACCGGGGAAGACCCAGCTCTGTGTCAGGGGTGCCTTTTCACCTACAGTGCCTGAGAAAATGGCACTAGATTATACTAGTGCATTGAAATGGAGAAGGCAGTGGCAGCCCACTCCAGTACTCAGGCCTGGGAAATCCCATGGACGGAGGAGCCTGGTGGGCTGCAGTCCATGGGGTCGCTAAGAGTCGGACATGACTGAGCCACTTCTTCCACTTTTCACTTTCATGCATTGGAGAAGGAAATGGCAACCCATTCCAGTGTTCTTGCCTGGAGAATCCCAGGGATGGCGGAGCCTGGTGGGCTGCCGTCTGTGGAGTTGCATAGAGTCGGACATGACTGAAGCGACTTAGCAGCAGCAGCAGCAGTGTGTTTAAAAAAGTAGTTTTGTTGAGATATACTTTACATGCCATAGCGCTTCCCTGGTGGCTCAGCTGGTAAAGAATCTGCCTGCAATGCGAGAGACCTGGATTCAGTCCCTGGGTTGGGAAGATCCCCTGGAGAAAGGAAAGGCTACCCACTCCAGGATTCTGGCCTGGAGAATCCCATGGACTGTATAGTCTATGGGGCTGCAAAGAGTCGGACACGACTGAGTGTCTTTTGCTTCACTTCACTTTACATACCATTAAATCCACCCACGGTAAAATGTGCAAATCAGTGTTATCTCCCAGTCTACTTGGATGTGTCTTTAATTTAATTTTAAATTTATTTATTTGTTTATTTATTTTTGGCTGTTCTGGGGTCTTCATTGCCATGTACCGGCTTTCTCTAGTCATGGTGATTTCTCTGGTTGAGGCGATTTCTCTAGTTGGGCTGCTCTCTAGCTGCAGTGCTCAGGGTTATGTTGGCAGTGACTTCTCTTGGAGCAGAACACAGCCTCCAAGGCGTACAGGCTTCAGTAGCTGTGGTACATGGGCCTTGCTGTCCCTTGGCACATGAGAGCTTCCCGGGCCAGGGATCAAACCTGTGTCCCCTGCTCTGGCGCTTGGATTCTTCACCACTGGGGCACCAGGGAAGCGATTTCAGTATATTTCTTTTTTTTTTTTAATATTTATTTTATGTATTTATTTGGCCGTGCTGAGTCTTCACTGCAGCACTCGGAATCAATCTTTGCTGCTACGTGCCGTCTCTCAGTTGCAGCATGTGGATTCAGCTCCCCAACGAGGGATGAAACCCAGCCCCCTGCGTTGAGAGCAAGGAGGAATTTAGCCGCTGGACCACCCGGGAAGTCCCCGTTTCGGTGTATCTTGTGTTGTGCAATCATAACTCCACATCTAGTTTCAGACTTCTTTCATCACCCCCAACAGAGCCGACAACCACCTAGAGCTGTCCCCTCCTAGAGCTGACAACCACCATTTGGCTACCTCCTGTCTCTGTAGGTTGATCCATCCTGGACATTTCACAGAAACGGCCTCAAACGACAGTCAGCCTTTGGTGTCCCAGAACAACATGGTTGGATGACATCACCGACTCAATGGACATGAGTTTGAGCAAACTCTGGGAGCTGGTGATGGACAGGCAGGCCTGGCGTGCTGCAGTCCATGGGGTCACAAAGAGTCGGGCACGATTGAGCAACTGAACTGAACTGAACTGATAACGTGTCTGAGTTGCTACTGCCTTGCAGACCCACCAGTACCTCTTTTTCCGGCTGACTCAGATTCCACTCTGTGGACAGATCACATTCTGTTTATCCAACATCTCTTGATGGACATCCAGGGTGTTTCCACTTTTTGACTTCTGTGAACAATGCTGCTGTGAAAACTCACGGAGGAGTTCATGTGGACCTGTGTCTTTTTTTCTCCGAGGATTCAGATATGCTCAGTCACGCTATAACATCGACGCTGTTGACACAAAGAACAGAAAAGTCACTATGTGAGGGTTCTGCGGAGATACAAGGCCGGCCCTGGCATGAGCTCTCCACTGCAGAGCAGAAGCTGAGGGCTGGTGCTTTGTGAAATGAAAGCTCTGCTTCTTTCTCTCATCTGTTCTTTTTACAGTCCAGTCAAAGTGTGCTAAAACGTAACTCAGGGCAACGATTTGCTCACCAAGTCTGTGTGACGGGCACCAAAGAGGGACTCATACCAGTTCATCATCCTGATGTTTGGAGAAAGAAATGGCAACTCACTGCAGTATTCTTGCCATGGAGACTCCCATGGACAGAGGGGCCTGGCAGGCTGCAGTCCATGGGGTTGCAAAGAGTCTCGGACACGACTGAGCAAGTGAGCTTAGCAATCTAAGTCATGTGGAGAAAGAAATGGCAACCCAGTTTTTGGCTTCTTGCCTGGAGACTCCCATGGACAGAGGGGCCCGGCGGGGTACAGTCCATGGGGTCACAAAGAGCTGGACTCGACTGAGCAACTAAGCATCCTGTGACGTTTGTCATTAGCCAGGGAACAAACACACAGATGTTTTTTGATGTGGTTCCTCCCTCTCCTAACGCATAATTTGGGGCATTCAAAGTTATTCAATTTACAGGGACGCAGTCATTTTTACCATGCCCCTAAAATGTGCACCAGTCTATGAACGCCAACGGTGTGTATCTAACAGAATACAGCAGAGGGAAAATTCTCACTCCTCACCATGAAGATTTCAGGTTTGCCGGATGTCCCAGGGAATGCGGCAGGCGGTGCTTTCGGACTTGCGCATCCTGGATCCTCCCAAGACTAGGGTATTCAGGTATCTCTGATTCCCTCCACTCATCTGGGGTGTCCTTTCTACCCCCCTTTCAGGCCAACCTCTTCTCTCATCTGAGGTCTCCAAGGACAGGAAGCTGCTCTTGGCTTGGAATGGTGGCCCAACTTTTTTTTCTACCTTTAATACTGACTGGGCTGGCTGGTCAAGTCAGTCATGTCTGACTCCTGAGACCCCGTGACTGTAGCCCGCCAGGCTCCTCTGTCCATGGGATTTCCCAGAGAAGAATGCTGGAGTGGGTTGTCACGACCTTCTTCAGGGGATCTTCCTTCTTTGTTCTGGGAAGCACCCTGAAACTGCCTATCTTCGCCAGGCAACATAGTAACCATTTGTGCCAGCTTTTACAACACAAGAGGGCTTCCCTGGTGGCTCAGCTGGTGAAGAATCTGCCTGCAATGCAAGAAACCTAGGTTTGGTCCTGGGGTTGGGAAGAGCCCCTGGAGAAGGGAAGGGCTACCCACTCCAGCATTCTGCCCTGGAACATTCCATGGACTAAATAGTTCATGGGGTTGCAAAGAGTCAGACGTGACTGAGTGGCTTTCACTTTCACTTTACAACAGAAGGTCCCAGTAAGGAATCCGGAGCTAATAAGCCACCACCAAGCAGAAGAGTTCAGGAAAGTTCAGAAGGAGACACCACCTCCCCGGATCGTTCTTGCTGGCGTCCACCTTGGCTGAGCAATGCGTATACCCCCAAAAAGGACTCTTGAGTTAGAGCGATTGCCCAGACACAAAACCCAGAAACTAATCCCATCACCATAGAACCCAAGACTGTGAGCCACGTGGCAAAGCAGTCCTCCTGGGTTCCCTTCCCTGGTTGCTCTCTGCCCGGGTGCCCCTTTAAAATCTCTTACTTTGTCAGCTCATGTGTCTCCTCGGACAATTCATTTCTGAGGGTTAGAGCCCACTTTCATGGGCCCTGGAACGGGTCCCCCTTTCTGCAACAGATCCAGGGATTGAACCCAGGTCTCCTGCACTGCCGGTCAATTCTTTACACTGGAGAGCTTCAAACAGGAAGCCCACAAACCCAAGGCAAGCAATCTACACAGTTGTCCATGGCAGGGGGAAACTGTATCCTTTTTTTTTTGCACGTAAAAACATTACTTGTATAACTACACAAGGGAGTAATTTAGGATACTATATTTCTTTCAGTTTAGTTCAGTTCATTTCAGTCGCTCAGTCGTGTCTGACTCTCTGCGACTCCATGAATCGCAGCACGCCAGGCCTCCCTGTCCATCACCAACTCCCGGAGTTCACCCAGACTCACGTCCATTGAGTCAGTGATGCCATCCAGCCATCTCATCCTCTGTCCTCCCCTTCTCCTCCTGCCCCCAATCCCTCCCAGCATCCGAGTCTTTTCCAATGAGTCAACTCTTCGCATGAGGTGGCCAAAGTACTGGAGTTTCAGCTTTAGCATCATTCCCGCCAAAGAAATCCCAGGGCTGATCTCCTTCAGAATGGACTGGTTGGATCTCCTTGCAGTCCAAGGGACTCTCAAGAGTCTTCTCCAACACCACAAAACAAAAAGAATGTTCTGCCCTGCGGGAATGGTTAGTACACTTCTGGCATTTGAAACTGGGGAAGGTGGAATGTTAAAAAGTATGCCTTTGAAAAATATTTAGTGACCTAGAAAAAATATTTTTAAGGCTAGGTAATAAAATCAGGATGCCAAGCTATTTAGACAGTGCGCGAGTCCCATTTTATTATTCATCTCCCCTTTACCCTCAACTCTCATGTTTGGATGGAAAAAAATTTTTTTTTTCCTGCAGAGACAAACGACAGGCATGTCATGCATGCAAATATGAATGCCAGCTTCTTCCGGGAATCGATTTTCTTGGATGGAAAGTTGGCTTTGCTTCCACTTATATTAGGAAGAGTAAAGATTATTTAACAGCTACTCTGTAAAGTCACAGCAGAGGGACACAGCCTTCAACGGGTGGCTTGAGAATGCACCCAAGTGTCTGTGATAACTTTGGGAAATCTGGGGGTTTAAGTGGCAGGGCAGGGTAGTAGGGAGTGGTTCTCAAACTGTGTGGCTGGGGACCCCCACCCCTTTGACTTTCAGCAGAAATTCACAGACACTCTCCTGTGTCCACCAACAGGACGGGCAGCCCTAGACTGTGGACCTCACTGTTCCTTCATTAGAGCCCCCATCTCTGTCTCCCAGGACCCCCCTTTTACCTCTGGCCCCCCAATCCATCTATCTCCCCATCCTCCCGCCTGCCCAAAACCCCCATCCCCTGCGGTCCCTTTCCTGTTTGTCTGCAGCCCCCCCCCCCGGCCCCCCCCCCCCCCGAGAGTGTCCTAGGATCCCCAAGAAGGAAAGTGAGAGCCGGAGCAGTGTGTTGGGAGCCTAGGGCCAGGCGGAGATGCAACCAGTCCATCCTAAAGAAGATCAATCCTAAGTGTTCATTGGAAGGACTGATGCTGAAACTCCAATACTTCAGCCACCTGATGGGAAGAGCTGACTCATCAGAAAAGACCCTGACGCTAGGAAAGATTGAGGGCAGGAGGAGAAGGGGACGACAGAGGATGAGATGGTTGGATGGCCTCACCGACTCGATGGATTTGAGTTTTGAGTAAACTCCGAGAGTTGGTGATGGACAGGGAGGCCTGGCGTGCTGCAGTCCATGAGGTCGGACACGACTGAGCGGCTGAACTGAACTGAGCCAGACTGATCCGGGCCCACAGGCGTCGGGGCAGGGGCCTCGAGTGCGCGGCTCTTCGAAGGTCGGCGGTAATTCTCTCCGGGCGGCGTAGGGCGCTGACCTCCTGACAAAGAACCGGTCCGGCCGCCGCCCCTCCCCCGCACCACGGAGGAGGCCGAGGAGGTTGCGAAACCGGTCCAGACTCCAGACTCGGCCCGCCCCCGCCCCCGCCCCGCAGCGAGGGGCCGGGGCCGCGGACCGGGGGAGGGGAGGGGAGAGGGAGGGGAAGGGATCGGAGGTGGGAGGCGAGGAGGGAGGGGGGGGGGGGGATCGGGGGGAGGGGCGGGGAGGAGGAAGGAAGTTAAGGAGAGACGGTGTATGGAAGGCCAAGGACCAGGGCATAAGAAACCCAGTTGCAAGACTCATTAGGATGCAATTGACAATTAAAAAAAAAAACACCCAAAAAACAAAACCCAGACTGTATAAATTTACAGTTTCCTTTCAGCTGAAGCAGACAATGTTAAAACACATTAGCTTTTCTGTTTCGGAATGCAAATTAAAACATAGCCGAGCGCTTGGAAGGCTTAATTAAGGGCCTAAGAAAATAAAGGATTTTTAAAACATGCATGTTTGAGGAAGGCAGATTTTAGTCTGGGAGAAATGTGGCTTTTTATTTTTTTGAAACTTAAAAAGAAAATTGCTTAATAATAAAACGGCCCAAGCCTTCCTTGAGCATAACAGGAAGTCTGCTTTGAAAAAAAAAAAGAAAACCTTTTTTTTTTTTCCAAGCAACCACTTGTCCACAGACTGAGAGGGGGTGGCTTTGTGGTAGAGGCTGGGCACCCAGAGACCCCGGAGCTGAACCGCCTCAGGGTCAGTACATAGGGACCCTCCAAGCTTGCTCAAGCCTCATCGGTAGCACCCCTGAGCCCTTCCCCTTCTGGTTCAGAAAGGACTTTCCTAAATAGCTGTGTGGATCAGCCTTCCCTTTCTCTTCCCTACTCCTTTCCTTCAGCCACAAAGCTAAAGGACAAAACCAACCAAACCAGAAGAGCAGCCCCCACCCACCCCAAACTTTGCATCAGCTGTTGCTCACATTATGTGAATTTTCGTGAGCTATTTTCTGCGCTTTCCTTTCCCTTGAGAGATATTTAAGGCCTTTAAATGCCATTCTGTGCACACATAACTTAAAAAGGCTTGGCACAGGAGCAACACTGGAAGATGTATAGTTCACAATCTGTTACCATCACAGTGAAGCCAGATTCAGTTTAAAAAAAAAAAAAAGCTTGGCTGGCTTCTCCAAGCCAGGTTATGCAACTGTCTTAAAATCCTTAACACAGCCTAGGGACTTGTCTGTGAGATGCAGGCGCTGGAGCCAACAGGGAGAAGACAGGATTTGGTTGCCTTGTGTAATTTTTTTTGGGGGGGTGGGGTGGGGGGGAGGGGGCTTGCACATGTTTGGGTTTAGTAAGCTATACTATTTCAGTCAAAGGATTGAGAAATCTCTGGCATTGTAACTGCCTGGGCTTTGCAAATTGGGAACAAGAAAAAGAAAAAACAAGGCATCCTTAGGAACTTGTCAGTTTCTGTAGGGCCTCTGCCTTCTGGCAGCAGAGTGGTGGTCTCAGCTTCTTCCCAGGTGGCGCTAGTGGTAAAGAATCTGCCTGCCAGCGCAGGAGATGCAAGAGATGAGGGTTCAGTCAGTGGGTGGGGAAGATCCCCTGGGGAAGGGCATGGCAACCCACTCCAGAATTCTTGCCTGGAGAATCCCATGGACAGAGGAGCCTGGGGGGCTACAGTCCATGGGGTCCCAAAGAGTCGGACGGTACTGAAGCAACTTAGCATGCACTCAGCCGTTGGGTTAGGGCCCACCCCAGTGACCTCTGATGCTAGTGACCCTGATGCTGGGAAAGACTGAAGGCGGGAGGAGAAGGGGACGACAGGGGATGAGATGGCTGGATGGCATCACCAACGGGATGGCCATGAGTTTGCGCGAACTCCGGGAGTTGGTGATGGACAGCGAGGCCTGGCGTGCTGCAGTCCATGGGGTCGCAAAGAGTCGGACCCGACTGAGCGACGGAACTCACTGATTGACTGGTGACCTCATTTTAACTTGACGTGAACTTGCTCAGTCATGTCTGACTCTCTGCGACCCCATGGACTGTGGCCCACCAGGCTCCTCCATCCAGGGGGTTATCCAGGCAAGAATACTGGAGCCAGATCTTCCCGACCCAGGGATTGAACCCGGGTCTCCAGCATTGCAGGCAGATTCTTTACCTTCTGAGCCACCAGGGAAGCTCCACTTTAACTTAATCACCTCTTTAAAGATCACCCCCCTGCTCCTTTCCGGGCTACCGGGCACGAGGATTTCAACGTATGAATTTTGAGGGGGTGGATGGGTCACAGCTGAGCTCCTAACAGGACCAAGGGCGGGTGAGCTACAGGAAGACGGGCAGAGGGTGAAGGACTCCTGTCTGTCCTCCCCCCCGACCCCGGCCTGGGGGTGCCCTGCAACCTTCTGAGCACCCGGGCTGTGTGCCCTGGAAAGAGAAGTAGGTGGACCAGGAGAGAGACCTGTCCATGGATGCTGGATGGTGTGGGGTGGTCCCTAACTCCCAGACCCAGGCCATGCACCCGCGTGACCGCGGCTTTGTGTATCCTCCTTCCTGGGAGAGGACAGATTTTTTTAAAGAGATTCTTTTTTCTATTCCATCTTCAACACAGCCTCTGTGTCATCGGAAAACACTGCTTGGGATGAATGATCCCCAAGTAATTTCCTTTTTCTGGCATGAGATGTGTCTTATGAACGTTTGGGTCCCCACCGTTTGCTAGAGAGCTGGACTTCCGTAGTGTCTCAGATGGTAAACGTCTACAGGAGAATCGGGTTTGTTCCCTGGGTTGGGAAGATCCCCCTGGAGAAGGAAATGGCAACCCCACTCCAGTATTCTTGCCTGGAACATCCCATGGACGGAGGAGGCCTGGCGGGCTACGGTCCATGGGGTTGCAAAAAGAGTCGGACATGACTGAGAGACTTCAGTTTCTGGACAGCCACGGAGGGAGCCTAAGGTTTATCCGTGGAATAATCATGTGGGTTTTCAAGATGCGATTTTAATCGTTGTTGATTGTGGGTGACAGAAACCGCAGAGTCTTTTGTTGTGTAATGATCAGTGGTAATTATTGAAAAGAGACAGTGTTTTCTCATTCTTGGTTGCTTTCGCTGGAAAGAAGTATCCCGGCTGTGAATGCCGTGATGTTGCTGGTTTCCGCAAGCTGTTCTCGGGAAGGAGATGTACTGAGCCTATGGTGTGTTGGGGCATCTGTTTCAGTTGCTGCTGCTGCTGTTGTTAGTGGCTGTCGTGTCTGACTCTTTGTGACCCCGTGGACTGCAGCACTCCAGGCCTCCCTGTCCATCACCAACTCCTGGAGCTTACTCAAATTCATGTCCATCGAGTCTGTGATGCCATCCAACCATCTCATCCTCTGTCGCCCCCTTCTCCTTCTGTCCTCAATCTTTCCCAGCATCAGGGTCTCCAACGGTGAGTCAGCTCTTCACATCAGGTGGTCAAATTATTGGAGCTTCAGATTCAGCCATCAGTCCTTCCAGTGAATATTCAGGGTTGATTTCCTTTAGGATTGACTGGTTTGACCTCCTTGCTGTGCAAGGGACTCTTAAGAGTCCTCTCCAGCACTACAGTTTGAAAGCATCCGTTTCAGAGGACCTTATTAACGATTGATTCCAGCGCAGGGGTGGCTGGAAGAAATTGGTGATCTCGTGGTGGTGGTGGTCATTTAGTCACTGGGTCGTGTCCAGCTCTTTGCGACCCCATGGTCTGCAGCCCTGTCAGGCTCCTCTGTCCATGGGATTCTCCAGGCAAGAACACTGGAGTGGGTTGCCATTTCCTCCTCTAGGGGAATCTTCCTGCCCAGGCACCATCGAACCAGGGTCTCCCGCATAGCAGGCAGATTCTCTACCGACTGAGGCACCCGGGGAAGTCCTCGTGGAGCTCGAGATGCTTTTAAATACTCACATCAGCCTTGCAGTTCAGCCTTGGCAGGGCAGCCAACAGCAGAGAGGACTCAGTGAAGCACAGCCATCTTTCTGGGGGGACATTCTCGCTGGTGATTATCTTGGGATGGTCAGCCACTGGCTCAGTCACTGGTAGACAGCTTGTCTTTTCTTTGGGGGTGGTGGGTGGTGGATCCACGTTGTCCTGGACAGTCTCAGGGTAATTGGTGACCCCCTCTTTGTGAAGTTTTCAGCAGCGTGGCGAGTTCTGTTGTCCCCTGAGGCTCTGGGGCAGAAGTTGCTGGTCACTGGGCAAGGCTGTGGGGGGGCTGGGACTATCCCGTGGTCTTGGCAGTCTTGCCAAGCAGAACACTTCTAATCAGCTGCACCATATGACCAGTCAACCGCTGTTGGCAAGCGGCCAGCGATTACGTATCTGGGCTGACGCCGAGCTGTGACCCAAAGTTCCATTAGGTAGTTAACAGCAGGCCAAAGGTTGGGGGGAAATGGCCTCACTCACTCACTCACTCTTTCAGTCGCGCCAGGCTCCTCTGTCCGTGGAATCTCCCAGACAAGAACATGGGCGTGGGTTCCCATCTACTATTCAAGGAGATCTTCCCCACCCAGGGATCAAACCCGCATCTCCTGTGCATTCGAGGGCATATTCTTTACCAGGAGCACCACCTAGGATGCCCCTCCAGTCCCTTTGATCATTGTTTAGTTGCTAAGCCATGTCCGACTCTTGAGTGACCATAACCCACCAGTCCGTGGGATTTTCCAGGCAGGAATCCTGGACTGGGATGTCATTTCCTTCTTTGCTTCCTGCTAAATCCTTGGGTCTTTTCCTGGTGTGTTTTGTTTTTATTTCCCTTTGCTCTTTATTTGGAGAGGGCAGGAAAGAAAGTGAGGTCTTTGAAGTACAGGCGTAGGAAGTGACAGGAAAAGCTTGCATGGTGATAGCACCAGAGAAAGGAACACATATTTGCAGAGGACACAAGTGGGTTTTGCCTGCTCCAAGTCTCGGGGTTAAAAGGAGTCAAGTTTTCTTTAAGGAACATCCGACAGTCACTCTCAAGTGCTGTGCTATGTGGAAACCAGGCCTGGCCAAACAACATTTCAAATTCCTCGGCTATAGCGACTGGTCAGGTAAGAGTCTGTGACTCTTGAACTAGAGACAGGCGGAGGTGGGCTTTTGCCCGAATTTCTAATCACCACCGCTCCCCTACCCCCCCCCCTGCCCCCCGCCAAAATGTGTTTGTTTGTAAATCCATCTGTATCAGTACTTGAGACTGAAGATGAAACTGAGGCACTGAAAAACACGGAGTCAAGGAGTGGAGAGAGAAATACATAGTCTTTTAGCACCTGGAGCTTGCCAAGCCTGAAGACCACATATGAACTATGCACTTCCCTTTTTATTAAGCACAATTTGATGTGTGTTACTAAGGCTTGCCATTGTGGAAAAAAAAATCCTGGTTTATTAGAATACTAACCTCTTTTTTTTTTTTTTTTGTAGAGGATTACAATGATACTGGGCTTCCCTGTGGCTCAGCTGGTAAAGAATCTGCCTGCAATGCAGGAGACCTGGGTTCCATCCCTGGGTCGGGAAGATCCCCTGGAGAAGGGAAAGGCTCCCCACTCCAGTATTCTTGGGCTTCTCTGGTGGCTCAGCTGATAAAAGAGTCTGCCTGCAATGTTTGATCCCTGGGTTGGGAAGATCCCCTGGAGAAGGCAATGGCACCCCACTCTAGTTCTCTTGCCTGGAAAATCCCACGCACGGACGAGCCTGGCGTGCTGTAGTCCATGGGGTCGCGAAGAGTCGGACACGACTAAGTGACTTCACTTTCAGTCTTCACTTTCATGCACTGGAGAAGGCAATGGCAACCCACTCCAGTGTTCTTGCCTGGAGAATCCCAGGGACGGGGGAGCCTGGTGGGCTGCCGTCTATGGGGTCGCACAGAGTTGGACACGACTGAAACAACTTAGCAGCAGCAGCAGCAGCAGGATGTATTATCTACGGACATAAAAATGCCTCCAAGATACGTATATTTTACTAAATAACAGAAATAGCTACAATTAGGGAATTCCCTGGTGGTCTAGTGGTTGGGACTCTGTGGTTTCACTGCTGAGGACACAGGTTCAATCCCTGGTCGGGGAAACTGAGATCCTACAAGCCGTGTAACCCACTCCCCCCCACCAAAAACAAAAATTCATGAAGGAGAACACTGTTATCACCACCCCTCTTTTCCCACCGGCTGTTACCGCTCTTTTGACTGGGGGGACCATCATCTGGATCTGCAACCCTTATACAGGATGCATTTGCATTCATGTATCATACTGCTTGTACCTTGCCGATCTTGCATGTATCACTCACGGTTCAGCTGGACCTTCCTCTCTGCCTAGCTAGATATAGCTCATTCACTCAACTGTTATCAGAGCCTTCAGCAGACGACAGTGCCACAATGTATCCATTAGGGAGTTTTTTTTTTTTTTTTTTTTTTTTTGGTACCTGATGTTTATAGTAGAGAATTTATTGAAGTCGATCAGTCCAACGGAGCTCCTGTTGGAAACACACTGAAACGAGACGTACTGCTCTTGGCGGAAGCCATCTGTGGTCCTTGGTTCCCATCCAAGCTGGCGATGTCTGTTCTCAGACAAACTGCACAACCGGGTGAATTCAGGTTAGCCCGGATCACAGTCTTCCACCCCGAGTTGGGTCTTCCTGAGAGCAGGCGATGCTGTGAGCCTCTGTGTGGCTTTCTGGTCCGACCTCCAGCCCCCACTGCTGGCCCCCAGCCCCTGCTGAGCTCCCCCTCAAGCGGATGAGAGTGTCAGCAGGTAGAAAGCCACTCATGTCTTACCTCGGCCATGCAGACACTCACCTTCATCCACATACATCATCCCCACCATCTCTGGTCCGATTGCCCTTCCTTCTCTGGTAACACCTCCCCGCTGCGCCCTCTCTCCTACTGGGTAGCTCCATCCTTGGTTCCCACTCCCCACTCTGAGGGTGAGGATGTCTGTGAAAGGACGTTGCCTTGATAACCTCACCTTCAGCATCCCTGTCCCATTCATGGGTCATTTCACTTCTCATCTGGATTATCGTTAAAAAGCAAGAAACGTCATTTTGCCGACAAAGGTCCGTACAGTCAAAGCTAGGGTTTTTCCAGTCATCATGTATGGATGTGAAAGTTGGACCATAAAGAAGGCTGAGCGCCGAAGAATTGACGCTTTGGAACTGTGGTGTTGGAGAAGACTCTTGAGAGTCCCTTGGACTGCAAGGAGATCCAACCAGTCAATCCTAAAGGAAATCAGTCTTGAATGTTCATTGGAAGGACTGATGCTGAAGCTGAAACTCCAATACTTTGGCCACCTGATGCAAAGAACTGACTCATCTGAAAAGACCCTGATGCTGGGGAAGATTGAAGGTGAGAGGAAAAGGGGGTGACAGAGGATGAGATGGTTGGATGAGATCACCAACTTGAGGCACATGAGTTTTAGCAAGCTCTTGGAGTTGGTGATGGACAGGGAAGCTTGCGTGCTGCAGTCCGTGGGGTCACAAAGAGTCGGACACGACTGAGCGACTGAACTGAACTGAAAGAGTTGGATGCGACTGAGCAGCTCATGCTTTCACTTTCATGTACCCTCATACATGCGTCCTTGCTGAAAATCGTTCAGTGGTACCCCGCGTCTGTTCTGGGTACGACCTACGCGCCTCGGCCTGGACCACCTTCCCACTCTGCAGTCTTACCTGCTCTGCTGAGGACCCAGGTTCCTGCCCCTGTCTGTGTCCTTCCGCTCCCCACCTCTGCCCCCACGTCTTACGAAGTCTCTGATCTGCAACGCCCCCCTTCCCGGTGGACTCCTTCTCATCCCTCCAGGTCCACAGACTGCCAAGGGCAGACCCACAACTAATGGAGCGCACAGCTGAAAGCCGTCCCCAAAGCCAGCCGTTTGTACGGCTGACAAGAAATTTTATATGGAATGTTTAAAGTCAAAATACAGCTACACGGAAGCTACTTGTTAGTGAATAAACAACCACGGTAGGGAAAAAACAACAACAAAAATCTTCCTTAAAGAATTTGATTGCTTATGAAAATATCAACTGCAATTTCCCATTACACACAGAAACGATTGATGACTTTCAACAGAGAAGGGTAAATTCGAGGGTGGCTGTGGAATTCGAAGATGTAACTGGTTATTATGGTAATATCGACATGAAATTCTGGTTGCCTGTACCGCAGGGCGAAATAACTGGACCGTGATGTGCATGGTCTAGCTGATCCTGGATTTTCATAGCATATTTAAATTACAGCCCCGTTCACATGTAGGACAAAACGGCCAGTTGGACCAAACAAATGTCCTTAGTACGGGGAACAATTTCAGGTCATAGAGGAAAAGCACATTTGGCATCTGGTAGGTGCCAGGAATGTAGGAACAGGACCCGCCGTCAAAACTGTGTAATAGATGACATTTTATGGCCATTTGGTTTTATTTCATTTTTGTATCTCTATTTTGAAATTTTTTTTATAGTAGTAAAATGTACAGAACCCCAAATTTACCATTTTCACCATCTTTAACAGTACAGTTCAGAGGCACTAAGTACTTTAGCAGTGATTTTATTTCACCTTCGTGAGGAATTCAAGAATGGATATAGCATAACTTAAAACTGCCTTGAAACTGCAGACACTTGGCAGTCTACTTTTTTTTAAAAACCTATGAGAGAAAGAAGTCTCTATGTCCAATAACACATTTGAGAATTTGATGGACTGTTTTCTTGATGTCCTCCTGGTAGAGAGAAGGAAAAAAAAACTAGTTCGTAATTCTAAGGACAAGGTGCAGGCTTTTTTTTTTTTTTTTCAGGGCATTTTTGTGCTTCTTATTTTGGAGTGAACTTTCTGGTTGGTTGGATAAAAGAATCTCAAGATAAAGTGGGCAAGATATCAGGAAAATAAGGCTGAATCGTGGTACCCATCCAGACGGAGAGCCTGTGAGAACTTGATGAGTGTTTGTGGAATTCTGGACACCTTTCAAGTCCTCCTGGTGCCTTCACTTGTGACTGCGGCTAAGAAGTCGAAATAGCAAGTGGAACTCTGAGCACCCCAGATGGGGGTGGAGTTATTTCAGTCTTCTCCTGGATTCTGATGTTCATTTGGGCCCAGTAATGTGCATGCAATTAAAAAAAAAAGAGTTTGTTCCAGCGGAAAGATAGCCCTTGTTCTGCACAGAAGCATCTTTTTTGAGTGATCATTAAATAATGGAGTGTTGAAGTGCTTTGAATCTTGAGCTCAGCAAGTAAATTAATTTGAAAAAAAAATAGCACAAAGGTTCTCTGTTCCTTCTGTGAGAAAGTTTCTCTCAAATGATTTTTCATGATGAGCAGAAAGAAAAAAAGATTGCATTAATTGTGGCCATCCCTAGATCATTTTCTCCTTCGTTTTTGGGCTTTACTCCTCCTCCTCCTCGTCCGAAGTGTTGTAGACAGCTTTGATCATGCTGCTGCTGCCAACTGATTCAACCTTCTGCTGAATGCCCCTACCACCGAACGGAAAGGTCCTCTCGCTCAGCGCCACACAACTCGATGTTCATCCCAGGCTCTGAACTGCCTGGCGATGAGAGAACACTTGGGAATTTTCTTACTAGGGGAAACGGAACACCGGGCTTGGTTTCCGCAACTTGGATTTTTATGTGAATTTCCAGACAGCTCTCAAGTTCTAAAAACGTCTTGGGTCATCTCACGACGCGTTCCCTAATCGTGAACCCTTCAGTGCTTCCAGGAAGGGCTGTCCTCCTTTGCCTGGAAGCCGCAAGGAGACCATCGATGTGTCTTTCTCCCCAAACAGGAGTAAGAAAAGTTACTTGTTGTGCAGACTCTTTCTTCTTTAAAAAAAAAAAAAATTCTTTCTTTATTTGACTGAACCAGGTCTCAGTTGCAGCACCAGTGGGATCTTTAATTGCAGCAGAAGTCTTAGCTGTAGCATGTGGTATCTAGTTCCCTGACTAGGGATCGAAATCTGGTCCCTTGCATTAACAGTATGGAGTAGTAGTCACTGGACCACTAGGGAAGTCCCTGTTTCTAGCACCTTGGTGGGAAAACACACACTTTTTTTTTTTTAAAAAAAAAGCAAAACCTTCTTGAAAGGAAGATTGCTTCTGCCTTTCAACGTGACCACTTCCTGGTTGGTGATGTCACGGCCAACCCTTGCTGAAGGTGACCTCTGGTGTGACCCCTGGGAGCTCTTGGGCCTCATGAATGTAGCTTTAACTGATTTCCCAGGCCAGTGAGTGTGTGCATACCAGCGATTTGCAGAATCAATGAAAAATAACGAGTTAAGACAACCAAGCGGAGTGGAAAACGTCCTACAGAGCACCCTCCTTTTGCTGCCTCCCACTTGCATTTTTAACAAACAGAATTCAGGGATGGATAAAGTCCAGGACACCCAGTTACTTTTGCATTTTGGATGCACAGCGAATGATGTTTTAATATCACGTCCATCCCAAAGAGGGCTTCCCTGGTGCTCAGACGGTAGAGAATCCACCTGCAATGCAGGAAACCTGGGTTGGATCCCTGGGTTGGGAAGATCCCAGGGCCTGGCAATCCACTCCAGTATTCCTGCCTGGAAAATCCCAGCCGAAAACTCACTCTATCTCCTTTCTGCCTCTCACTTATCACACCTTTTAGACCTACAGGCCCCAGTGTGGTAGCCACTCGGCACAAGTGACTAGCAAGCTACTCAACTGTGGCTCGTCTCAGTGGTTACGTGAGTTTGACTTCTAAGGCTTTGTATGAAGAAAAATAAAAAGACCCCAGGTTTCTGAGTTTAACATGAAGGAAAGAAAAAGTTTCCCATTAACAACTTTGTGCTGTGCTGTGCTTAGTGGCTCAGTGGTGTCCA
Source organism: Oryx dammah (assembly GCF_014754425.2). Taxonomy (NCBI): domain Eukaryota; kingdom Metazoa; phylum Chordata; class Mammalia; order Artiodactyla; family Bovidae; genus Oryx; species Oryx dammah. The sequence continues at coordinate 125,306,948 of NW_024070207.1, forward strand.
ACTCTTTGTGGCTCCATGGAACATAGCCCACCAGGCTCCTCCATCCATGGGATTCTCCAGGCAAGAATACCGGAAGGGTTTCCATTTCCTCTCCAGGGAATCTTCCTGACCCAGGGATCGAACCCAGGTCTCCCACATTGCAGGCAGATTCTTTACCGTCTGAGCCACCAAAGTAACTGTAGTATTAGGTCATATGTTGAAATCATACTATTTCGTCATCTACTGAGCTAAAATGGATTGTTAGAATTGTTTCTTTTTCATTTTTAATTTTAAATCGTTTAGAATTACACATGTGGTTTGCATTATATTTCTGTTAGATCACAAGGCTTTAAAGCAGGGATGGGCAGACGTTTTTCTGTTAAGGGCTAGAGAGTGACTCTTGTGGGCTCATGATGGACAGGATCTCTGCTGAAAATTCTCAGCTTGGCCCTTGTAGCCTCTGAGAACAATATAATACAAATAGGTATAGCTGAGTGCCAATAAAACTTTATTTGTAGCAATAGGCAGGGTTTCTTTGGCCCAAGGGTGTGGTCTGCTGACTTCTGCTTGAGACACCTGGGGGTTTTATTTGTATATTTAAGTGGAATATCTCCATGACTCTTCCCTGAAGAAGGAAATAGCAACCCACTCCAGTATTCTTGCCTGGAGCATCCTGTGGACAGAGGAGCCTGGCGGGCTATGGTCCATGGGGGTCACAAAGAATCGGACACGACTGAGCGACCAAACCACCATCTCCACGACTCAGCCCTATGACTTGGACAGAGAGAGAAAATATTTGTAAGTGGACAATTTACCTTTCCGAAAGATGGCTGGAGTACTAAATATGAAATGGCTGACAGTTTATTGATTTTTTTTTTTTTTAAGTGAAGGAGAGGATAAACCACGGATATGGTGACCCTGGTGGGGGGGGGGGGGGGGGGGGGGCGGCGGGGGAGGTCTTGTATCAATGCCTCCTGGACTCCCCGCCAAGGGAAGTTCAGATGGCCTGTCCTTTATTCTGCAGAGGCAACGAGGGCTCGTTGTTGCTGTTGCTATCTAGTCACAAGTCACGTCCAACTCTCCGCGACCCTATGGACTCTATAGCCTGCCAGGCTCATCTGTCCATGGGACTCTCCAGGCAAGAATCCTGCAGTGGGCTGTCATTCCCTTCTCCAGGGTATCTTCCCCACCCAGGGATCGAACCTGGGTCTCCTGCATTGGCAGGCAGATTCTTTACCAGCTGAGCCACCACAGAAGTCCCAAGGAGGACCTGGGATAAGAATTTTGTCCCAGATGCCGCAAGAGTGTCAGGGCATACGCTTCACCCACAGTCCACGTGAGACACTGCAAATCTTTCTGACAGATGGTAAAGGCATGAAACACCAGAAATGGGAGCTGTCACGCTGATAAAGCCAAAGGAATTTTTTTTTTTTTTTTTACAAAGAGCTGCGCAAGTAGTAAATCCCATTTTCTCACCCAATTAAAATGTTTTATCTAGTGAGAGCCTGGCATGAGGTAACTTTCTAAGAACTGACTTCCACATGATTGGGAAATATCCTGAAATGTACAAGCTTTCGGGATCACATTAAAACAAACAAACAAACAAACAAAAAACCACTGATAGGCGCAGATATACTCTGGGGAGGTGAAACGGGGTGAGAGCGATCCGTTGCGATTGGTCCATAAATGAGGCACTTTATATATTTCTTTTACTGCCAAGGTTGGGGGGCGGTGGCCAGTGCTTAGGAGTAGTTCTGGAATTAAATATTCATCCTCGAAAGGGTAAGCCCAAGACATTTATAAATCAGTTTGATTTATCACCTGTTTCATGCTCTCCTTTTCAGCACTGAGGGAACCTGGAAATAATTTCTGTTCCTTTGGTTTTGTAGTACGTGAATGGGGCCAAAGTGTCAGTTCTTAACTTGAATTTCCATTTCCATGGTTATTGTCTCTTTGGGCACTGCCGTGGAAATGTGATTTCGCTGCAATGGCAACACTGGCTTAAGTAGCCCGGGGGGACTGCTGTGGGACTAAGTTAGGGGTGGTGATGGGCTGCACTTCTCAGCTTGTAAGAGTTGACAACCTTGGGGGAATCCCAGTGAAGGGCTTGCAAACGAGTGCCTTATCTAGGGGCAGGCAGCTCTTGGTTATTTATGTACAGTCGGGAAGGTCCCCTGGAGGAGGAAATGGCAACCCACTCCAGTATTTTTGCCTAGAGAATCCCACGGACGGAGGAGCCTGGTGGGCTACATACCGTCTATGGCGTTGCAAAAAGTCGGACACGACTCAGCAACTAATACTTGGTTTTCATCACTTTGTCGAAAATCTCCTTATTCGCCTGGAAGAGAGAAGTAAGTAAAATTCAGTGGATGCTACTGTGTTTTGGGAACTTAATTTAGGATGTTTACATATTTTATTTCACTATCGAAATTACACACTGACTAGTAATAAAATGCAAAATCTACAGGCCTATAAAGCACAAAATACTTGGTAATATAAATGAATATAACTTTTAAAATATTCCATTTTATGCTCTCACTAAACCATGAATCATTGAAGCTGCTTTCTGGACTTCCCTGGTGGCCCAGAAGTTAGGATTCCACCTGCCAAGGCAGGGGACGTACGTTTTGATCCCTGGTCCTTGACGATCCCACTTGCCTCAGAGCAACTAAGCCTGTGTGCCACAGCTACTAAAACCCATGAGCTCTAGAGCCCGTGAGTTGCAACTACTGAGCCTGAAAGCCTAGAGCCCGTGCTCTGAAACAAGTGAAGCCTCCCCAGTGAGAAGCCCTTCTGTTGCAACAAATAGCACAGCCAAAAATAAACGAGCAAAATTAAAAAAAAAATTCCTGCTTTCCAAGTAATATAGATCGAGGCACAAATCTTCCATCTGATGATTTCCAAATGATCCGTCTAGTAAGTTCTAAAGTCTTCCTGGATAGCTCGGTTGGTAAAGAATCCACCTGCAATGCAGGAGACGCTGGTTTGATTCCTGGGTCGGGAAGATCCCCCTGGAGAAGGGATAGGCTACCCACTCCAGTATTCTTGGGCTTCTAAGTTCTAAATCATCGGTTGCCTTTTAGAAATTGTCGGTGGGGGTCTTTTTTTGAGACAGCCGCTACTAACAAAACAATGCCAGGATTTGATAGAGGGAATGTGGTAAGCTACCCCAGATATGCGTGCATGCTAAGTCGCTTCAGTCGTGTCTGACTGTTTGCAGCCCCATGGACCATAGCCCACCAGGCTCCTCTGTCCATGGGCTTCTCCAGGCAAGAATACTGGAGTGGGTTGCCATGCCCTTCTCCAGGGGAATCTTCCTGACTCAGGCCTCTAACCTAAGTCTCCTGAGACTCTTGCATTTGCAGGCAGGTTCTTTACTGGCTCAGTTGGTAAAGAATCTGCCTGCCAGTGCGAGAGACCCAGGACCAATCCCTGACTGAGCAACTCAGTGCACACAGCACTAGTATTCTTGCCTGGAGAATCCCATGGACAGAGGAGTCTGGCAGGCTACAGTCCGTGGGGTCCCAAAGCGTCAGATAGGACTGAGAGACTAACACTTTCTTTACTGCTGAGCCACCTGGGAAGTCCCCCTGAAGGGATACTTGTACTGAATGCAGGTATTTGGAGGTGGGGCCTTTGACTGCTAATTATACCCTGAGGGTGGGGCCCTCGTGAATGGGATTAGCGCCCCTGTAAGAGGGACTCTGCAGTGAAACCCACTCCAGTATTCCTGCCTGGAGAATTCCATGGAGAGAGGAGCCTGGTGGGCTACGGTCCATAGGGTTGCAAAGAGTCCGACACGACTGAAGCAAGTTAGCAAGAGAGACCCTACAGAGTCCCCTCTCCTCTCTTGTCAACGTGAGGACACAGGGAGATGCTGCCTCCTATGAATCGGGGAAAAGGCCCTCACCAGTCAGCAAATCTGCAGACACCTGGATCTTGGATGTCTCAGCCTCCGGAACACTGAGAAATACATGTCTGTTTTTGCAAGCTGCCCCATCTGTGGTACTTTGCTAGAGGAACCCAAAGGGACTTAGCTCAAGGGGACTTCCACTTAATGGGACCCTAATGGGTTCCACGGCCGCAGTGTGTGTTTCAGCTGCACTGGGTGCGTTGCCTGCATGTCAATACTAGGGGGTTCACCTGGACAGGTTGCCTCAGCCTTGCCCACATGCCACCACCAAGGCAGCCTGTCCCCAGACCTGCCCCTTGCCCCTCCAATGCAGGGAGTCTCCACGGCAGTGGGAGGCCACCAAACCTGCTAGGCCACTGACCCCTCTGTCCACTCAGTAGCTGCCAGGAGCTTCCAGCGTCAGCACAGAATGTACTTCTGGAGCCTTTAAAAAGTCTGAGATCCAGTTAAGAATCCTGCCCTGCATTTGGCTACAACTTCACTCAGTTCAGTTCAGTTGCTCAGTCGTGTCCGACTCTTTGTGACCCCATGGACTGCAGCACACCAGGCCTCCCTGTCCATTACCAACTCCTGGAGTTTACCTAAATCCATGTCCATTGAGTCGGTGATGCCATCCAACCATCTCATCCTCTGTCATCCCCTTCTCTTCCCGCCTTCAAGCTTTCCCACCATCAGGGTCTTTTCCAATGAGTCAGTTCTTCGCATCAGGTGGACAAAGTATTGGAGTTTCGGTTTCAGCATCAGTTCTTCCAGTGAATATTCAGGACCAATTTCCTTTAGGATGGACCGGTTGGATCTCCTTGCAGCCCAAGGGACTGTCAAGAGTCTTCTCCAACAGCATAGTTCCAAAGCACTGTTACAAAGCATGACTTTGTAATCTCTTTTAATCTAGAACAGTCTGTCTGCCTTTAGTTTGACGTTGCTGAGGAGTGCTGGCTGGTAGTCTTTTGTAAGTGTCCCAGGGTCTCTGTCTGTTTGCTCATTTCTGTGTGACTCCATGCTGGCTGGACATTTTTTGGCAAGAACTTGCTGCCGAGGTGTTACTGTGTCCCTTTCACAGTTATAACAGGAGGATCCAATGCTCAAGATGACTTTGCATTGCTCTGGCTGACCTTGGTTAGTTGGTTAGGGCTATGTCCATTCAATACCCTTGACAAGTGGGTACTTCCTTTCCTGTGTAAGTGATGGTTAATGGGGGGGGGCAGATGGGCCAGATTTGGGGAGTCTGAAGATCTGGTCACACCTACCCCCTCACTACTCCTGTTGGAAGTACTGCCTTGACAGAATGGTGAATTACTAATCATTTCTTTTCTAAATTATTTTTCCATTCGCCTGCACCAGTTTTATTGACATATGAATGACACATTAACATTGTGTGTGAAGTCTTCTACAAATTCTGAGCTGAAAGTCTTCTAAGGAAGCTTGACTTCTGTACCCCAACTTTTGCGCATCATTACAGACTCATGGGGTTTTTTGTAACTGTTGTTGTTAGGTGTTTTTTTTTTTTTTCTGATTGTATGTGTTATAATCAACTAGCATTATAGATATTATTATTTTTTTTGCCATACCTTGAGGCTGGCAGGATCTTAGTTCCCTGACGAGGAATTGAACCCCGGCCCTGAGCACTGAAAGTGTGGACTGGACTGCCAGGGGCTTTTTATTATTTTTTGGATGCTCAAATTAATTCGCCAGTGGGAGTGCTTTTGGCGTGCGTGTGTGTGCACATGCTAAGTCACTCCAGTGGTATCTGACTCTTTGTGACCCTATGGACTATATAAGCCCACCAGGCTCCTCTGTCCATGGGATTCTCCGGGGAAGAATACTGGAATGGGTTGCTGGGTCCTCCTCCAGGAAATCTTTCCCAAACAACGGATTGAACCCACGTCTCCTGGGTCTATTGCATTGTAGGTGGAGTCTTCACTGCTGAGCCACCAGGGAAGCCCCCTTTTGGCGCCCATCACTATTAAAAGGCAGATTTCCACCCACCCCAAAACCTGCTACATGTGACATGCTTGAAAGAACTACAATACAGACTTGATGTTTTTGATATTACTCTGCTTTGCCTAGTCTCATGCTTCAGCCAGAATACACAGCATTTAACCTGTTGAAGATGAATATCTTGGGCAATAATGGCACTGCATGGCATTACTGTGATGCAATTATACAAATATTACTCCAAAGCTCACCTGACCACAGAGAAATTCTGAGTTGATAAAACATCGTGGCTTACCTATTTAAGTCAAGGCTCAAGTCTGCTGAACATTTTATGGCAGCAGAAATTCACTGAAAGTGAAGTGAAAGTTGCTCAGTCATGTCCAACTCTTTGTGACTCCGAGGACTATACAGTCTATGAAATTCTCCAGGCCAGAATACTGGAGTGGGTAGCCTTTCCCTTCTCCAGGGGAATCCTCCAAACCCCAGGGATGGAACCCAGTTCTCCCGCATTGCGGGTGGATTCTTTATCAGCTTAGCCACCGGGGAAGCCCAAGAATACTGGAGTGGGTAGCCTATCCCTTCTCCAGTGGATCTTCCTCACCCAGGGATCGAACCAGGGTCTTCTGCTTTGCAGGCAGTTTCTTTACCAGCTGAGCCCCCAGGGAAGCTCCGAAATTCACTGAGCAGCCCTCAAATATTTACCTCAACATCTAAGACAAAGCCCCTGACGTTACTGGTTTGGGAAGAAAAGTGTTTAAAAATTTTACTTATTTATGTATTTTTGACCGTGCTAGATCTTCACCGCCTCGAGAGCTTCTGGCTACTTGTGGCGTAAAGGCTTTTCGTTGCGGTGGACTCTCTTGCTGTGGCACACAGGCTCTAGGGCTCATGGGTTTCAGTACTTGCAGAGCGTGGGGTCAACAGCTGTGGTGCACAGGGTTAGCTGCTCCTTGGCACGAGCATTCTTCCCAGGACCAGGGATCGAAACTGTGTCTCCTGTACTGGTAGGTGGACTCTTTACCACAGAGCCCAGGGAAGCCCAGAAAGGCATTTTTTTTTTGAGAAGTCATAGCAATACACAAATTTCATTTCAATTTGATACAGATACTTCTTGTGGCACTTCTTCTGTGTGTGTGCATTACTCCACTGTAGGTGGTGTGTGTATAGCTGTGCACGTGTGTGCACTGCTTCAGTGAAGATAGTGTGCATCCTTGTTTAGTTCAGTTGCTCAGTCATGTCCGACTCTTTGCAACCCCATGAACCGCAGCACACCAGGCCTCCCTGTCTATCACCAACTCCTGGAGCGTGCTCAAACTCATGTCCATCGAGTCGGTGATGCCATCCAACCATCTCATCCTCTGCTGTCCCCTTCTCCTCCTGCCTTCAATCTTTCCCAGCATCAGGGTCTTTTCCAAGCAGTCACTTCTTTGCATCAGGTGGCCGAAGGATTGAAGCTTCTCACACTCATCTTAGAGCTGGCTTAGAGTGAATCTGGGCAGTTACTTGCAGCTGGTTCTTGCTGCCTTCTCTTCTATTTCTGAGCCTGGGGGCGGGAGTGGGTCACCGAGGGATGCGAGAGTGGGGTAATGTATTACAGAAATGTGGCCTTGTTTGTGCTTGAGGATGATGATAGCAGTGTCATTTAGTGGAGCGCGAGCTGTGCTAGAAATATTAAACCTTCTGAGGCCGCCAAGACGTTCCCCTCACTTGCGTGTTAATCAGGCTCAGAAAAGCTGGATGACCTCTCGCTAAGTTAGTGAAATATCACAAAGAATAATTACAGTGTGTAAAAATAGCTGGAGAACAGAACAGCAGGTCAAAAGAGTTAACATGTGTTGTGCAATCCAGGAAGCCTGTGCAAACTTCCTTTTCTTTCCAAAGATCCTCCGTGGCGTCTTTCCCTGGGTTTCCACCATATCCGTGAGGGGAGCTTGCGAGATGGTGCAGTCACCGACGACCCCAGGGACTGACAAAGCAGCATTTGTTTGTAACGTGTCACTGCAAGTTGGCCCGAGGCCCCTGATGCTGTAGCCACATGGGGACCGAAGGTGGTGGAGATGAGGAGGGTAGGGGGAAAACGACAACCTTGCCGTCAAGTCTCCCCCTGACATGTTACATTTCTCATCTTCGTGGGGGAGACATGTCACGTGGCCAGACCCAAGTTCAGCTGGGTGGGGATGTTTAACCCTTCCCCATGGCAAAGAGATGGGGAGACAATGGAAACAGTGACAGACTTTATTTTCCTGGGCTCCAAAATCACTGCAGATGGTGACTGCAGCCATGAAATGAAAAGACACTTGCTCCTTGGAAGAAAAACTATGACCAACCCAGACAGCATATTCAAAAGCAGAGACATGACTTTGCCGACAAAGGTCTGTCTAGTCAAACCTGTGGTTTTTCGAATAGTTGTATATGGATGTGAGAGTTGTACTATAAAGAAAGCTGAGTGCCAAAGAATTGATGCTTTTAAACTGTGGTGTAGGAGGACTCTGGAGAGACTCTTGGACTGCAAGGAGATCCAACCAGTCCATCCTAAAGGAGATCAGTCCTGGGTTTTCATTGGAAGGACTGATGCTGAAGCTGAAACTCCAATACTTTGCCCATCTGATGCAAAGAGATACTCATTAGAAAAGACCCCGATGCTGGGAAAGACTGAAGGTGGGAGGAGAAGGGGATGACAGAGGATAAGATAGTTCCATGCCATTACCGACTCAATGGACATGGGTTTGAGCAAGCTCCAGGAGACAGTGATGGACAGGGAAGCCTGGTGTGCTGCGGTCCATGGGGTCACAAAGACTCAAGACAGGACTGAGTGAGCACCAACAACAGCAAGGAAGGTCCTGGAGTAGTGGTGAGCATGACTGCACATAACACTAGTCATCAGGGTCTAATACACTCAGGTGCTCAAAATATATGATTTCACCATGCTAATGGCAGGCCTGTTCAGCCCAGACTAGTAATAAATACCCTGTGTTTAAGGCCTGCTAAGAGATCAAACATAGTCTGCTGCAAATCATGACATCATCCTTGCCCTTGCTCCGTTTCTCCCTTTGAGCGAGCAGATAGCTTGGCATCCTTTGACTATATCTTAATGTTTGGGCTTCCCTGGTGGCTCAGATGCTAAAGAATCTGCCTGCAATGCAGGAGACCCGAGTTCAATCCCTGGGTTGGGGAAGATCCCCTGGAAAAGAAAATGGCACCCCACTCCAGAATTCTGGCCTGGGGAAATCCCATGGACCAAAGAGCCTGGTGGGCTATAGTCCATGGTGTTGCAAAGAGTCGGGCATGACTGAGTGACTAAGCATGACAGGCATGCATCTTAGTGTCTGGGTTGTAAATATATCACACTTAATTTCTTGTAAGTTTTAATTATTTTTTTAAATGAAAGGGAATACTCTGTAAATATAGAAGTAATAGATTTTCATTGCTAAACGTTTAGGACCTAAAGCCTAAACACTAAAAGAGAATAAACTGTGTTACCCTTCCACCATCTTGAGGTTGAGAATTGCAGTGTCAGGGGAGACACACACACACACACACACACACACACACACACACCCAGATGCCACTGAATGAAAACAAATGAAACAGCCCATTTTAAAGAAATTTGTGCTCCTCCAATTATGACAAAGATGGAACGCTTTTCCACCTGATGTTGCGAATTGTATGTGTTTATTTTCCTACATTTTCCCATTCTTATCTGTGTAGGGCTGTGTAGAAGTGAACGCAGGATGTTCATGTCTGTGAAGGCAACAGAAACGTCATTCCAAATTGCACTGGAGACAGAGAGCATCCGGTCAGGTAATTAAGTCAGGACAGAGGTGTGCAGCTGGTCTCTGCAGCAGCTGGAATCAAGGATTTGAAGCCACCGGTTGTCATGGACATGGCTCATCCATCACCTCTGCTTCCCTTCTGAGGCAGCCGTCTGCTCTCGCACCCGAGCCGCTGGCCCTGCTCAGCAGTGGACCTGGAGGGCAGCGTGTCCCAGGCTTAGGTCGTTAGCTATGCCGACAGGGAGGAGTCCATCTGACCCAGGGGGCCTGCCTTGGTCCTTAAGGGCACCTTCAGGAGCAACCAGTGGTGGGTGCCTTGTGCTGCAGGCATGCTCAGTCATGTCCGACTCTGTGCGACCCCGTGGACCGTAGCCTGACAGGCTCCACTGTCCGTGGGGTTCTTCAGGCAAGAATACTGGAATGGGTTGCTATTCCTTCCTCCAGGGGATCTTCCCAACCCAGGGATCGAACCCGGGTCTTCTGCATGGCAGGCAGAATCTTTACTGTCTAAACCAGCAGGGGTCAAAGGGCCTTGTGTTTACTCTTAAGAGATGCTACCACATGTCCTTCAGAATCAATCCCACCCCACCCCCACTAATTGATCAGGGCTCAAGGACACTTCACTCACGTATCTTCATTACCGCCCCGCCCCGAAACTGAAACTGGTATTTCATTATATTTTTAATTTCTTTAGTCACTAGTTAGATTGAACATCTCTTCTCTCTTTCTCAACTCTGTTTCCTGCTCTGTATAGTGGCAATTTGTCTCTGCTCCTTTTTTAGTCTCTTCTGTTGAACTGTCAGCTGGCTTTCCCACAGATTTGGGACAGCTGGCTTTCCCACAGATTTTGGACAGCTGACTTTCCTGCAGATTTGGGACAGTTCTTTAGATATGGAGCACATTAATCCCTTTGGGGTTTTTGGGGTATGTTTTGCCTTACTGTTCTTGTAATTTTAAAGATATTTTAAATCGTGGAAGGATTGATGGTTTTTCCAGTTGTCATGTATGGCTGTGAGAGCTGGACCATAAAGAAGGCTGAGCACCAAAGAATTGATGCTTTCAAACGGTGGTGCTGGAGAAGACTCTTGAGAGTGCCTTGGGCTGCAAGCAGATCCAACCAGTCCATCCTAAAGGAAATCAACCCTGATTATTCATTGAAAGGACTGCTGCTGAAGCTGAAACTCCAATCCTTTGGCCACCTGATGTAAAGAGCTGACCCTGATGCTGGGAAAGATTGAGAGCAGGAGGGGACGGGGACGACAGAGGAGGAGATAGTTGGATGGCATCACTGACTCAGTGGACATGAGTTGGAGCAAACTCTGGGAGACAGTAAAGGACAGGGAAGCCTGGTGTGCTGCAGTTCATGGGGTCACAAAGAGTCAGACACAACTGAGTAACTGAACAACAGCAACAAAATATGCTAAAATCTATAGATCTCTCCTATGTGATTTCTTCTGTTGCTTTTACTCAGAGCAGCTCTTTGCACAAACTTGTATGGTTGCATTGTCAGCATCTAGCATTTTCATCTATCAGGCTCAGATCTAACTGGCAGTCTCTGGTGTCAAGATCAGGGTTTGGCAAGCTTTCTCTGGAAAGGGCCCAGTTGTAAATATTTTAAGTTTTAAGGGCCACAGGGCTCTGTGGCAACGATTTAAATCTGCTGTGTTGTAGCCAGGATGCAACGATAGACAACACCTAAATGAACGGGCATGTCTGGGTTCCAATTAAACATTATTATTATTTTACAGAAAGAGGCACCAGAGTGTAGTTGGGCAACCCTTGGATTAGACGGAGGCAGTAGGCAAATCTCTTATTCAGATGGACCACTGAGGCACACTGGTGTCGTTTACTTGGAAACAGTATACACAGAGGGGAGCTGTCATTACAAAAGTTAAACAGACCATACTCAATTAACAGCTTGCTTCAGAACAGTGTTTCACACAGTGGATTTGACAAATATCATGGTTACGTGACTGTACGTGGGCTTCCCAGGTGGTGCTAATGGTAAAGAACCTGCTTGCTACTGCAGGAGACATAAAGAGATGTGGGTTCGATCCCTGGGTCTGGAAGATCCCCTGGAGAAGGAAATGGCAACACACTCCAGTATTCTTGCCTGGAGAATCCCATGGATAGAGGAGCCTGGTGGGCTACAGTCCACAGACTGGGTCTCAAGAGTCAGACACGACCGAAGCGAATTAGCAAGCATTCAGGTGACTGTGTGAGCCCTTTTTCCTTCTAGGCATTTGGGTCTGAGATTGTTCCGTTTGTCAAAACACAAAGCAATGACCACAGTCCAAGGGGCCTGGTACATTTCTCAGGCTGGCTGGCTGAGAGTATATTTTTATTTTGCCAAGAAAAAGAAACACAGATATGGTGTATTCTGCTGACCTGGGAAAACTGGTAACTTCAGATGAAGGGGGAATTAGCGGTTGTTTTAGGAAATGAACATCTCCATGACAATTGATGGAAAGGCATTCACGGAATTCATGAAACGTAACTGCAAATGCACCCTCTCTGCAAAATTCTGATTGGCTTACTGGGAATGGTCACATGTAGACTAGACAGCAGGCTGCACATTCTCCTGGCAGCATCATGCCAGACCCAGGTCCCTTCTGAAGTCTTCTTGGTTGGTCACGGGAGCCCTGAAGAGTCAATGGGGTGAGCTTTGGGAACCTCCGGGTGAAGTGTCACCTGGAATATTGCAAAAACATTCAGCCACAGCTCCTGGTCCCTGTTGTCTATAGGAGGGGTGCACGTGTTCAGTCGCTCAGTCATGTCCGACTCTTTGCAACCCCATGGACTGTAGCCCGCCAGGCTCCTCTGTCCATGGGATTCTCCAGGCAAGAATCCTGGAGTGGGTTGCCATTTCCTCCTCCAGGGGATCTTCCCCACCCAAGGATTGAACCCAGGTCTCTTGCATTGCAGGGGGATTCTTTACCAGCTGAGCCACACGGGAAGCACAAGAATCCTGGAGTGGGTTGCCATTTCCTCCTCCAGCGGATCTTCCTGACCCAGGGATTGAACCCGCGTCTCCTGCATTGGCAGGCAGACTTTCTACCTTCTGAGCCACCAGGGAAGCCCCACAGGAGGGTACCATGCAGTCTGCTGGATGAATGAATATGTTCCCGGTCCCATGTCTGTCCTTTGTCTGGACCAAACTGTCCGGGGAGTGGTTGATGGGAACCTGCAGACACATGAGCCCTTTGTGACCCTTCTGAGGTGTCCTTGCCATCTGAGAGGCCCTCAAACAGGGTCTCATGTGGCACAGTGAGTCTAATCAACTGTAGGAGCTATTCCTCAGAATTATCCATTCTATGTCCAGGGCAAAGATTGTTGGGGCTATTTATGCCTCGTTCAACAAAATGACTCAATGGAAAAAGTGACCGTGTGTTTTCAACTTAGCTCCATCTTCCTTGCTTGGTTGCTACAACCATATCGAAATTCTGTGTCTAAAATGTTCTGGCAGTTACTAAGACCAGGACTGTGACTAAAGTTAACTCTGATGGTCCATGTTCTCTTTATGTTACTCCTCATCTCTCTTGGTCATATTAACCTCGTTACTTTCAGAAAAAAACACACACACACACACACACACACACACAACGAAAGAAACACAAAACAACCAAGCAACAATAAACAATTTTTTATTGGCATTTTTTTTAAGAACGAAAATTCTGCTCCACTATCCATGATAACACCAGGCTTAGGAGAGGGGGAGAATGAATTAGGCATGACAATTTTTTTTTCTCTTGCACAACTCTTTTGATCATATTTTCTTAGTAGTATTGGTTCAAAGGGAAATCATAGTGCTTGCGTGTTGAACGGCACCTAGCATAAATTAAATTGGCCTGGAGTTGTTGAAAGTATTTAGAGACTCTGCTATAACACGACATGCTTTCTTAAATATTTGTGTTTTCATCTGTCTTCCTAATTGGGCTCTCAGCTGCTGGAAGGCCGCTAACATCTTATTTGTCCCCCGCCTGTGATGCAATCTGTACCTTTCCTTACTATCCTCTGAAGGCCTGATGCTGGTGAGGAGGAATGAACATCTTCTTGGAAAATTCCAGCTCATCTGCACATCAGTTACCTTTGATTGAAAAGCGCGTCTCTCCCACTCAGAGAGGAATGCTGTTGTCTATTCTACATCTTAAAAAAAAAAATCCAGAGGCTGAAATCTGACTGTAGGACTTTCAGACAACCCGCATTTCCACAGTGCAGTACCACCCCCATGTCACTCTGCCTACATCACACTTGGGTGTTTGAATGCCAGCTGATGAGAGCTCATTTTAAACTCTCCTGCTTTAAAAACATTTTTTTTCTTTTTTCTTGAAAGAGTTCCCTTTCTGGATCCCAACAGTTTGATTTCTCTTTCAATTCCGGTGGGCTGACAGCCTCAGAGATGCTTTGTTTGTGCCATTACTTAGGGAAGGGGATGAAACGATCAGATCTTATTTACCAGTCTCTGTCTGATAAAGATGGCTTTGACATAAAAGAAGCAAACGATAAAAAGCTAGAAGTACAAGACACTGGGTCTTAAAGTCATCCCGCTAAATAAAATGAAAAGAGCTCAGTTCTGGACTGCTGACTTGGGACACAGCCAGCTGCACATGACTTTGTCGGGGACAGAGGTAAGGAGCAGACGTCCTGGTGAATTTTTCAAGTGAGTGTGTAAGATAATTTTCAAAAGTCAAGTTTAAAATTCCCTGCTTAACTTTTTGTAACCCTTCTGGCCATCATGTAACCCGACTATTCTGTTGTACAAATACCATTAGCAAGTCCTTCTTCCAACAATACAAATACCTCTCTTCTCCTGATAAAATCTCATTTTAAGTAAGTTGAAGGGACTATAGGCTTCCCCCCCCACCAACCCAGAGTACTTTTTTTTTTTTTCTGCTTTACCTTTATCTTGTTTGCTTATCAAGGTACAATTTGCATGCTGTAAAATTCTTTTTCTTAAGTGTGCAGTCCAGAAATCCTCAAAGTATATACAGGTTGTGGGTCCAAACTGGCCTGCAGATTGTTTTGTAAATAAAGCTTTATTGGAACACGGCCACTTCTACTCATTTACGTATTGTCAGTGGCTGCTTTCTCGCAACAATGGCAGACCTGAGTCTTGGTCTGCAAAGGCAAATACATTTGCTCTCCTGAACTTTACATAAAATCTACAACCTTGGCTGAAAAAAAAAAAAAAGTGAGTAGCTCCAGTTGTGTCCAATTCTTTGCAATCCCATGGACAATCTTGGCTACAGTTTTACAAATTTTAACCAATTAACAGTCATGTAACCACCACCATGATTAAGAGTTTAAAATTTTTCATTGCTCTTAAAAATTAAGGAAATTAAACTATTTCAAGATAATGCTGTGAAAGTGCTGCACTCAATATGCCAGCAAATTTGGAAAACTCAGCAGTGGCCACAGGACTGGTAAAGGTCAGTTTTCATTCCAATCCCAAAGAAAGGCAATGCCAAAGAATGCTCAAACTACCACACAATTGCACTCATCTCACATGCTAGTAAAGTAATGCTCAAAATTCTCCAAGCCAGGCTTCAGCAATATGTGAACCGTGAACTTCCAGATGTTCAAGCTGGATTTAGAAAAGGCAGAGGAACTAGAGATCAAACGGCAAACATCCACTGGATCTTCGAAAAAGCAAGAGAGTTCCAGAAAAACATCTACTTCTGCTTTATCGACTATGCCAAAGCCTTTGACTATGTGGATCACAACAAACTGGAACATTCTTAAAAAGATGGGAATACCAGACCACCTGATCTGCCTCCTGAGAAATCTGTATGCAGGTTAAGAAGCAACAGTTAGAACTGGACATGGAAAAACAGATTGGTTCCAAATTGGGAAAGGAGTGTGTCAAGGCTGTATATTGTCACCCTGCTTATTTAACTTATATGTGAAATGCCAAGCTGGAGGAACACAAGATGGAATCAAGATTGCTGGGAGAAACATCAATAACCTCAGATATGCAGATGACACCACCTTTATGGAAGAAAGCAAAGAAGAAAGTGAAAGTGGAGAGTGAAAAAGCTGGCTTAAAAGTCAACATTCAGAAAACTAAAATCATGGCATCCAGTCCCATCATTTCATGGCAAATCGATGGGGAAAAAAATGGAAGCAGTGAGAGACTTTATTTTTGGGGGCTCCAAAATCATTGCAGATGTTGACTGCAGCCATGAAATTAAAAGGTGCCTGCTCCTTGGAAGGAAAGCTATGACCAATCTAGACAGCATATTAAAAAGCAGAGACATTACTTTGCCAACAAAATTCCATCTAGTCAAAGTTGTGGTTTTTCCAGTAGTCATGTATGGATGTGAGAATTGGACTCTAAAGAAGGCTGAGTGCCAAAGAACTGATGCTTCTGAACTGTGGTGTTGGAGAAGATTCTTGAGAGTCCCTTGGACTGCAAGGAGATCCAACCAGTCCATCCTAAAGGAACTCAGTCCTGAATATTCTTTGCAAGGACTGATGGTGAAGCTGAGACTCCAATACTTTGGCCACGTGATGTGAAGAATGGACTCATTTGAAAAGACCCTGATGCTGGGGAAGATTGAAGGCAGGAGGAGAAGGAGATGCCAAAGGATGAGATGGTTGGATGGCATCACTGACTTGATGGACATGAGTTTGAGCCAACTCCGGGAGTTGGTGATGGACAGGGAGACCTGGCGTGCTGCAGTCTGTGGGGTTGCAAAGAGTCGGACACAACTGAACTGACTGACAATTTTCAGTAAGAAATGATTTTAGAGGAGTAAAATTTTATTCTATAGTTAAAACTGCCCTTAGGGGTTAGACATTTTAAATCCTTATGCACACACTATATCCTGGATATTTGTGGTTTGTCTTTCCAGCAGGGATTCCCTGCTTCTCTCTCTGACGGAACCCTGATTTCCTGTTGAGGAACTTAGCCCTCCACTGTTTTCTTGTCTGATGTGTGGGTGGGCTGGATCCTGGTTGAAGTTCCTTCTATGGTGGCTGGTCCCAGGTATCCAGGGATGTTTGTATGACATAGTCAATGGGACACAAGGGCTTGGGCAATGGTTTGCCATTGTGGGATGAAAGCAGCCATGGGCAACGTGTGAATGAGTAGGAGCGTCCATGTTCCAATAAAGCTTTATTTACACAACAAGCAGTGGGCCAGGCTGGGCCCTCAGGCTGTATACAGTTGGAAGATTTCTGAACTACACATGAACAAGGGGTGCTGCCTGAGTGATTGTTTGCTCTTGGACCTGAATGAGGAAGTATCTTGAACACCTGGCACCCATGGGAGCCCAAGACGGAGGTCTGGCATGGAAGTGAGAGTCAGGCTGGTTGGGCAGAGCTGAGAACTGGACAGAAGAACCAGCTCCTGGTCTTGTTGAGTTTGTAAGCCCAGATTCTAGCCTTGCCTCTCTCTAGACTTAACGGCTGGGTTTCCCAAGAGACGCTAGTGGGAAAGAACCCCCAAGAGACACAGGTTGGATCCCTGGCTCAGAGAGATCCCCTGGAGAAGGGCATGGAAACCCACTTTAGTATTCTTGCCTGGAGAATCCCAAGGAGAGAGAAGCTTGGTGGGTTACAGTCCCTAGGGTCTTGAAGAGTCAGACATGACTGATATGAGTTAGCGCACACAGCACAGACTTACTCCTGAACTGCTCCACTAAACTCCCTTGAGTGCGGAAGTTTGTTGGAGAAGGCATCTCTGTTCCTTGTAAGTAAATAAGTCTAACTGATGCCCACGGTGTAACACTCATGGAATGAGAAAAACACCCGATATACACACTTACAGTATAGGTGAGAGTTTTATAACAGAACTTAGC
This sequence comes from Oryx dammah, assembly GCF_014754425.2. Classification (NCBI taxonomy): domain Eukaryota; kingdom Metazoa; phylum Chordata; class Mammalia; order Artiodactyla; family Bovidae; genus Oryx; species Oryx dammah. The sequence continues at coordinate 125,324,350 of NW_024070207.1, forward strand.
TTTCTGAAAACAGAACTTGCCTCATAATTTCTAATCTGTTAATCAAACTCTCATTCATTCTTTCCTTCACCTACTATTTATTGGAGAAGTACAGCAACACCTACTATTTGTTGGAGAAGTGCAGCAAGGCAGGAGACTGCCTAGTGGCCAAAATGGACACTCTTTATTTTGAGGAAGTGCATGCTCCAATGGGTTTATACCTCCAAACTAGCTCATGAGCCCTGAGTGCAAAGGCCCATCTAGTCAAAGCTGTGGTTGTTCCAGTAGTCATGTATGGATGTGAGAGTTGGACTATAAAGAAAGCTGAGCACCGAAGAATTGATGCTTTTGAACGGTGGTGTTGGAGAAGACTCTTGAGAGTCCCTTGGACTGCAAGGAGATCCAACCAGCCCATCCTAAAGGAAATCAGTCCTGAATATTCACTGGAAGGACTGATGCTGAAGCTGAAACTCCAATCCTTTGGCCACCTGATGTGAAGAGCTGACTCATCGGAAAAGACCCTGATGCTGGGAAAGATTGAGGGCAGGAGGAGAAGGGGACGACAGAGGATGAGATGGTTGGATGGCATCACTGACTCAATGGACATGAGTTTGAGTAAACTCTGGGAGTTGTTGATGGACAGGGAAGCCTGGTGTGCTGCAGTCCATGGGGTCGCAAAGAGTTGGACATGACTGAGCAACTGAACTGAACTGAACTGAGCGCTATGGAGAAAGATGAAACAGGGGAAGGCAAGATTTCACAGAGATGACAGAAGAGAAAAGGTAAGATGTCATAGAGGTGACAGAGAAGGTCTTGCTGAGAAGGCAACCCTGGAGTGGAGGTCTGACCTGCAGAGTCCCAGGGCCTTTCCACTGTAAATGTGGCAAAGCACACTGACAATCATGTCTCCAGCTTTGCCGGGCAGAGGTTACTGCACTCAGGCTTTCTCTAGTTTTGGCTAGTGGGGGCTACATTTCATTGGGGTGTGCAGGCTTCTCATTGTGGTGGCTTCTTTGATTGCAGGCCACGGGCTCTGGAGCCCATAGGCTTCAGTATTTGTAGCTCAAGGACCCAGTTGCTTCACGGCATGTGGGATCGTCCCAGACCAGGGCTCGAACCTGTGTCCCCCCCGTCAGCAGGTGGGTTCCCAACCACTAGACCACCAGACAAGTCCACTACTTGATTACTTGTTTACAGCTGAATAATATTGCATTGGATGGATATGACACATTTTGTTCAGCTGATGGACATTTGGACATTTTAGCCGCCAGGAACAGTCATTCGTGAGTTTTTATATGGACTTGCACACTCAGTTTTCTTGGCTAAATACAAGAAGTGGAACTGCTGAGCTGAAAAGAGGTCTGCAACTGAGTGAGACTGGGCCTTTGTTTAAAAGGAAGTACCTGGTCCAAATACACTCTCTCTTTATATCAAGGAAAGTGAAAAGGAAAGTGAGGTCACTCAGTCATGTCCAACTCTGTGACCCCCTGGACTGTAGCCCACCAGGCTCCCCTGTCCCTGGGATTCTCCAGGCAAGAACACTGGAGTGGGCTGCCATTTCCTTCTCCAATGCAGGAAAGTGAAAAGTGAAAGTGAAGTCGCTCAGTCGTCTCCAACTCCTAGTGACCCCATGGACTGCAGCCCACCAGGCTCCTCCATCCGTGGGATTTTCCAGGCAAGAACACTGGAGTGGGGTGCCATTTCCTTCTCCAATGCATGAAGGTGAAAAGTGAAAGTGAAGTTGCTCAGTCGTCTCCGACTCCTAGTGACCCCATGGACTGCAGCCCACCAGGCTCCTCCATCTGTGGGATTTTCCAGGCAAGAGTACTGGAGTGGGGTGCTGTTGCCTTCTCCGCAAGGAAGTCATAGCTTCACGTTATATTGAGGGCTGCAGCTTGCATCATTTTGTAAAGGACAGAGACATGAAAGATAAATAACGGTATATAAAATATTACAATCTACGACCTCAAAAAAATATTGTTTGTGGAGCTCAGAGATTCAAGTATTGATGACAGTTTTGTTTTGAAAAAAATGCTACAACTTACGTGGTTTTTCTTCCTCATGTTTATATTAAAAGAAAAGTGAAAAAACTCTATTTTAATAATAAAAAAAAAAGATCCAGAGAGAGAGAGAGAGATGGAAGAAGGGAGTGTCTGTGTGATTAGGTTTTTTGCTTTTAGTTGTCTCCTTAGAACAGAAATGATGAATATGACTCTTTCTGGGAAATTCTTTCATCCAAGAGTAAAGAATTTTGTAGCTGTTATCCAGTGAAGCGTCACAGGTCATCCTGACACACAGAAACCTCTGCAGAGAACGGGAGCTGGGCTGGTTCTTGGCTGTTGCGGACTTGACTTTCCTGAAGGAGTCCTCATGGCTCTGAGGAGGTCTGAGAAGAGTCGTTTTCGGGAATGCACATGCTTGACATCCTGCTCTGTTTTCCCTCTGGACGTGTGTAAAAATGTCAGACTGTGCCCTGTCCAGGGGTACCCAGTTTCCCCACGGAGCTGTCCGAAGCACGCGGAGATTAATCATCGGCAACTGTTTATTTAGACACAGAGGTCAAGTGTAAGGAAATCCTCAGTCGCCTGACGTTTTTTCCCTTGATTCTGCAAGCCACGGATTCTTTGCCCCTCTTTTCTGCAGAACTAATGAAACCCACCCAACAGAAGAACACGGTGAGAGACCAACCCTGGTCTGTGGCAGTTATTTGGCAAGAAGGAAAAGCAGTGGAGAACAGACTTTGGAGGAAAGAGGCCTCCACGGATGCCACTTAACTGGCAGACTCGGTCAATGAAAATCCTCGCTCAGTCACTAAGCTGTGTCTGACTCTTGATGACCCCGTGGACTGCAGCATGCCAGGCTTCTCTGGACCCTGCTATCTCCTGGAGTTTGCTCAAATGCACGTCCATTGAGTCAGTGATGCCATTTAACCATCTCATCCTCTGTTGCCCCCTTCTTCCTCTTGTCTTCCATCTTTGCCAGCATCGAGCTCTTTACCAAAGAGCTGGCTCTTTGGATTAAGTGGCCAGAGCACTGGAGCTTTAGCTTTAGCATGAGTCCTTCCAATGAATATTGAGGACTCATTTCCTTTAGGATGGACCGGTTGGATCTCTGTGCTGTCCAAGGGACTCTCAAGAGTCTTCTCCAGCATCACAGTTCAAAAAGCATCCATTTTTTGGGCGCTCACAGTGAGGTCTCACAAATGACTGCTCTAATTTAGGAATCATCCACAAATTCACGTTTTTCTCATCCTCTGTCCTGGTAATTTATGAAAGAATAAGCACATGAATTAGTCAACTGTCATCTGGAAACGGGCAAACAGGCGTTACCACGGATCTTCTAAATTGTGGATCTAGCACCTTGTAAGTGTTTTCATGCTTATCACATTTGGTGGGGTAGGGGAGGAGTCTTTTTCTTTTCCTTCGATTGTTTCTCATGCCTTTGCCCAGGACAGTTACGGGACTGCAGCAGAATGAAATCATCTCTCTTGTGTGGGGTTGTGGCAGTGACTGCCATGAAGAGAGTGTTGCAGCACAGCCGCTGTGTAGCAACAGCTGTCTGGATGGAAAATTCCGGAGTCTTTCCTGTTGCAATGTTTTCCGTCTTTATACGTGCAGGGAAATGTGCGCTTAACTGAACTCAGCTGTTTGAAAAATTCACAGAAAATATGAGATGATACCTGGTCTTTTTGCCATTTAAGTGATTTTAAGTAAGAGCAGGAGAGATGTGCTCAGTTCAAAGAGTTTATGAAATATATACATTATTTTGTGACTCTTGTCCTCTCGTGAAATTTGCTCAGTCATGTCTGACTCTGCGATGCCATGGATTATACTGTCCATAGAATTCTCCAGGCCAGAATACTGGAGTGGGTAGCCTTTCCCTTCTCCAGGGGATCTTCCCAACCCAGGGATCAAACCCATGTCTCCTGCATTGCAGATGGATTCTTTACCAGCTGAGCCACCAGGGAAGCCCAAGAATGTTGGAGTGGGTAGCCTCTCCCTTCTCCAGCGGATCTTCCCGACCCCAAAATCAAATAGAGGTCTCCTGCATTGCAGGCTTATTCTTTACCAAGTGAGCTATCAGGGAAGCCCCATTTTGTGACTAGTACTGGGCCAAAACTGAGTGAGATTTAAGCAGTAGAATGTTTACATTCTGATTGATACAATGAGACATGTGTGTCTGAAAAAAATATAGTGTTTTTTATTTTATGATGAGAAAATTAGAGATCACAGTAGGATACTTTCATCGTTTATGAGGATGGATAAGAGGTTTTTGAGAATACGTACAGAAAAGTATATATATATGTATGTATCTTCAGGGTATATACCTTGCTGACTTTTTACAACTGATCTGATCAACACAGATCTGATCAGCACAGATCAAGAAAAGAATGTTTCTGGCACCCTGGACATCCCCCTCATCCCTGTCCCTTTCTGTGACTACCCATCTCCACTTTGAACAGCATAAATGAACTGTGCTCACCTCTGTACTTTCTTTACATTGAATGACGTAAAAGGCACCTGTTAGGAAAGAGCAAAGTTGTTTTGTGCCTGGAGGACTCATGATGTGAGACACAAATGTTGTTTGTTTTCATTGCTGCATAGTATTCTGTGGTGTAATATAACCCCATTTTTCCACTTCACTGTCAATGGGATTTCTGGTGTGTCCAGTTCTAGGGAACTTTGAAACAGTGCTGCTTAACCTATTAAAACGCCTGCCTTTTTGGTGAAAATATGTACATATTCTTGTTGGGTATGTATTTACCCAGAAGTAGGAAAATAAATGTATGGATGTGAGAGTTGGACTGTGAAGAAAGCTGAACATCGAAGAATTGATGCTTTTGAACTGTGGTGTTGGAGAAGACTCTTGAGAGTCCCTTGGACTGCAAGGAGATCCAACCAGTCCATTCTGAAGGAGATCAGCCCTGGGTGTTCTTTGGAGGGAATGATGCTAAAGCTGAAACTCCAGTACTTTGGCCACCTCACGCGAAGAGTTGCCTCATTGGAAAAGACTCTGATGCTGGCAGGGATCAGGATCAGGAGGAGAAGGGGACGACAGAGGATGAGATGGCTGGATGGCATCACGGACTCGATGGATGTGAGTCTGAGTGAACTCTGGGAGATGGTGATGGACAGGGAGGCCTGGTGTGCTGCGATTCATGGGGTCGCAAAGAGGCGGACACGACTGAGCAACTGAACTGCACTGAGGAAAGTAAAAGAAAGTGAAGTCGCTCAGTCGTGTCTGACTCTTTGCGACGCTATGGATTGTAGCCTACCAGGTTCCTCTGTCCTGCGCCCAGGAATAGGAGTGGTCCATTTCAGTAGATATGAAAGTGAAAGTGTTAAGTCGCTCAGTCATGTCTGACTCTTGGGACCCCATGATGGAATGTAGCTCGCCAGGCTCCTCTGTCCAGGGGATTCTCCAGGCAAGAATACTGGAGTGGGTTGCCATGCCTTCCTCCAGGGCATCTTCCCGACCCAGGGATTGAACCTGGACCTCCTGTATTGCAGGCAAATTCTTTACCAACTGAGATAGTCGGTAATATTAAATACAATACTATTAAAATTAATAATATCAAAAATTTAAGGAATATTTAATATTAAATCAGTGAATAAAACAAAAACTGAACTGAAACTTCAGTTCTGTCTCCCTGGCCACTTATCCACACTGGAGAGCAGCTGCTATGTTAGCACAGAATGTCTGCTTCCCCGCTGAGAGTTCTAGCAGGCACTGGACGAGAGGATAAAATGCTGAAGGGAGGGGTGAGGACTGGATTAAACACACACATGTGCTGTCTGTCGCATCCCGCCTTGGCGGTTACTATAAAAATGTTTGGTCTTTGATCAAAGCTGCAGCCCTGCTGTAGGAACATTATTTGTTCCCAGTTTTTAAGCATTTCAGGCATGTCTCAAAGATGTTTCCTACATTTTGTTTCTTTCATGCATTATTATTATTGCTATTTTTTTTTCCTGGCTGTGAAATAGAATCTGGGTGGTTAGGCCATTTCTCACAAAGTCAAAAGGCCATCGATCATGACTTAGTACTACACGTTGATTTATGGTTCGTGTGTGAACAAATAACTTGCCCAGAAAAATGCTGTCTGTAACCGAGGCCTCCTGCCCCGCTCTGCAGGGTAGGGTGAGGTCAGTGGCTGGCCTGGCTACTCCTGTCTGAGGGCTTGCTGCCCAAAACCTCCAGTTGGTCTGGGACGGGAAGCGAAACAACTCATGGAGGAACAAACAAGAAAGATCCTTTTTTTTTTTTTCTTTTATTCATTCATCCTTTAAGGAAAGATTTTTTTGATGAGGAAAATATTCTTAGATGTTTGTACGCCCTGGAAATTTTTACCTGTTGTTGAAAAGCAATAATATATTCTGCTCTTCAAAGCATTTTCTTTATCAGAATAAAACAAGCTTCTTCCGGTGAGCTCGAATCAATACAACCATAACTCCGAGAGAATCCTCTCTTCCTTCTTAGACCTTATTCCCTTTTGGTTCAGCATAAAATGAAAACAAAGTCCCAATGACAGGCTACTTGTATTGTGAGTGTGTCGGTCATTGATTCATCCAAGAATTTTTGAAGTGAAGTGAAAGTCGACTTTGCTCAGTTGTGTCTGACTCTTTGCAACCCCCGTGGACTATACAGTCCATGGAATTCTCCAGGCCAGAATACTGGAGTGGGTAGCCTTTCCCTTCTCCAGGGTAATCTTCCTGACCCAGGGATCCAACCCAGGTCTCCCACATTGCAGGTGGATTCTTTACCAGCTGAGCCTCCAGGGAAGCCCAAGAATACTGGAGCGGGTAGCCTTTCCCTTCTCCAGCGGATCTTCCTGACCCAGGGATTGAACCAGGGTCTCCTGTATTGCAGGCACATTCTTTCCTGAGTACTTATTACTGACCAAACACTAAATTTGGAGGCTTTAGCTACGTTTGGGAATTTGGTGGGCACTCAGACAGGTCTATCCCCTATTCTCATGGCCCTTATAATACAGAAGGGGAAACCAGTATTTTAAGAATGCAAAAACTAAAGTGCGGCAGAAAAATGGGTCATAGTTGGTAAAGACCCAACTGCTAGGGAAACGGAGGTCAGATGGGCGAAAACATTCTGATGTTGCATAAGAAGTGGTAGAAAAAGTAATGTTGTGAAATGAAAGGGGCACAGGCTTTGGGGGTCAAGGCATCCGAATTTCCTTCCTGGTGTATCAGTTACCTGATACTGCTGTGGAACAAATAGTTCCCTAGGAGCTTAAAACAACAAATGTTTACTATTTCATGTTTCAGGGGCAGGAATTTGGGGGCAACTAACCCCGGAGAAAGGAAAGGCTACCCACTCCAGGGCTGTGGCCTGGAGGATCCCATGGACTGTATAGTCCTCGGGGTCACAAAGAGTCAGACACAGGACTGAGTGCCTTTCACTTTCACTTCAGCTGTGGTGGGACACAGGCTCGTTTATGAGACTGCAGTTGAGATGTCAGCTGCAGCTGGAGGCATCCAGTGCCTTATTGAGGTTGGAAGACCTGCTCTGAGAATGACTCCTTCCCACGACTTCTGGAAGGAGGCCCCTGTGCTCCCGCATCTGGCTGAAATCCTGAACCTCACCAAGTGGTCCTGCCCGGTAGACCACTCCAGCATCTTCGCAACATGGAAGTCGACTTCCCCAGAGGGAGGTGTCCAAGACTGAAGCCTCACAGGACTGAGGCTTCAAAAGTCACAAAGCTTGGCTTCACCCTTAATCCACTGGTTACGTCACACACTCAAGGGAAGGAGAACTGGACTCCAGTTCTGAAGGGAGAGGCGTCACAGAATTTGTGGACATGTTTTAAATCCATCGTACCTACCCTGGCTCTATTTATCTCTAGCTGTGCGGTTAAGAGTTTTCTCGGGTGAGACATACATTGAATGATACCCACCCCACAAGGCTGCTGAGAGGATTCAGTGAAATATCTTAAGTGAAGAAAGTTTGACAAATTCTCATGAGTTATGCAAAAGTTGGTCATTTAGGAAAAGAGCAGAGAGACATGGGGCTTATCCAGTGGCTCAAGTGGCAAAGAACCTGCCTGCCCTGCAGGAGACACAGGAGAGGCAGGTTCAATCCCTGGGTCGGGAAGATGCCCTGAGGAGGGCACGGCAACCCACCCCAGGATTGTTCCTAGAGAATATCGTGGACAGAGGAGCCTGGCAGTCTGCGGTCCATCGGATCGAAGAATCGGACATGACTGAAGCAACTGAGTGTGCGCGCGCAGAGACACACGGAGCCTCAAGCTTACAAAATTCCCCTTTATTTAGCTGAGGACATTTGCTGATCAATGAAGAGAATCCTTGAGGATGCAGCAATGATCTGGGCTGTGGAATGTTTTCTTCGCCGTTTTCAATCTCATTCTCTTTTTATCAGAAGTCCAGTTTGATACAGGTTGGAGCCCTTCAACCTTCCTTTGCTTGAACAAATTTTTAACTCTTTGCATCTCTGTACTGAGTAGATTCCCTGATGCGACTTTTCTAACCATCATTTCCTTTCTTGGCTGTTTTCAGCATAGAGAAGTTTCCGTCTTCTCCCTTCCCCGTCCCCATGATGCTTAGTTTGTTTTTCCCATCCACTTGCTATTTTTCTTCACTCTCGACATTTGCTTCCATTCATAGTTGCTGCTGATCTCTGCACACCAGGGGTTTACAAACTGAAAGCGTTATGGCAACACAGACACGCAGAGAGGGGACGGTGAAGAAACAACTGTCACAGTAAAAGAGGGAGTTCTGCTGAAGAGGAGCAACTATTAATGCGTCAGCATTACGCAGAGTCGGTGTGTCCCTGAACCGTCGTGAGGGTTATCTACGGGTGCCTCATGTCCCCTGGTGTCTTCCTGATCGCTTTCAGTGCTGACAACCAGTAGTGATGCTCTGAATCCCGGTTGGAATATGCAGCGTGAACACACTAGTTGTAATCCTTTACTATCCCCTTTCTGCGTGTCTGTGTGGCTCCGGTTTTTCTGGTCTGTAAGCCGCTAACGTGCAGAGGTCAGCAACATCATCTGATGGGACTTCGGTGCAGGTTTTCCCTCCTGTGAGTGTTGGACTTCGCATCTGTTGACATCCCGAGTTCCGCCCACGTTCCCTGTGTTTTTAGCAAGAGTGCTTACGTGCCTGTTTTTGGATAGCTGTATATCTCTCCAAATACTGCCCATTTTTGACCTTGATTCTACAAACCTCACTTCCCCCTTTTTTCCTGAAGGGCAGTGTCAAAATGGATGAGAGAAGCGCCTGAGGAATGACACACAGCTACAACAGAAGCCTCGTATCGCAATGTCCTCGGCTCACCCAGTCGTTACAGAGATCATACCTTGGTCTTTGCTAGTGGCTCAGCGGTCAAGAGTCTGCCTGCCAATGTAGGAGACGTGGGTTCGATCCCTGAGTTGGCAAGATCCCCTGGAGAAGCAAACGGCAACCCACTCCTGTATTCTTGCCTGGCAAATTTCCTGGACAGGGAAGGCTGGCATGCTGCAGTCCGTGGGGTCACAAAGAGTCGGACAGGGGTGAGCGACTAAACCACAGCAACCCTATTCTTAAGAATTGACTTTTCTCTGCCAAGTGCTATCCGTTTGAAGGAAACGAGGCACGAGGTTTTATTTTTTTTTTTCCCCAGAATTCGCGGTTAGCTTTACTGAAATTACAGGACTTCCCCATGCCGGCCAGATTCCTTTAGGCTTCTGTAACGACAGCTGTGAAAATACGGCTATGGGTGTACACATTGCTATCAAGAATTAAATAAGACAGGCTCTCTGTAGACAGACTGTTCACCTACTCCAGTGGACTTAAGTATCTTGATGGTTCTTCTGTGGCATCTGCTAGAAATCAGAAGATCTGGACATCTAATATTATTAGCTTTGCCATCAGCTAACAGGGATTTGGAGTCGGGGGGAGTCCAGGGTCAGCATCACCACCGCAAAGCATGACTGCTTTGCCTGATGACAAAGGGAAAAAAAAAATGGATGGTGGGTAATTCAGTCTATTTGTTTAACCTTCAGATTCATTGTTTGAAAAATGAGATAACTGCATCAATGCTCTTTAGAGACTCTGCAATTACTTTTTTTTTGGTTAAGATTTTAAATTAAATTTTCAGATACAGGATGGATATCTCAGGATACCTTTCCCCCTTGGTGATGGTGGTGTTTAGTCGCTAAGTCATGTCCAACTCTGTGACCCCGGGGACTGCAGCCCACCCGCCTCCTCTGTCCATGGGATTTCCCAGGCAAGAATACTGGAGCGGGTTGCCTTTCCCTTCTTTAATCCCTGGAAGTGGTATCTTTCCCACCCAGGGACTGAACCCCCATCTCCTGCATTGGCAAGAGGATTCTTTACCACTGAGCCACCAGGAAAGCCTAACCCCTTACATTCATTCTGTCTTTTGCCTGTTTGGTGAGGCTTTATAAGTCTTCCTGGTAACAGATTGCTGAGTTCCTAGCACGAAGGAATTGAACCAACTGTTTATCCTTTAACACCTATGTAGGTTTCCCATAGACAGATTGCCAATAGAAGGTAATCTCACTTTCCAATGTCCAAATAGCTAAGTTTTTCCCAGTTGCATATTTGCTGTTGGTTTCCGTAAACTAACTTGTTTTAGAAACTGATTCTCATTTTGAATTGCCCACAGCGTGTGTCTCATCTTAAAACTGATCAAGAATATGTACGTTATACAGAACATGGGAATATATAAGACTAGAACGATTAACTCTGTATTGATGCTGCCTGAAATCTGACATCGACCCATACAGCCTAACACTTTTCTCCAAGCATTTCCTAGTTGCTGTATAACACAGGGAGCTCGACTAGGTACTCTGTGACAACCTAGAGGGGTGGAGAGGTTCAAGAGGGAGGGGACATACGTACACTTATAGCTGATTCATGCTGTGGTATGGCACAAGCCAGTACGATATCGTAAAGCAGTTATCCTTCAATTAAAAAGAAGTTTAACAAAATGTAAATCAGAAAAAAAAAGCACTCTGCTTTTAGAATCTCTTCTGTACCAAATTAGACAAGTACTTGAGTTTTCAATGACAGTCTTATAAACTGGGGAGACCCCTTTGAATGTATTTTATATTTATATATATATATATACATTTAGCCTCTGGAGAAGGAAACGGCAACCCACTCCAGTACTCTTGCCTGGAAAATCCCACGGACAGAGGAGCGTGGTGGTCTACAGTCCACGGGGTTGCAAAGAGTTGGACACGACTGAGTGACTTCACTTATACATTTAGCATATGTAGCAGTGGTACTGACACCTTTGTTCAGTTCAGTTCAGTCACTCAGTCATGTCTGACTCTTTGCGATCCCGTGGACTGCAGCACTCCAGGCCTCCCTGTCCATCACCAACTCCCAGACTTTGCTCAAACTCATGTCCATCGAGTCGGTGATACCATCCAACCATCTCATCCTCTGCCGTCTCCTTCTCCTCTGGCCTCCAATCTTTCCCAGCATCAGGGTCTTTTCAAATGAGTCAGCTCTTTGCATCAGGTGGCCAAAGTATTGGAGTTTCAGCTTCAGCATCAGTCCTTCCAACGAACACCCAGGGCTGATCCCCTTTAGGATGGACTGGTTGGATCTCCTTGCAGTCCAAGGAACTCTCAAGAGTCTTCTCCAACACCATAGTTCCAAAGCATCAATTCTGCACTCACCTTTCTTCACAGTCCAACTCTCTCACATCCATACACGACCACTGGAAAAACCATAGCCTTGACTAGATGGACCTTTGTTGACAAAGTAGTGTCTCTGCTTTTTAATATGCTGTCTAGGTTGGTCATCGCTTTCTTCCAAGGAGCAAGCGTCTTTTAATTTCATGGCTGCAGTCACCATCTGCAGTGATTTGGGAGCCCCCTCTGTTAGGTTTTGTTATACTTTGAAATCAGTATAAGAGTATAAGGTATAAACCACCTGCACAGGACAATTCCCAGTTTCCTGGGAATTCTAGTATGTCATGACCCACGGACAGATGATAAAATGCCTTGTTTTCAAGCCCCTGAGAACAGGTGCCCGTGGTGGCTTTATCTAGTGATCCAAGTGACCAGTAGTAGACTCTGGGTGTCTGAGGCTGTGCTGTTATATTACACTTCACAGCTTCAAATTCTTGTCTTCCGTGAAACCCTTGTCCTCCGTTGGACTGACTACTCTTATGAGCTGGGCAGGATTCTTTAGTCTGCCTGAGCCTTGAGGTTCTTTCTGTGACATGGGAATAACCCACACTGGTTGCCGCTGCGGTTGCTACTTAGTTGCTTCAGTCCTGTCCAACTGCGACCCCATGGCCTGTAGCCCGCCAGGCTCCTCTGTCCATGGGATTCTCCAGGCAAGAATACTGGAGTGGGTTGCCATTTCCTTCTCCAGGGGATCTTCCCAACCCAGGGATC
>NW_024070207.1:125336729-125393625 GCF_014754425.2 Oryx dammah
GTGGGTTGCCATTTCCTTCTCCAGGGGATCTTCCCAACCCAGGGATCAAACTTGGTTCTCCTGCATTGCAGGCAGACACTTTATCGTCTGAGCTACCAGGGAAGAGAAAGCACTCGCTAAACATCAAACAAATAAAGAAAAAAAGCCAATTTGTGCCACTGTTTTACCCCCTGATATAAAGGATAAAAATAAAAACTCAAACCACAAGACAGCAAGACAGTCCTTGTAGAATTAGGGAGTGCACTTTGGGATGAGAAGGAGATATCTGTGGGTAGGAAAAATGTCTGGATGAATAAAAGACTGTTAAAGTATTCTGCATGTGCGGTCATTACCCAGAGTACAGAAGGCATTTTTCTGTCACTGGGAATCCCCCTGCTACAGTGGGAGAATCTTCTTAATTTTTTTTCTAAGTTTTGTTGCGCGTAGCAGGCTGTGTTCTCTTTCAGTTCAGTTCAGTTGTTCAGTCGTGCCTGTATCTTTGCGACCCCATGAATCACAGCACGCCAGGCCTCCCTGTCCATCACCATCTCCCGGAATTCACTCAGACTCATGTCCATCGAGTCAGTGATGCCATCTAGCCATCTCATCCTCTGTCGTCCCCTTCTCCTCCTGCCCCCAATCCCTCCCAGCATCAGAGTCTTTTCCAGTGAGTCAACTCTTCACATGTGGCCAGAGTACTGGAGTTTCAGCTTTAGCATCATTCCTTCCAAAGAAATCCCAGGGTTGATCTCCTTCAGAATGGACTGGTTGGATCTCCTTGCAGTCCAAGGGACTCTCAAGAGTCTTCTCCAACACCACAGTTCAAAAGCATCAATTCTTCGGTGCTCAGCCTTCTTCACAGTCCAATTCTCGCATCCATACATGACCACAGGAAAAACCATAGCCTTGACTAGACGGACCTTAGTCGGCAAAGTAATGTCTCTGCTTTTGAATATGCTGTCTAGGTTGGTCATAACTTTTCTTCCAAGGAGTAAGCGTCTTTTAATTTCATGGCTGCAGTCACCATCTGCAGTGATTTTGGAGCCCAAAAAAGTAAAGTCTGACACTGTTTCCACTGTTTCCCCATCTATTTCCTATGAAGTGATGGGACCGGATGCCATGATCTTTGTTTTCTGAATGTTGAGCTTTAAGCCAACTTTTTCACTCTCCTCTTTCACTTTCATCAAGAGTCTCTTTAGTTCCTCTTCACTTTCTGCCATAAGGGTGGTGTCATCTGCATATCTGAGGTTATTGTATTTCTCCCGGCAATCTTGATTCCAGCTTGTGTTTCTTCCAGTCCAGCGTTTCTCATGATGTACTCTGCATATAAGTTAAATAAAAAGGGTGACAATATACAGCCTTGACGTACTCCTTTTCCTATTTGGAACCAGTCTGTTGTTCCATGTCCAGTTCTAACTGTTGCTTCCTGACCTGCATACAGATTTCTCAAGAGGCAGGTCAGGTGGTCTGGTATTCCCATCTCTTTCAGAATTTTCCACAGTTGATTGTGATCCACACAGTCAAAGGCTTTGGCATAGTCAATAAAGCAGAAATAGATGTTTTTCTGGAACTCTCTTGCTTTTTCCATGATCCAGCGGATGTTGGCAATTTGATCTCTGGTTCCCCTGCCTTTTCTCAAATCAGCTTGAACATCTGGAAGTTCATGGTTCACGTATTGCTGAAGCCTGGCTTGGAGAATGTTGAGCATTACTTTACTAGTGTGTGAGATGAGTACAATTGTGCAGTAGTTTGAGCATTCTTTTGCATTGCCTTTCTTTGGGATTGGAATGGAAACGGACCTTTTCCAGTCCTGTGGCCACTGCTGAGTTTTCCAAAGTTGCTGGCATATTGAGTGCAGCACTTTCATAGCATCATCTTTCAGGATTTGAAATAGCTCTACTGGAATTCCACCACCTCCACTAGCTTTGCTCGTAGTGATGCTTTCTAAGCCCCACTTGACTTCACATTCCAGGATGTCTGGCTCTAGATTAGTGATCACATCATCATGATTATCTGGGTCGTGAAGATCTTTTTTGTACAGTTCTTCTGTGTATTCTTGCCACCTCTTCTTAATATCTCCTGCTTCTGTTAGGTCCATACCATTTCTGTCCTCTATCGAGCCCATCTTTGCATGAAATGTTCCCTTGGTATCTCTAATTTTCTTGAAGAGATCTCTAGTCTTTCCCATTCTGTTGTTTTCCTCTATTTCTTTGCATTGATCGCTGAAGAAGGCTTTCTTATCTCTTCTTGCTATTCTTTGGAACTCTGCATTCAGATGCTTATATCTTTGCTTTTCTCCTTTGCTTTTCACCTCTCTTCTCTTCACAGCTATTTGTAAGGCCTCCCCAGACAGCCATTTCGCTTTTTTGCATTTCTTTTCCATGGGGATGGTCTTGATCCCTGTCTCCTGTACAATGTCACGAACCTCCATCCATAGTTCATCAGGCACTCTATCTATCAGATCTAGGCCCTTAAATCTATTTCTCACTTCCACTGTATAATCATAAGGGATTTGATCTAGGTCATACCTGAATGGTCTAGCGGTTTTCCCTACTTTCTTCAATTTCAGTCAGTTCAGTTCAGTTCATTTCAGTCGCTCAGTCGTGTCCGACTCTTTGCGACCCCGTGAATTGCAGCACGCCAGGCCTTCCTGTCCATCACCAACTCCAGGAGTTCACTCAGACTCGCGTCCATCGAGTCAGTGATGCCATCCAGCCATCTCATCCTGGGTCGTCCCCTTCTCCTTCCCCCAGTCCCTCCCAGCATCAAAGTCTTTTCCAATGAGTCAACTGTTCGCTTGAGGTGGCCAAAGTACTGGAGCTTCAGCTTTAGCATCATTCCTTCCAAAGAAATCCCAGGGTTGATCTCCTTCAGAATGGACTGGTTGGATCTCCTTTAGAGGCCTGCTAATATTGGATGGGCTCATATAAGTTCAAGAACTGAGTTACTCCACCTGTCTTTGAACTTTCATGTATTTGGTTCCATGAATATAATTTGATATGTTTGACTACAAGAGAGATTGGTTACCTGATAAGAATTTCCTGGCAAGATTGGAAATATGTTTCAAAATACAGCAAGTCTGGTTCAGAAGACTCACAAATAATTTGTTTCTTAAAAATCCATCAGGCTTGGCATATCCAGTAGTTTTATTTGTAATGTAGCTTTAAAAATATTCAGTCCTTTACTTGTACAGAGTAAAGAAAGAATGTGACTTTAATCCTTCTTCAGTGCAAATATTTGAGAGAGCATTTTAAATTTTATCTCAATAGTTTCCCTCAACTCAATTAAGCTCTCTTTCATGGAAAAATTTAAATCACGCTCTACATGGATTCAACTTGATTAATATTTTTTGTCAATTAAATTACATATCACATAATTTCAAAACTCACAGGATTGGTAGCAACTGTATCCAACCAGTTATGGGAAATTTCAGAGAGGAATACAGACCAACTCTGCTGCTTTTATCAGAATACATTTAGAAAAAGGAACTTTGTAAGAAAAGGTACAGTGTTTCTAAGAAGAAAAAAGCTAACTAATGTGCATGTTTCATTTTTGATACTATAAAGACTATCAGTAAGAAAAAAAAATATTTTTTTAATCTAGTTCACTGAATACTCGGCTGGAAGGGCTGACACTTTGTAAAAAGAAAAAAACAACTTTATCTGTTGGAGTTGAATCCTTTCCTGGGTAATCTGTGTTTGATATGTGTATATTCCTACTACTATGGCTGTGTAACAGAGCACCGCCAGAATGCAGTGGCTTAAAACAATAGTAATAATTTCTTATCTTCTAGGTGGCTCAGCTGGTAAAGAATTTGCCTGCAATGCAGGAGGTTTGATCCCTGAGTCGGGAAGATCCCCTGGAGAAGGGGATGGCAACCTACTCCAGTATTCTTGCCTGGAGAATCCCATGGACCTAGGAGCCTGGTGGGCTACAGTCCTTGGGGTCACAGAGAGTCAGACACCACTGAGCAGTTAACTCTGTTTATCTGTCTCTCATAATTTCTTACCTCCCCAGGTTTCTATGCATCAGGAATTTGAGAGTTTCGTATTAATAGCTAGGTGATTCTGGCTCTGTTTCTTTCAGGAGGCTGTGGTCAGTTTTTGACCAGGGGTGTAATGATCTGAAGGCTGGGGGTGTGGTTCCCAGGGAGCAACCTCACTTGATTGTCAATTTAGCCTCTCTGTTGCCTTGCTAGACACTGCTTGAGGATCCTCACCAAGTGTTGAAGTGGATTCCACAAGGGCATGAATTCAGCTGGTCAACATCCCTGGGGGTTGTCTTGAGTCTGGCTGCATGCAACACGTGTTTCCATCACTTGCTTGAGGGTGTGCTTGGTAAAAATACTAATTTTCCCACAAACAAACAGATGTGATCTACTTGGAGGAAAATAATTTTAAGGTTTAAAAAGAACAAACACAGGAAGTTTTGAGAACCACGAACGTGATGTGCTTTTGCACTGAAGAGTGGTTTTAAAGGCACTTCCTTCTTAAAAGGCTTCCCGTGTGGCTCAGCTCGTAAAGAATGAGCCTGCAATGCGGGAGACCTGGGTTCCATCCCTGGGTTGGGAAGATCCCCTGGAGAAGGGAAAGGCTACCCACTTCAGCATTCTGGCCTGGAAAATTCCATGGACTCTATAGTCTGTGGGTTCGCAAAGAGTCGGACACGACTGAGCAAGCTTCACTTTCCTTCTTAAAGGAATAACAGATTTAAAAGCTGTTCTGTATGCAATCTTTCGTAAGCTTGGAATTACACTTTTCTCCTTTGCTTGGCTAGAAGTTATATAGACTTGAGGACTTTAACACGTATTCAAGGAACTGGTCATTAGATACAGAAAATCCCTGTACGTGTGCTATGATTCGATAATGGCCTCACTGATATGGAAGAGAACCTGGCGAAATGGGGGTCTGCAAGCTAAAAAAGTCTGACGTATGACCGATTCCATAAAACCTCTCCACCCCTGGAGGCTGTGGAAGGAGCATGCTGGAGTCTGTAGATATGGTAGAGAAACCCCATGTGTTTCAGAGTATCTGAGATGCTTCTGATACAACCTCAGGAGAAGGCACTTTGGGGGCTTGGGGTGGGGTAGCTCCACGACATGAGGGTTTCCTTGGTGGTTCAGATGGTAAAGAATCTGCTTGCAATGCAGGAGACCCAGGTTCAAACCCTGGGTCAGGAAGATCCCTTGGAGGAGGGCAAGGCAACCCACTCCAGTATTCTTGCCTGGAGAATCCCATGGACAGAGGAGCCTGGTGGGTTACAGTCCATGGGGTTGCAAAGAGTTGGACACGATTGAAGCAACTTAGGATGCACGCATGAACCATGACCTGAAGCAAGGCATAAAGCCTCATAAAGGCAGCCTTGGAACAGAAACCCTGCGTCCCCTGGAGAACGAGCTAACTGCAGAGATGAATACAGAGAACGCCATACCCAGCTTCTCGAGTCCCTAGTCTCTCTGACTGGGGTTTCACACGACCAGATTTCAACAATGGTGCGACCCCTCCAGCTCATCCAAACTGGACCCAACTGTACCTTCGTAGGCTTCCTGTTTCCTCGCTTGATTTTCCTTCTGTAGTGAAACTGGCTTTCCTGACCAATCAAGTCTGAAAAAACTGAATGATGGGTTTGCTCTCCACCTTGAAGAATTTGTCAGGAAAGGCAATTTTACCAGGAAAACAAGAAACTCCCATCCCTGACCCCCTCAATTTTACCTGTTTAAAAAGAACCACTAAGAGATAGGGAGCTCTGACAAACGTGAGACAGTTCTTTGAAAAGATTGAATAGTAATTTGTCTTCAATGTACCACAAATGACATGTGCAAGTGAGGTAATACATATTTTTAATTAGGTGTTTTTTTTTTGGGGGGGGATTGTGAATTCTTGTCCAGGCTCCATTTGCTAGAAGCTTAGTTTTATCTGGGTTCTACCTTTGCTAAAACTGTTGCAGAGAATTATTTTCTCAAGACATTAAATTCTTGGCTCCAGTTATCACCAGACAGGCTGCAGTGTTTTGTTCTGTTTTTTAAAAGTATCTTTTCCCTTCTTGTTTCTCATCTTTTATTTCTCAAAATACTTGTGCTTTTTATAGATATGGGAGCCATTTTCAGATCAGGCTCTCTGAAAATAGTCTGAATCAGAATATATTAGGGGAAAAGTTCTCATTTACCCACAGAGGCACATCATGTTTCATTTTATTAAAAGCAGTACCCAGAGGGTGCAGACAGGAGAAAAATGAGGTGGAGATTTTTTTTTTCCCTCCGCTATTTTTTAAGCCAGAGTTTTGTTTATAGGAACTGTTTTTTTCACATTATATGGCTACGTTAATTAAAAATAAATGCAAGCAAAACGAGTTTCCTTTCTGCTTTGCTTTGTTGTTTTGATTTCTCCTCAAATATCCTCTGGGGGGTTAAAGTCCACGGGTCATATTTTTACAATGGTATCCTTTTCCAATGTAGAATTAACTTTGGATCGGTTTCTCTTCTCCACTCCCATTGACTCTCTTCCGGCTCCTGCCCTTCATCCTTCAACTTAACGATTATAGTGGTGGCTCAGACTCGCGTCCAATTTAGGTCTCCACGTGAGACGGTTATTTTGTGTGAGATGATTATTTTTCATAGAACAATACTGTGATCACATCCTATCTGCTCAAAAGCATGTAACACATTCTGTGACTGTTAGGTGAAGTCCAAACACCTCCAGGTCAGCACTAATGATCCATCAAAAACCATGACATGTGCAAATACTCTAAAACCCACCAACTGCTCTCTTGGGCTCTAGTCTCAGAGGAAAGAAATTTATGTTCACACAAAGATCCACGTATGAATGTTCATAGCTGCTTTATCGGTAATTGCCCCAAACTGGAAACAGCTCCCTGTGTCCTTCAACAGATGGATGGTTAAACCAACTGTGGTATGACTATACTGTGGAATATTATTAGGCAATGAAAAGGGACCAGCTGTGGATCCACACAACAGCTTGGATGTCTCTCCAGGGAAATATGCTGACCGAAGGCCGGTCAGCAGTTAACTGAGGGTTGTTCCGATGGCAGGATTATTCCTTGGCATTTCTGGTTTGCTACTCACAAGAGCAAGAGAACAGTCATTGCCACAGAAAGGTCCCAGCCAACAGCCATGGGTGTCAGCAGCTGGAGGACAGCCTGGCAGACGTGAAAATATCTTTTCCAAGGGGATACAAGTAAGACTGAAGGTGAATGAGGAACTCCATCAGAAATGGAATAAAAGGACAAGGAGATGGATAACAGGAGAAAAAGGAAGGAAAATCAGAGGATCACTCCAGTAGGTCCAATATCTAAATAATAGGAGCTCCAGACAGAGAAAAAAAAACATAAGGAATAAGTCATAAATAATTTTATTTAAGTCCAAGAAAGTAATTTCCACTTCTGAGCTGGCAGCTCAGCTCTCCTCCTCACAGAAAAGATACGAAGCTACAAGAAAAACAACGGCAGCCTGCCAAAGTCATGTCTTTAGTGAACCCGGGCGTCAGAGAACATTGGCAGACTTCAGACCGCAAGCACGGCTCTCAAAGTCACAACCAGTAGGAAGCCCCTGCAGTTTTACATTACCCCAGTACAAACAGGGTTATAAAGTATCGGGGAAGAGCCATCTGGGAGTCATCTATGTACAGCTGGTATCTGAAGGCACTGGAATAACTACTTTATCAAAGAGAGGAAGCGAAGTAAAGTGCAAGTTGCTCAGTCGTGTCCAACTCTTTGCGATCCCGCGGACCATAGAGTTTGTGGAATTCTCCAGGCGAGAATACTGGAGTGGGTAGTCTTTGCCTTCTCCAGGGGATCTTCCCTGCCCAGGGAATCAAACCCAGGTCTCCCACATGGCAGGTGGATTCTCAACCAGCTGAGCCACAACCAAAGAGAGGAGAAGGGGTTTATTAGTCAGTGGCATTTAAAGGTGCTCACAGATTCACGTAAGAAGTTCTGATATGGGATGGGACCCGTGGATCTGCATTTCCAACAAGCCCCTGCGTAATGCTGACACTCTGAGTAACCAGATCCATGGAGCGGACTTTGAGTAACAAGGTTTAAGAGCAGCACTTTCAAGCCTTAGTTGCATGTTCCAAGCACCCAGGGAGCTGTAAAAAGTCCCACTGCTCAGACTTCAGCCCAGACAGTCCCTGAAATCTCGGTGGACCCAGGCATCCTTGGTAAACTGCAGCTGTAAAGGCAGAATCTGGTGCCCGACACCACCAGCTATTAGAGAAATGCAAATCAAAACCGCAGTGAGGTATCACCTCACCCTTGCCAAATGGCTATCATCGAAAAGTCTACAAATAGTAAATGCTGGAGAGGATGTGGAGACCTGGGAACCCGTGTACACCGCGAGTGGGAACTTCAATTGGTCTGGTCACTGTGGAGAACAGTCTGCAGGCTCCTCAAAAAGCTATAGAGTTACCGTACGATTCAGCAACCCTATTCAGCAATCCTACTTCTGACCATATGCGCAGAAAAGATGAAAACTCCAAGTCGAAAAGTCACATTCGCCCCAGTGTCCACAGCAGCGTTAGTTACGGTAGCCAGCACGTGGGAGCAATGTAAGTGCTTATCAGCAGATGATTGCCTTCAGAAGATATGGTTTATGCATATAGTTGGAATATTAGCTATTAAAAGAATGAAATACTGCCGTTTGCAGCAATGTGGATGGACTTAGAGAATCTTATGCTTAATGAAATGTCAGACTGAGAAACAAATAGTACTGCATGTTCTCGCTTACGTGTGGAATCTAAAAAATAACACAGATGAGTGGATATGCAAAATGGAAACAGACTCATGGACGTAGAAAACAAAGTTGCAGTATCCAGCCGGGAGAAGGGAGGAGAGAGGAAGAAATAAGGTCTATGGGATTAACAGATGCAAACTAGTATACATACAATGAAAGTGAGCCTTAGTAGACTCTTTGCGACCCTACCGACTATACCCACCAGGCTCCTCTGTCCATGCGATTTTCCAGGCAAGAATACTGGAGTAGGTTGCCATTTCCTTCTCCAGGGGATCTTCCCGATCCAGGGATTGAACTCAGATCTTCTGCATTGCAGGCAGATTCTTTACCACTGAAGCACAGGGGAAGCCCAAAGTCAAGCAATTTATCCTGGGGTCACTGGTAAGAATACTGGAGTGGGTTGCCATGCCCTCCTTCAGGGGGTCTTCCCTACCCAGGGGTTGAACCCAGGTCTCTCGTGTTGCAGGCAAATTCTTTATCACTGAACCTCCGGGAAGCCCCTTTTGTAAATGAACTATATTCCAATAAAAATAAAATAATACTTTCCAGGAAAGAGGGGGGGAAATAAAGGCAGAATCTCAGAATTAGGATATAAATGAGATGCTTTGGGGGCCACATAAGTACCTTGAAGAGGGAAGCAAGCTGGCTATAGTGGAAGACGGCTAACAGCCCCCAGACGGTGGCCGTGTGGAAATATGGACCCAGCTGCTTCCAGATACTTGGTCTGTCAAGAAGGCTCAGTCGTGTCTGACTCTTTGCGGCCCTATGGACTGTGGCCCGCCAGGCTCCTCCGTCCATGGGATTCTCCAGGCAAGAATACTGGAGTGGGTTGCCATTTCCTTTTCCAGGAGGCACTTGGGTGGTTGATGGGAAAAGAGTGATTTTTTTTTAACCTGTTATCACCTGATCTAGATTTCCATGAAACACAGAGGAGGGTAGCATTGAGCGGGACGGAAAACCTGCTGTAGGGTGGCCTCTGATCAAGACTGGCACTCAGGGGGCTTCCCTGATGCCTCAGTGGTAAACAATCCTCCTGCCAACGCAGGAAATGCAACAAACACTCTGCCAATGACAGGGACACAGGCTGGGTGGTTCCAGAAGACACCACGTGCTGTGGGGCAACTAGATCTGTGTGCCGCAACCACTGAAGGCCACGTGCCCTAGAGTGTGTGCTCTGCAACGAGGGAATTCACCGCAACTGAGAAGTCCGCAAACTGCAGCTAGAGTGGTCCCTGCTCGCTGCAACTGGAGAAGCACCCTCACGGTGATGAAGACCTAGCACAGCCAAAAATGAGTAAATAGATAAAATTATATAAGCGTGTTAGCAGCTCAGTTGTGTCCGACTCTTTGGCAACCCCATGGAGTGTAGCCCGCCAGGCTCCTCTGTCCTTGGGATTCTCCAGAGGAGAACAGTGGAGTGGGGTGCTATTTCCTCTTGCAGGAGATCTTCCCAACCCAGGGATGGAACCTGGGTCTCTTGCATTGCAGGCAGATTCTTTAACGTCTGAGCCACCAGGAAGACCCCCAATTTTTATATACATAAATACACACACACACACACACACAGAGGTTGGCACTCAAGAGTGTCCAGGGACGGGTTTCCTCATCCCCAAGACAGAGGTTTGGTAGGTCCGTTGGATGGAGTCCAGGAATGCCAAACCCCTGAAACGCTGCAGAGCTCTGCACAATGAAGACTTATCCTGACAAAATGCAAAGGTCCCACCAGAGAGAAGGGGCGCTTTTGGAATTGAGGAGGATAGCTTGAAACACTGACTTGGAAAAACTCTCCATTTTATTTCCTAGACACGATGATCTATAGCCAGTTATCTACGTACTTATCCATTCATCTGTTATTTGTCAATGTACACACAGAAAACTTTTTTTTTTTTTTCTAGTGAAGACTTATTTGAGGCAATGGCAAAATATATACTGTCAATGGCCTTGTTTGTTTTAAGTTTGACATTGTATTACACATTTAAATTTATGTGTTCAGATCAACCCGTGGAAAGCTCCATGAGCACCTCCAACTAGGCAGCTTGTTTCTCTGCCTTCACGACAATATTGTTTTATTCATTCATTAATCTACACGACACACTCCTGAGTACACTCTCACGGAGGGTGCCAGCCGCGTGGCCCATAAATCATTCCAACTTTCCACGTTTTTATTCAGATGATTGTCTAATCCTCTGTTGATGTTTTTAAAAATGCCCAGTGATATACAATGGAAAGAATTATTTTTTAAAAGCTGCCTAGGTAAGTTGGCTATATGTTACGTGAGGTTTTACAGACTTGTAGTGTACACTTTTGACTTCGTTTTCACTTTTCACTTTCATGCATTGGAGAGGGAAATGGCAACCCACTCCAGTGTTCTCGCCTGGAGAATCCCAGGGACGGGGGAGCCTGGTGGGCTGCCGTCTATGGGGTCACACAGAGTCGGACACGACTGAAGCGACTTAGCAGCAGCAGCAGCAGCAGCAGTGTAAAGATATAAATTTATATTACACAGAAGGAATATGAGAGAAATAATGCTGATTAAGAGGTATCATACTGAACAATGACAGTGCACATTGAGAAAGAAAAATGGAAGATAGAATTTTAATCTTTGGACTAACATTGGAAAAGACCCTGAGGCTGGGAAAGACTGAAGACAGCAGGAGAAAGGGACGACAGAAGATGAGATGGTTGGATGGCATCACCGACTCGATGGGCACGAGTTTGAGCAAACTCTGGGAGATGGTGAAGGACAGAGAAGCCTGGTGTGCTGCAGTCTGTGGGGTTGCAAAGAGTCAAACACGACTGGACGACTAAACAACCTTCAACCCAAATTATGAGGTTCTATAATGGGAGATTCTGAATGTCTGAATAAATGTCAACAGGCCATTCATTTCCAGAATGGAATGCACACCACCAGCACAGTGATTCAAGTTTAAGTCTTTACAGGCTCACAGTTCTGTGATCACTAACATAAAGAAGAAAAATCTGCAATGCGCTGTGTATAAGGGGTGTGTTCCTGATCACTGTCTGAAATCATCTTACTGACGTCTCTCTCAGCCCTGCAGTACCTAAACTCTGTGAGGGCAAGACCTGATGGATCTTGTTCAGCAGTCAGAATCAGACCTGGCACTCCCAGCAGGGTCTGTTAGTTTTCCTCAGCTGCTGCACAAATATCACAGATGGTGGGGCTTAGACAACAGAAATGTATGGTATTACAGCTGAAAGTCTGAGATTGGATGTTGGCAACAGACAGGCTCTCTCTGAACACACCAGGGACGGATCCGTGCGTTCCAGCCCTCTCTCCTAGCAGCCGGTAAGTTCCCTGGCTCGTGACAGCCAGACTCCAGTCTCTACAAGGCGTTCTCCTGCACGTCCGTCTCTGGGGCCAAATTCCTCTTTTCGTAAGGACGTCGGTCCTGGGATTTCCCTGGTGGTCCAGTGGTTAAGAATCTGGCTGCCGGTGCAGGAGACACAGGTTCCACCCCCGGTCTGGGAATCTCCCAGAAGCCGAGGGGCAACGGGGCCCTTGAGCTGCAACTAGGGGCATGTGTGAGCCCTACAGCCCGTGGTCCACAATGGATAAAGGACCACAGTGATACATCTGAGCCCTGCAACTAGAGTGTAGCCCCTGTTTGCTGCAGCTAGACAAAGCCCGAGTGGGTCAACCCGCCCAGCCAAAAATAAATAGATAAGGACGCCGGTTGCACTGAATGAGCCCCTTCCCCTGCTCCCATGACAGTATGGCCTCATTTTAACTCAGCATGCTAGGCACTCAGCCGTGTCCAACAGTCTGTGACCCCCACGTGACCTTATTTGGAAACAGGTCAGGTTCAGAAGTACCATTCTGACTTAACTACTCCTGAAATAGTCCTGTGTCCAAATGAGGTCACATTCTGAGGTCCCAGGGAGTTTAGGATTTCAAACCCATGAACTCTGTGTGTGTTAGGGGGACATCATTTGACCCACAACACAGGCACATGCTCTCTATATATACAGTGAATGAATGAAAAAAGAAACAGGGAAAGGAGCCTGTCTGGGCACTATTCCGCTTCCAAGTGAGCAGGTCATAGCACGGGTCTGAGCATATCTCCTCTGTGAGCTAGCATTCTGCAAACTATCTAGGTACAGTGTTTTATCTTGAGTCTTTATGAACACAGATGTTTTGAGTGATGTCAATTGTGACAGTATATGAATTGCACATCGTTTCATAACAGCTAAAGCACAAATGTATAAAGACGTTTGGGAAGGGAGCCTATCCAGCTAAACCTACACAGTGGCTTCTGATTGTGACCTGTTGGCCCAGAGGTGAACCTTTAAGTTTGGACCTTGGTCCAAAGATCTGAAAACCCACATCTCAGCCCAAGGTCTTAAAACCCACTACTCTAACGTGTTTGGTTCAGTTCAGTTTGCTATAGTCACTCAGTAGTGTCCGACTGTTTGCAACCCCATGGACTGCAGCACGCCAGGCCTCCCTGTCCATCAACAACTCCCAGAGTTTACTCAAACTCATGTCCATTGAGTTGGTGATGCCATCCAACCATCTCATCCTCTGTCGTCCCCTTCTCCTCCGCCTTCAAGCTTTCCTAGCATCAGGGTCTTTTCCAATGAGTCAGTTCTTCACATCAGGTGGCCAAAGGATTGGAGTTTCAGCTTCAGCATCAGTCCTTCCAGTGAATATTCAGGACTGATTTCCCTTAGGATGGACTGGTTGGATCTCCTTGAAGTACAAGGGACTCTCAAGAGTCTTCTCCAACACCACAGTTCAAAAGCATCAACTCTTTTGCATTCAGCTTTGTTTATAGTCCAACTCTCACATCCACACATGACTACTGGAAAAACCATAGCTTTGACTAGAAGGACCTTTGTTGGTAAAGCAACTTCTCAGCTTTTTGATATGTTGTCTGGGTTGGTCACAGCTGTTCTTCCAAGGAACAAACTCTTAATTTCTTGGCTGCAGTCACCATCTGCAGTGATTTTGAAGTGATTTTACTCTAACGTATAAGTTTAAGAAATGGCCCTGTGCAAAAGTCTGGCCCCCCCTGACTTTTCTGTCCTTTGACATGTGGCATCTGAGTTGCTTCGTCTCTTCTTATTCATCCTATCGTCCTTAATCTACCCTGACTGGTCACTTACTTGTATCAGAGAAGATACAATTCACTAAAGGACTTCCCTGGAGGTCCAGGGGTTAACCCAACTGCCAGTGCCAGGGGATGGTGGGTTGAATGCCTTAATTGTGAACTAGACTCTCCCCACGCCGCGGGGCAGCTAAGCCCTCGCGTCACAACCACTGAAGCTGATGAGCCCGAGAGCCTGTGTTCCACAAGAGAAGTCGCTGCAATGAGAACCCAGCTCACTGCAAATAGAGATAGCCCTCCTGCAGCAACCAAGACCCAGCACAGTCAAAAATAAATAAATCAATAAAGCGCTTAAAAAAACCCCAAAAACTCACTGCAGAATTCTTAAGACGATTTACATGGACTCTTTCAAAGGTTACAACTCGAACAGAGAGAAGGTTTGTATCATGTTTAGAGAAAAGTCTGTATCGGGTTTAGAGAAAAGTCGCCCCCGCCCACCTCCTGTGCTGCTTATGTTCCTGATTGCTACTGCATGCTGCTGCTAAGTCGCGTCAGTCGTGTCTGACTGTGAGACCCCACAGACGGCAGCCCAGCAGGCTCCTCTGTCCCTGGGATTCTCCTGGCAAGAACACTGGAGTGGGTTGCCATTTCTTTCTCCAGTGCATGAAGTGAAAAGTGAAAGTGAAGTTGCTCAGTGTGCGACTTTTAGCGACCCCATGGACCGCAGCCTACCAGGCTCCTCCGTCCATGGGATTCTCCAGGCAAGAGTACTGGAGTGGGGTGCCATTGCCTTCTCCAAAAAATTTCCATAGATATTTGCAATGCTGTACCCTGTGGCCTTTGCAGAAAAATAACCATAATGAGAAGAAGCCAGGCCTGATTTTTTTTTTCCAGAACTGTATTGCCAGTTTCTGAATAGCACCTGGCATATATTTGTTTTCTCACTGAGGTTCTCTTGCTGCTGGGAACCTAAGTGGTAATGGCTTGGCCTTCCGCAGAATGACTGAAACTGAGTAATGTGGGGCCCTTGCGGGAGGCATTTTATGTACTTCCCTACTTCAGGCTGCCGGCTGCAACCTGCTGAGATGTTCCTCCATCACCTAAAATGCTTTTTTCTATATGCTGCTTTCTGTGTTTATAAACACTTTCAAGGCAACCATGTATCTACTGACAGTCAGCTTCACTGTCTCCGGAACCTTTCCAATCAGGGCGCCTCCCACCACTGAGCTGATGCTAAAAGATTAGTGGCCGGTGACCAGGCCAAGAAGTAGAAGCAACAGAATTCAAACCAAGCTTTCTGCCGCTCAACTCAGTGTTCTTCCCAGGACAACATACAAACGACTGTTTTACTTAAGAGACGAGAAACAGAGAGAAATGCATAGCTTTTATAATTCATACAGCTAAAAGTGGGAGCAACATGTTCTAGCCACCTCATTCTATGGGTGGGGAAGCTGAGTCCCCAGTACTTCCCCAAAGACTCACAATACAGTAATGGACAAAGAGCATCTAGAATACAGCCCCTAAGAGAAGTGTAATGCGAGCCCCAGATGACAAGCCATGTTTATAATTTTAAACTTCCGAACAATGCCATGAAAAAAGGAATAAGAAACAAATGAAAGTAATTTTAATAAAACATGCAACCAACCTGATACATCAAAAATATTATCACTTCAGCATGTAATTAATAAATGTTATTAATGAATATTTTACATTCTTTTTTTCTTTTTTACAGCAAGTCTTTGAAACACTCTTACAGGGCGTCTCAGTTCAGGCTAGTCACATTTCAAGGGTTCAGCAGCTGCATGTGGCCACGGGCTGCCCTCCTGGATGGCATAGATTCAGGACAGCCCTTAAGCCCTGTGTCATTTCCTGCCCAGCAACCGCACCCTGCCTCTCAGGCTTAGAACTTGTAGAATATTAACTGTAAAGAGTTGGTGCTTATTTGAATTATTGCAAATGGAAGACAGTAGGGGTAGCAAGCACTGGGGAGGTATATTTTGTTCATGGGAGACGTTTTAAATGTTAACCCCTGTCCAAGATATGGAAATCTGGAGTAGGCAATGGCAACCCACTCCCATATTCTTGCCTGGAAAACCCCATGGACAGGAGTCTGTTGGGCTGAAGTCCACCCATGGGGCCTCAAAGAGCCGGACACGACCAAGCATGCACACAAGAAGTGCAAGCGAGTAATAAAAACCGCATTATCAACTTCACAGTGGGAGATGATATTTAAAATATTTGGGATCTGAAGAGAAAGGTGACTATTACACTCTTGACCTAAGGCTTCCAGGGTTTGATTTTCATGCTTTGAGTTATTTTCAACTGTGGTAATATTCCATTAAGACTCACCCCTATTTCCCAGGCTTCTTCACCCTTTCCCATCCCAAGGAGCAGCACGTAGGTTCCATGCACCAGCTCTTTACAATGGCATGGTAGAGGAGCTGAACCCCACCCCCAAAACCCCTGCCTTATTTAAATCCTTTTGGATGCCATTGGTCAGTCTTTCCTAAAATATCCTGGGCAGAACAACAATTCTGTGAGCTATGGTTGATAGATTCTACAAAGAAAAAGAGTTTCTCTACAAAGAAAAAGAGTTTCTCTGGCTGTATAACTTTGGGCCGTACTGGGCTAATCGTGCTAATTATGCTGGGGTTTGACTGCCTGTGACAAAGCTGAAGTGACTCCATGTTGTCACCAACACCCCAGGCTGTCTCCCTCGCCTCTGTCTTCAGCTCGTACCCTCAGTGTTCATGCTCACTGCCTCCTTTTGCAAGATAGTTCCCCAAATGTGTGTGTTGGAGGATCAAATTAAAGAGAGGGGAGAGGAAGGGAGGAAAAATGCTTCCAGCAGAAAGCTAGAAATCTCCTAGATTTCAGCAGAAAGCTAGAAATACTCCTGAAATCTCCAGGAGTATGCCCCTTAGGTCTCATCACCTCGAACGCTACGCCAAGGCTAGCTGCAGCTTGAAGGGAAGCTGGGGAGGTAAATATTTTTTACAAAGCACTTTACGGTGGGAAACTAAGTCAGCCTTGTCTACCTGAGAATGAAGGCAAAAACAGAACCTGGGAAGGTCAGAATCTGTCACACGGAGCCAAAGCTTTCTCACAGCCATTTACTGAAGATTTTGCTTTGTGCGCTGGCAAGAGGGGGCAACATCAATGTCTTCTTGTCCAGTGTAAAATTCTCATTTTGTATGGAGGAACTCAAAGAACTATTATTGTCCTGGAAAAAATCTGCTTTGGGCAGAGTTGTAGTAATGTGTGATTTCTGGGGCAGCCCTGTGTCCTGAAAAGGAGCCGCACAGAGAAGGTTTGAGAAAGACCTGGGGTTCGGTGAATCCTGACCTCACTCCTGAGGAGGAAAAGCTTGGAATCCCACTTGAGGTACCCCACCTTTGAAAGCATGCATCTAAGAGAGGACCCCCCCCCCACAATAAATAGCCTTCAAGAGCAAGGAGGCTTGCATCTGTGAGACCTACAAGCGTCGGCTCTTAACAGGCTTGCCTTTCAGATTGGAGCCCCAAGGCTTCATGAGAAACTGGCACCAGTGCGTGTGTGTTTAGGGAGCTTATTTGCTTGTCATGGAACGTGCTTGGCATGAAAGAGGCAATATGTGTGTGTGTGTGTGTGTGTGTGTGTGTGTGTATGTAGGGAGCTTATTTGTTCATCATGGAACGTCTCCTGAGATGCAGGCATCTGATTTGACAAACATCCCTGGAAACTGCTGTGGTTTTCTCAGCTCAATGAGATGATGCCAAATGCCATCACCTCCTTCTTTTTTGTTATTTTCTTTTATTAAAAAAAAAAAAACCCTCTAGATCCAGGACTTTCCACAATAGGTAGGAAAGTCAGATCCACTTAGGAATGGACTCTGGATTTTTACTGGTATCTCTTTGCTCATAGCAGTATTTCAGGGAAAGCTCACGGCCACCTGTGAGGTTACAGAACTCTGCTGTAGCCTCTGACCTGGGTCTTTGGTTTGCGATTAGCTGTCATTCACTTGACAGCCTGGAGACCTACCCTGATCTGCAGCCAACTCCTATCTCAGGGGGTGGGGTGGCTTCTCTCTCCCCAGCTTCTGCCTGGACTCTTGCCCCAAGCTGAGTGCACCGTTTGAAAGGACAACACTGCCATCTGTTTGACTCCGGGCGATTCTCTAGCTGCCTCGGCCATTCACGGGAGTGGATCGCCTTTGATCTTTGGCATTTTCATTATCTCAGGAGGACCCTGTAATTGCTGTACACCTTTGGATGCTGAAATTTGCACTGGGGACCTTTCTGGTACAAGTATCCAGCCCTAGATTTGGTCCTGACCCTTCTTTTCCCACCAAGGGTTCATTGGGGTCTATGGTGCTTGAAAATTCATTGTTTTCTGGAAAATAGTATGGTTTAGCCAGCATCCAAGATGACACCCAGTGAGTTGTTCCTCCTGATAGCCACTGTCTTTGTGCAGTTGACTCCTCATCAATGAGGGCTCATCAGAATGATAACTGCTGATAGAATATTAGGAACCTCTTCGACCATGACTTTAGCAGACGGATCACAAAAGGCATTGCCACTTATTGCCTTGCTCTGTCTGGGGTCACCTGGCTTCTGGGGGAGGCCAGTTCTTATGTCATGAAGACAGTTAAGCAGCCCCATGGAAATGTATTTGTGATAATTAATAAGAATGGAGGCTTCCTGACAACTAGCGAGCACCAACTTGACAGCTTTGTGCACACCTCTTCTTGAAACTGGATCCTCCTTCAATCCCAGTCAAGCCTCCAGATGACTGGAGCCCTGGCTGAGGTCTTGACTGCAACCTCACAGGAGACCCTGAACCAGAAGCATACAGACAGGCTGCTCCCAAATTCCTGATCCTTTGAAACTAGGAGGTAATGGTCACGATATTTTAGAGGGCCAAGTTTCAGTGCAATGTTACACAGAAACAAGAAGTATATATAATAGTTCAGGGCCCAGCCTTGGCCACCAGAACTTTTTTTGCAAAGTCCCCTGCCTTTTGGCTAGACGATTATAATGTTTGTGCCACAAACGTGCCCACATAGTATTGTCCATCTGGGACATGAATGAAAAATGAAAGTGGTTGCTCGGTCATGTCTGACTCTTTGCAACCCCATGGACTGTAAGTCCATGGAATTCTCCAGGCCAGAATACTGGAGTGGGTAGCCTTTCCCTTCTCCAGGGGATCTTCCCAACTCAGGAATCGAACCCAGGTCTCCTGGATTGCAGGCGGATTCTTTACCAACTGCGCTATGAGGGAAACCTGAGACATGAACTAAAGTACTCCTAGTGGTGCAGAGGATAAAGCATCTGCCCACAACGTGGGAGACCTGGGTTCAATCCCTGGGTTGGGAAGATCCCCTGGAGAAGGAAATGGCAACCTGCTCCAATATTCTTGCCTGGAAAATCCCATGGACGGAGGAGCCTGGTGGGCTACAGTCCACGGGGTAGCAAAGAGTCAGACACGACTGAGCGACTTCACTTCAATATGTTAAAAGTACCTTGCTGCTGCTGCTGCTAAGTTGCTTCAGTCGTGTCCGACTCTGTGCGACCCCATAGACAGAAGCCCACCAGGCTCCCCCGTCCCTGGGATTCTCCAGGCAAGAACACTGGAGTGGGTTGCCATTTCCTTCTCCAATGCATGAAAGTGACAAGTCAAAGTGAAGTTGCTCAGCTGTGTCCGACTCTTAGTGACCTCATGGACTGCAGCCTACCAGGCTCCTCCGTCCATGGGATTTTCCAGGCAAGAGTACTGGAGTGGGGTGCCATTGCCTTAGTACTGAGTAATTCAGTACTTCTCAGTATTTATTAATTTGGAAATGTCAGACATGATGTGAGAATGCAAAGACCAAAGGTGAAATGGTATGTAAAATGTAATTGAGATCAGATGTAATTGAATTAAAATGAGCATATCGGCTCTAGGAGCCAGACATTTCCCCACGGAGTTTATCTGAGACCCTGGATGGATACGATAGGCTGCTTAAATTGGTATAAGGTCTCCTTCATCCTGCTCTTTACCTTTTGAGGGTGAGATTTCTTTCCTTCTCACTTGCAAAGATATCATATGAGAACCTTTCCCAGGAGCCAGAATGGAAGCATGTGTGTTGTAGGTGAGAAATTGTATGTTTCATTGTAGGTGAGAAATTGTATGTTTTGTCTGTGAAGAGTGAAGGATTCACAGATAGTGTCTGCGAGAGAGGCAGGTTGAGCGGGTTAGCATCCAACCTGGCCCCCTGGATCCTGGACAGGCCGTTACTTGTTCTGCATCTCTGTGCTCCTTTGTGATTGGGGGGATAGCAGACGCTTCTTGTGAGGGTTTGATAAGATACTTCACTGGGCCGGCTTCCACTCTCTTCTGCTTTTGTTGCGGTTATGACATACAGGTCAGTTCAGCTGCTCAGTTGTGTCCGACTCTTTGCGACCCCATGAACTGTAGCACGCCAGGCCTCCCTGTCCATCTCCAACTCCCAGAGCCCACTCAAACCCATGTCCATTGAGTCGGTGATGCCACCCAACCATCTCATCCTCTGTCGTCTCCTTCTCCGCCTGTCCTCAATCTCTCCCAGCATCAGGGTCTTTTCCAGTGAGTCAGCTCTTTGCATCAGGTGGCCAAAGGATTGGAGTTTCAGCTTCAACATCAGTCCTTCCAATGAACACCCAGGACTAATCTCCTTTAGGATGGACTTAGGCAGAAGAACCAGAGATCAAATTGCCAACATCCACTGGATCATTGAAAAAGCAAGAGAGTTCCAGAAAAACATCTATTTCTGCTTTATCAACTATGCCAAATCCTTTGACTGTGTGGATCACAATAAACTGTGGAAAATTCTGAAAGAGATGGGAATACCAGACCACTTGACCTGCCTCTTGAGAAACCTGTATACAGGTCAGGAAGCAACAATTAGAACTGGACATGGAACAACAGACTGGTTCCAAAAGGAGTACATTAAGGCTGTATATTGTCACCCTGCTTATTTAACTTATATGCAGAGTACATCATGAGACATACAGTTAAACTGCTGTAAGTAATTGCATTATTAAAGACAAACACAGTTATAAGGGACAGCTCACACAACGTGCATTATGCTGAATAGAACCTGAGCCTGATGCAGCTGATATTTAACCAAATCAAATTGCAATGTGGTGACTGGCACATTCACTTAGCGTGTTACTGTTAAGTCACTTCAGTCATGTCAAACTCTGTGCGTGATTAAAACAAAAATACGGTCATGTATACACCAGGATTACCCTGAATTTTTACCTGTACAATTAACACAAAGCATATTTTCATCCTGATTATCAATTGCTACAAACATAATAAATTGTTCCTGCGGCAGACAAAGCTAACATGAAACGTAATCTTCTTCCCTGTCAGCCCTGGAATGAAAAAATGAGAAACGGTGTGTCACTTGGAAGGATTTTGCACAACCCGTAAACAGTTTTGGGAAATGCAGTGCCTTCATCCAGTGGCTTTGTTTTTCATTCTAGTGAAGACAGCATAACAGTTTAATGTTAACTCCTCACGAACATCTCCGACGTTCAGCTTATTTACTTTGGAAGACGTAGGACAAACACAGCGTTGAAATTAATTGGAAACTCTTGATAGAATGGAGGATGTCAGACATGTGAACTCGCTGACTGTAACGCTCATGGTTGTCCCTTTGGGTGAAATTTACACCAAAAAATAGAATTTCTTTCCATTGGTGACTTTGGAGTCTGAGAAGCAGGTTTCGTTTGCAAGTCGATTCATCCTGGAATTATCTGATAAAGA
Organism: Oryx dammah; assembly: GCF_014754425.2. Taxonomy (NCBI): domain Eukaryota; kingdom Metazoa; phylum Chordata; class Mammalia; order Artiodactyla; family Bovidae; genus Oryx; species Oryx dammah. The sequence goes on from NW_024070207.1 coordinate 125,358,297, forward strand.
TTAGGAACAGAGGCCCATCTGAAGCTCCTGCCTACCTGTATTCTCCTTCCTTCCCCAAGGGAGCCTGCCTTCCTGCTCATCTCCTGTTTGTAGTCTGCAGGTCCAAGCCACATTTTAATAGGCATGGTAAAGATGTTTTGCCAAGCACCCAGCCAGCCTGAAGACCGCTGGCAGCTTTGCGGTGTCATTTTACTGAACATACTGCAGGCGTTTTTTTTTTTTTTTTTTTAGGGATTGGGGGTGGAATATATTTACATAAGAGGAAAGGCTTAAAGGGAGAGAGAAAGGCTCCTTTCTTTGGAAGGCTTTGATCCCGGCAGGCATCCGGGAAAACCTTTAATGATGGATTGTTCTTTGCTCACGCCCAGAGGGGGCTGAGTCAGGTCTGCAGAGAGGGAATACAGCGTAGGCCAGGCACTGTCTGCCTTCTGGTCCTTTCCCCTCTCATCTATGGCTGGGCCCTATGTGGGCACCTGCCTACCTACCAGGAGGACCTAGTTCCTGGTGCAGAGAGCCGGTCCCTCTCTCCTACTCTCTGAGCTGATCTAATTTTATTAGACTGTTTTTCTGTGTTGTGCTTGCTTCATGATTTTCTCACTTTGGCTCAAGGGACCTTATTATTAGTAGTAGTATTTTTTTTTTTTTTTTCAGGAGCAAACCTGGGAATACAAGAAGTTTGGGTTTAGTATGCTAAATTGAAGGACTTCCATGGTGGTTCAAATTTAAGGACTTTTCTGGTGGCTCAGACGGTAAAGTGCCTGCTTACAATGCGGGAGACCCAGGTTCGATCCCTGGGTGGGGACGATCCCCTGGAGGAGGAAATGGCAACCCACTGCAGTATTCTTGCCTGGAGAATCCCATGGATGGAGGAGCCTGGTGGGCTACAGTCCATGGGGTTGCAAAGAGTCGGACTGAGCGACCTCACTTGCATTGTCTTTCATGCTAAATTTACGACCAGCATGGTAGTGGAAGGTTAATACAGGAAATGTAGTGGCTACTGCCTCCTTCTGACTCAAGCTCCAGGTATGAAGTTTCCTTGTGCCTCTTAGGAGCTTCCCAGGGGGCAGTAGTGGTGAAGAACGCTCCTGTCAATGCAGGAGACACAAAAGACTCGGGTTCGATGCTCTGGAGAAGGGCATGACATCCCACTCCAGTATTCTTGCTTGGAGCATCCCATGGACAGAGGAGCCTGGCAGGCTGCAGTCCATGGGGTTGAAAAGAGTCAGACGTGGCTGAAGTGACTTAGCACGTGTGCCTACGAGCTTGAGACCAGACCTTGGCTACTTGGGTGAAAGAACACACATCAACCACCTTGAATTGGTGGTGGAAGCGTACTGCCAGCCCGGGGTTCAAAATCTCCATCTTGAGAATGCTGTTGCCTCAGTTCACAGTGGAAAAGAATGACCTCTGTCTGGAGAGAGGCCCTTCACACCAACCTGCACTCATGCAATTTGTTAGTTCTTGAAGAGAGTTGATGAGTGTGTATGGGGATGTCTGTGTCTCTGTATGGCTGTGCGTGCTTCAAAGATAAACTGAGGCATGTTAACAATTTCAGGAGTCTAGTTGAGCAAACATTGATTTGAATCCGGCTGTGCCTAACCAGAGTGGTTGGGTGTGCTCCACTGACAGGCATGAGGGAGACTCTGATAGAGAAAACGCAGAAGCAAAGTAAGGAAATTGTTGGTTGGTTGTCGCTTCAAGCCCAGTTGGCTGTTTGGGGTTGGTTGTGCTTAGGTTTCAGTTTGGTAACCTTGAGGCCTTCACAGGCTCAGGTTTTGGATTTTGACTAGGCCTCCACTGAATTAGAGCCCCCTAAGTCTTGTTTAGAGCCTCGTGGTTTCATTAATTTAACAGTGTGCCCGTGGGTGCATTCGTCTGTGGGCGCACGTGTGTGTGCATGCGTGGGTGTGTCCAGGTTTGCGTGCCTTCATGTGTGTGCCCGTGCAGGCATGCAGATGTATATATGTGTACACACTGGTGCATCTGTGTCTGTGCACTTATGCATGTTTATATTTGTCTATATTATGCATGTTTCTATCTGTTCATATGTTGGGCTTCCGTCATAGCTCAGGCAGTAAAGAATCTGTCTGCAGTGCAGGAGACCTGGGTTCGATCCCTGAGTCGGGAAGATCCCCTGGAGAAGGAAATGACAACCCACTCCAGTGTTCTTGCCTGGAGAATCCCATGGATGGAGGAGCCGGGTGGGCTACAGTCCACGGGGTCGCAAGAGTCGGACATGACTTAGCAACTAAAGAGAGAGAGAGAGATTTGCTCATTGTACACATGTGATAACCTCTCCTTTAAAGAAAGCTCAGTGCCAAATAATTGATGCTTTTGAACTGTGGTGTTGGAAAAGACTCTTGAGAGTCCCTTGGACTGCAAGGAGATCTAACCAGTCCATCCTAAAGGAAATCAGTCCTGAATATTCATTGGAAGGACTGATGCTGAAGCTGAAACTCCAATACTTTGGCCACGTGATGCAAAGAGCTGACTCATTGGAAAAGACCCTGACGCTGGGAAAGATTGAGGGCAGGAGGAGAAGGGGACAACAGAGGATGACATGGTTGGATGGCATCACTGACACAATGGACATGAGTTTGAGTAAACTCCGGGAGTTGGTGATGGACAGGGAGGCCTGGAGAGCTGCGGTTGATGGAGTCGTATGGACAGGGAGGCCTGGAGAGCTGCGGTTGATGGAGTCGCAAAGAATCCGACATGACTGAGCGACTGAACTGAACTGAACTGAACTGAGCTATTGTCTTCCCGCTACGGCTGCTTGCTTGATGTTTGTAATCAGAAATAATTTCGAGGCCCCTCAAATGCTAGATGGCAGGGGCACAGAGTTAATGGGTCAGGAGGGGCAGGCTGATTATGGAAGAGAGAGGTTATTGAAACATGACTCCCAGCAAATCAGGGGCCGCGAGGGGAAGGAAAGTGTCCTGGGAGCAGGTTGCCTCCCCGCCCCCGCCCCGCTCGCTGGAGGTGGGAGGGTGCCTGTTGCCTGGAGACGCGGGTCAAGGGCTCAGGTAACCAAAGCTGCTGTGGGGCTGCTGTGAAGGGACCCGGCTGGCAGGGGTGAGGTGTCTGAAGAGCTTGAGTGGCTCCATGCCATGCACTGGGCTTCAGCTTGCTGTGTAGTCTGTAGGAGCTGCGTAGTTATTGGTACAGCGGACAAACCAGCGCTGCAGCGGACCACCACGGGCTGTCTGCTCAGCCACAAAGAGAATAACTGATCTTGGAGATGCTCCTTTTCCACTGTGTCCATGTCTATTCATTTTGTTTTTCTATGCACTCTCCTTTCTCTTCACCCCTTTCCAGCCCCCTCTCTCTCCCTCCCTTCTTAAGAAAATAAATTTAATAGTCATAAAATCATTTTTATAGGCAACTCTCATGTTCAGATGAAAAATCTGGCACAGTATTTATCTTGAGACATCACTGTGTTTTTCCTGGAGATGTAACATTTACTCCTCAAGCTTTTCTTATCTTTATTCCCATATTTTGCTTAATTTCCTGCTAAGACTTCTTTTTTTCTGAGATTAATGTAATCTTTACTCAAAAACTAGGTAAGGATAATACAAGAAAAGAAAATTATGTATCATTTCACTTATAATTTGTGACCCCACGGACTGTAGCCTATCAGGCTCCTCCATCCATGGAATTTTCCAGGCAAGAGTGCTGGAGTGGATTGCCATTTCCTTCTCCAGGGGATCTTCCCAACCCAGGAATCAAACCCAGGTCTCCCGCAGGCAGACTCTACCGTCTGAGCCACCAGGGAAGCCCATAATATATAATACACTGTAATAATTGTATATAATACAATATAATGCAGAAGTATAGTTTTTGTATACTTTTCATGTAGTTAATTTATGTAGCTAATAGTTTATTTTCAAAATAAAGTATAGATATAAAAGTATGGATACAAAAAGTATATCTATACTTTGTATCTATACTTTTGCATAGATAAATAATATAAATAAATATATTTAACCAATATAAATAGTAATAAATATTATTAATATGTCATCAATAAATACAATAATAAATTGAATAAATTAAATAATATAGATAATATAAATGAATTCTGCCCGATAATCCTGTACATAAATATTTATATAAAATGTTGAATTCATGTAGCTAATACTTTATTTTCAAAATAAAATATAAATATAAAAATATGGATACAAAAAGTATAAGTATACTTTGTATATATATATATATTTATGTACAGGATTAATGGGCAGAATTTATTCCAGGAGTGCAATGATATTTAATATGAGAATATTTGATCAGTGATACATCCTACATCATTACACTAAAAAGCAAAATCAAAGATTTTAAGTACATACAGAAAAAAAAATTTGATACAGTTAAACACCTTATCATAAAACCTTTTTGGGACTTCCAGTGGCTGAGCCTCCGAGCTCCCAATGCAGAGGCCCAGGTTTGATCCCTGGCCAGGGAAAGTAGAACCCGCATACTACAATTGAGAGTTCACAGGCCGCAGCAGAGACCTGGTGTGGCAAAATAAATAAACAAAATATCTTTTTATTTTGTAAAAAAAAATTTGTAAAATATTTTTTAAAATAAAGGAAACCTTTTACTAAACTAGGAACTGGAAGAAACTTCCTCAACCAAATAAAGATTATGTTCACAAACCCTTCAACTTTCAACACGCTCCCTTTTAGGAGATCTAGGTACCCATGCTCTCTATCATTTGTAAGTCATCTTCTTAAATGTAAAAGCTTGAACTACCCACTACTGCCAATCAGTATCATCCAGGCTGAGGAGGCTCTAAACTGTATTTCCGGCTGGCACAGTTCAGTTCAGTTCAGTTTAGTCGCTCAGTCGTGTCTGACTCTTTGAGACCCCATGAACTGTAGAACGCCAGGCCTCCCTGTCCATCACCAACTCCCGGGATCTACCCAAACCCATGTCCATCAAGTCGGTGATGCCATCCAACCCTCTCATCCCCTTCTCCTCCCACCCTCAATCTTTCCCAGCATCAGGGTCTTTTCCAATGAGTCGGCTCTTTGAATCAGGTGGCCAAAGTATTGGAGTTTCAGCTTCAGCATCAGTCCTTCCAGTGAACACCCAGGGCTGATCTCCTTTAGGATGGACTGGTTGGATCTCCTTGCAGTCCAAGGGACTCTCAAGAGTCTTCTCCAGCACCGCAGTTCAGAAGCACCCACGGAAACACAAGCAGCTGACCAGGGCGCTGTAAAGAATCGTGTTGATTTATTAGCGCTGGCTATGCCCCATGAGTCTTCTGACAGATAGTCAAGGTGAGGCTGAAAGCCACCACGCTTCCTGGGGGCCTTGCAGGCCGTCTCGATGCTGTGTTTGCCTTGCCACCCGTCTCCCTTAGTCCTCAGTGACAGCCTTGCTCAGTTTCTCTCCAGTCACTGGGAGACGGTGTGCGCTCTCCTGAAGACGGCACAGGACCAGGAAGCTGTGATTTTAAATCGGGGAAGCCGGCCTCCCATCTGAGGCCAACATGTGCCGGAGCCAGACAGGTGGGAAAGGAAAATTTGCAGCAACACAGCTCGAGTGAGACAGCACCGAAGGGTGAGCTTGCCGTCGGGATCTCAGCTCTTCCCCATGGCTTATTTCATTCAACTCTAGGTGGTTTTGCAAGAGTGGGTGAGGGGGAGCTGGTTGGAAGGATGCTCTCTTGGGGGACTTCCCTGGTGATCCAGTGGTAAGACTCCACCCTCCAAATGCCTGGGTCAGGAAACTGAATCCGACGTGCCACGACTTAAGAGTTCACACGCCGAGACTAAAGATCCCCCACGCTGCAATGAAAACCACGGTGTGGTTGGAGCACAGGTTGGAAAGAGTTTTCAGACACAAGAGTATTTCAGAAACGTGTGAGTGTATTAAGAACAAGCAGCACAGATAACGACGGCACAGCAAGCTCAGCTCGCCGACCTCCTGATGGATCAGGGAGAGGCAACCCCTTTGGTGGGGGTAGAAGCCAGTTTTTCTAGCCTCAGGACAAAGAAAATTGCTGCCAGAGGGTGGGTGATTGGTTAGGCTGCTATAGGGTGAGTAATAGGGTGAATGAAAGTGTCAGTCGCGTCTGACTCTGCGACCCCACAGACTGCAGCATGCCTGGCTCCTCTGTCCATGGGCTTCTCCAGGCAAGAATACTGGAGTGGGTTGCCATGCCCTTCTCCAGGGGCTCTTCCCAACCCAGGGATCAAACCCAGGTGTCCTGCTTTGCAGGCAGATTCTTTTACCCACTGAGCTAGCTACCTAGGAGGGTGGGTATTTCTACCTACAATGAGGTCAGGGAGCCACCTGGTTTACATCGGGTATGGGGTGAGGGGGCTCATAGCAACAGTTGCTATGGGGCTCAGTCAGTTCCAAGATGACCTTGGTGCAGGGCTCCACCTCTGTGGCCTTGGTATAAGACTCTACATCTGGGAGCTTGATGGCGGGCTCCACGGATCGAAGGTCCTGTGCGCTGCAACTGAGACCTGGCGTAGACAGATCAATCAAAATTTTAAAGAAAGAAAGAAAGAAATATGCACCCGTGGGAGCTGTTTGGGACGCTCTGGAAGTAGGTGGAGACACCCTTGGTGTCCGAACAGGTCCTCCTCTGGGGATTTGCTAACTCTCGTTGGCGCTGAAGTTTGGGCCTCTTGGCTCCACTGAGCCCTGCGGTGTTTGCAGATCCTGAAGTCGCTTTCTTTCCTCCCACAATATGATCCCTACCTAGCTGGGCCCAAGGGGGTTGAGCAGGAGGGAGAACGCAGATACTCACGGCAGAGGGGAGGCCACGTGACAGACAACTCAGGTTGCTACCCACGTGGTCATCAATGCTCCAGCTCTCTGCCATCAGGGTAAAGGCCGACAGTTGGGTTTATAATTATTCCTGAGCAGCACCTTTTCTCCTCAAAGGGTCACAGCTTGGGGGATTCCACAAGGAAAAGGCTGGTTTTTCTATTCGACTACAGACTCCAGATTCTTCTTACCCACTCCTGACCCGGGGCTCCTCACCCCTAGGAGGCCAATGTAATGAGAATTGGATGCTGAGGCAGGAGGCAGGGCTCTGGGGCTCTCTCACTCCAGGGTCTCTCACTGGCTTTCACTTCAGCGATGGCCTCAGGCAGGTTACTGCAGGGCCCTGTGAATTCACTTCAGAATGACCCAGAGCTTTCCTGGCACAACGTGACTTCTTTTATTAGGCTGTTCCACAGTCTGGTGGATTTTGTGATTAGAAAGTAATTTCATTCCCTAAAGTATGCTAAAGACCAGGCTACACAGGCAGAACCTCATTTCAGTGGCCGCCTCCTCCCAGCTGAGACTTAAGAAAACAAAAGAAACAATTTGGCATGATAATATTAGCAAATACGTCTTCCATAAGCTCTGTCTTCACGCCTTTTGAATTGCATTATCTCCTCCCTGTATTGTTGACTCACTTGCATAAAGCATTTTGCTGTACAAAGTAGGGGAGAATTATTTCACACTTGCTTTGATCGGAAATCTGTGGAGGTAGTTAAACCATTCAGTGTATTCAAATGTGGTTAGCTTTGCTAAGGGAAGGGAAAGACGATCAAATTATTAGCATAAATCAGGAGGCCTAAGTGCTGTCCTGAATATTTTCAGATGGATTTAGAAAGCAGCTTAAATGTAACAAGGTCAAAGATGCTGGGAACCTAAAGCGTGTGAGTGGTTGATTATTTTAGCAATATTCTCATGTGTCATCTGACATCTAGATTATGTAAAGCCAAAATTAGATCACCATGACACCCATCTGTGCCATTAATTCATTATTATGAGTTAATTTGGAGCAGGATCTTGGCTACACTGTGAAATGTTTGGTCTTTGTTCTGCCTGAAGACCGTTTGGTGGTAATTCGCATTATTTCCAGTTTTTGGATTTGGGCAGCAGCTAATGTTGCCTTTATCCCCCTTCCCATTAAAAGGCATAATCACTCGATTATAGAATTTGTAACTTCCCATAATAGGTTTTGGCGGGTAGGGGAGGGTTGGTGCCAGTGGTATGTCCACGACTTAATGATAATAAAATAACTTGTTTTTCAAAACACCTTGAAACTTTTAGGACTTTATTCACTGATTATATCAAGTTGTTGCCCAGGGATGTATATGGTGTCAGGGAAATTTGTGCAAGTGAAAGAGTAGTTGGTAAACCACAGGTAAACTATGGCTAGAAGAGCAAAAAAAAAAAAAAAAAAACAATAAAAAGGGCCTAATATTGATTAAAAAAATATGTGGCTTCATCGGGTGGCAGTCACTTACAAATGACAGCAATAGTTGCCCAAAGTGTAGTCATGAAATTAGTTTGATGTGGGAAGCTAATTATATACTGAATCTTGGGACATACTAGCTGGCCTGCAGGGAGCTATGTTGGGCCCCCAGGAGTAAGCCTGGAGGAGTCTGCTGGGCAGGTTGTATGTGAAAGCCAGTAAAAAAATAAGTAACTAAATAAAAACTCATGATAAAAAAAAAACTCATGGTAAAAAAAAACCTCATGATAAAAAACACCCCATGATAAATTATAAACCTTTAATGGAGGTGTAAAAAGTTCTTGATAGTTTTCATCCATTGCATCATTACTCTGTCAAATTATGCTGAGTATGTGTGTGCACACTAAGTCTGACTTCAGCTGTGTCCAACTCTTTTTGACCCCATGGACCGTAGTTTGCCGGGCTCCTCAGTTCCTGGGACTCTCCAGGCAAGAACACTGGAGTGGGTTCCCATGCCCTCCTCCAAGGGATCTTCCCGACCCAGGGATCGAACCTGCCTCTCTTACGTCTCCTGCATTGGCAGATGGGTTCTTTACCACTAGCGCCAACCTGGAGAATCCAATGTTGCTGCTGCTGCTAAGTCATTTCAGTCGTGTCCGACTCTGTGCGACCCCATAGACGGCAGCCCACCAGGCTCCTCTGTCCCTGGGATTCTCGAGAACACTGGAGTGGGCTGCCATTTCCTTCTCCAATGCATGAAAGTGAAAAGTGAAAGTGAAGACTCTTAGTCATGTCCAACTCTTCGCGACCCCATGGACTGCAGCCTACCAGGCTCCTCCGTCCATGGGATTTTCCAGGCAAGAGCACTGGAGTGGGTTGCCATTGCCTTCTCTGAATCCAATGTTAAGTACACATAAGAGTAGGTGAAGGACAAGGTTGAGTTTAGGAATTCGAGTATGGAGTTGGTGAAAACCCTGAAGCGCACGTTTTGTTTTCAGGCAGAGAAAAAGGACCCATAAACCAGAAAGTGCTGATGAAATCAGTTGATCCATATGTGGTGGGGGATAGGTAAGAGATAGATTCATGACTTTTTATCCCAGTGTGGCGAGAGCGCCAGAAAAGATGGGCTAGTGGCAATTATTTTTCGGCTTTGCGCTCAGACAGACTTAGGAAAATGCGGGCTCTGACTTTGTTATGGCAGCCTGGGGAAGCTGGTGTGTTAAAGAGAGAAATGATAAATCACCGGCCAAGGAAGTGGTTTTGAATCCCAGCTGCTACAGCTGGAAAGCAGCGGTGTTTACACACGAGATGGAGAAAAGCGTCATGGAGGCAACCAAGCGCTTGGAAGAAATGGTGGAAACTTTCCAGATCATACAGAGGCCAGAGGAGTCCTTATTCTGCCTCGTACTTTTGTGGTTGAGCAAAACCTTCCGATTCACGCAGAGAAAAACAAGGGGGCCTCCCCGCTGCAGTCCACAGGGTTGCAAAGAGTCGGACACGACCCAATGCCTGAATAACAACAGCAACCCCTGTTCTGAAATCACTGTAGCTGCTGTATTGACCGAGATCCCTGTGTCGTATGAACTGATGAACGGGAACTGCAGCAGCAAGGGAAGGAGATGAAGAATTGCTAATCTGTTACTTGGTTTAGCCAGAAACACGGAACACACGGTGCCCCGAGAAGCGAAATGTGGCATATTTGACAACAGAAAGGAACCAGTCTAGCTTAGACCAAGGGTTGGTTAATTTGTACCAGGAAGGGCCAGATTGCTAATATTATGAGCTCTTTGAGGCGCACAGTCTGTTGTAAGGATTCCACTCAGCTGGTGTAGCGTGGAAAGCAGCCACAGAAACATCTCAGCAGGTGAACACGACTGCGTTCCTGTAAAGCGTGGTGCATAGACACTCAGATTTGAATTACATTTGACTTTCACGGGTCATGATGATGGCTCAGGGCTAAAGAACCCCTCTGCCAATGCAAGAGATATAAGAGACACAGGTTCGATCCTGGGATCGGGAAGATCCCCTGGAGTAGGGCGTGGCAACCCACTCCCGTATTCTTGCCCGGAGAATCCTATGGGCAGAGCAGCTTGGCAGACTACGGTCCAAAGCATCACAAAGAGTCAGACATGACTGAGGGACTTCCACCCACCTCTCCTCTCCTCTTCCACCCAACCTCTCCTGCTCTGAGCCACCACCATCTTTCTTCTGCAGCCCTCTGAACATTACTTTTATACATAGCAACTGTAGTTACACATGAGTTTTTGTGTGTGGGAAATAAAAGGGACATAAAGGGCACTCAGTCATGTCCAACTCTCTGCAACCCCATGGGATTCTCCAGGCCAGAATCCTGGAGTGGGTAACCTTTCCCTTCTCCAGGGGAATCTTCCCAACTCAGGGATCAAACCCAGGTCTCCCGTTTTGCAGATGGATTCTTTACCACTGAACCACTGGGGAAGCCCAGAGTCAAGCAATTTATCCTGGGGTCACTGGTGAGAATAGTGGAGTGGGTCGCCATGCGCCCCTCCTCCAGGGGAATTTTCCCGACCCAGGGATCGAACTCAGGTCTCCCGTGTTGCAGGCAGATTCTTTACCAAGCTGAGCCACCAGGGAAGCCAGAAGAAGGACCAGCTGGTCTGTTTATCAGCGACAGAAGACAGGAGGAGGAGAGAACCGTTTCTGAGCGAGGCAATCAAGACTGTCTTGCTCGGTAAGAATTCGGTGAGAAAATTCTCCCTGGGCTTCCAGACTGTGTGGATCGCTTGACGGAGTCTTGCCTATCGCAGGAGTCTGGCAGGTAAGGATGATGGAGAGGGGGGCAGCAAAGAACGTTCTTAGTGGACTTGGAGGGAGGGAGAGAAGCTAGGTTTGTGCGGATGCCTTTTGAAGGCCTTGGAGAGGCATTTTGTTGAAAAGCAAAATAGGAAGGCTTTACGGTGAAGTCAGCCTCCCCTGGAGCGATAACACGAATGCCTGGGGAGGGTTTTCAAGTTCAGGTTCTGAGTGGGGCTGAGATCCTCCACTTTTTCATTTAGTTTCCTTTCTTTTATTTTTAGGCTTCCCCGGTGGCTTCGATGGGAAAGACTCTTGCCTGCAATACGGGAGACCTGGGTTTGATCCCGGGGTTGGGGAGATCCCCTGGACGAGGGCCTGGCAACCCACTCCAGTATTCTGGCCTTTTTTTTTCCCCTCTTCTTTCTTTTTTCAAAACTGAAGGGTTGTTGACTTACAATAGTGCTAGTTTCAGGTATAGTACACCGTGATTCAGTTATTTTCGCAGTCTATAATCCATTATAGGTTATTACAAGTTATTCGGTATAATTCCTTGTGCTATACTGTGCTTTTTATTAGATTAAAAAGAGTAAAAAAAAAAAAATTGAAGGATAGTGGATTTACAAATGTTGTAGCAGGGACCCAGGGGCTTCCGCGATGATGCTCGTGGGAAAGAACCCACCACAATGCAGGAGATGTAAGAGACATGAGTTCGATCCCTGGGTCGGGAAGGTCCCCTGGAGTTGGGTCTGGCAACCCGCTTCAGTATTCTTGCCTGGAGAATCCCATGGACAGAGGAGCCTGTCCCCCCGGACAGGGATACAGTCCTTAGGGAGTTGCAAATCATCAAAGATGACTGAAGTGGCTTAGTACACACATAGAAGCGAGTGAATCTTTTTCTTTCTATGTATCAAGTGGGGGATTTTAATTCTTGGAGCAGGGATTGAACCTGGGCCCTTGGCAGTGAAAACACAAAGCCCTAACTACTGGACCGCCAGTGAATTCCCCACTGTGTGCTGTAACTGTAAATCCTTGTTGTTTCTCTATTTTAAGTGTGTGTGTGTGTGTGTATGTGTGTGTGTGTGTGTGTGTGTGTAGTTTGTACCTGTTAATCCTGTGCCCGAACCTGCATTTCTAAGAAGCTCCTGCTGCTGCTGCTGCTAAGTCGCTTCAGTCGTGTCTGACTCGGTGCGATCCCGGAGACGGCAGCCCACCAGGTTCCTCTATCCATGGTATTCTCCAGGCAAGAACACTGGAGTGGGTTGCCATTCCCTTCTCCAGGGGAATCTTCCCCACCCAGGGATCAAACCTGCATCTCTTAGGTCTCCTTCACTGGCAGGCGGTTTCTTTACCACTAGCGCCACCTGGGAAATCCAGGTACAATCCACCGCTTCTATGTAGATCCAAAGCATTTTCTTCACCCCCAGACTAAACCCTGTGCCCACTAGACACTCAGTGCCGTTTCCCCTTCCCTAAGCTTCTGGTTACCACCAGTCTGCCTTCTGTCCCCGAGGATTTGCCCCTTCGGCATATTTCATCTAAATGGAACCATAGAACATTTGTCTTTTTACCTCTGGTTCCTTTCACTTAGCACCAGGGTTGTCTACATTGTGGCCTGTGGAAGTATTTTTTTTTTTCCTTCTATGGCTGGATAACATTCTATTGTATGTATAATGCACCATTTGTTTATCCATTCATCTTTAAATGGGCATTTGAGTCATTTGCACCTTTTGACACTTGTTTCTAGTGCTGCTCTAAATGGGTATAAAAATGGTGCATTTTACTTTGCTTAGAGTCGTTGTTTCTGCAAGTTACAAGTTGGTTTGGGAGTAACTGATTGGAGGAGATTCATCCAAAGGTTTGATACTCTACTATTCCAGTTCAAAAATGAGTTTTAAGAACAGATCTCCAGGTGTTCTAAATTGTTTCATGTGAGGAATAATCTGCTTTGGAAAACAACAACAATAATAAAGTTTCCAGTTGTTTATTCAGGAATCCTGGGGTTTCAGGCACAAAAGGGACGGTGAACACAGCCGTGTGTAATGTCACAGGAGATCAAGAAAGATTTCTTCTCAGAATTCTTTCAAAGATTCACCGGGCTTCAGAGACACCTGCGTTGGTGCCCCACAGTGGAGCTGACTGCCTGGCCGTGAAAAGCACAGTTTGAAGAGTCTCTCTCTTCCCCTCCGGCTGCCCAGATGGCTCCGTGGAAAAGAACCCCTCTGCCAGTGCAGGACACACAGGTTTGATCCCTGGATCAGGAAGATCCCCTGGACCAGCAACCGACTCCAGTATTCTTGCCTGGAGAATCCCATAGACAGAGGAGCCTGGTGGGCTGCAGTCCAGGGGGTGGCATAGAGTTAGAATCATGTGGAAGGTCGGCCACACTGAAATGGAACATAAACACACACCTGTCATCTTGGGACCCAGAGAGGCATTGGTGCTTTTCTGGAAGTTTGGTGTGTGTGTCTGTCTTGCAGTCATACTGTTTTTTTTTTTTTTCAAGCAACAGGGCTGCTCTGAGATATCATCAGGCCTCATCAGCTAAAGTCTGAAAGGGGGACTGTGCCGGGTGGCGCTCACTCCAGACTGAAGACTCTGATTAAGATTTATCCCTGATTTTCTGCAGAGCCTCGGTTCCCATCTGGCCTGGAATTGGCCCCATATGGCAGGCCTTGACGGCAGGGCTGGTGGGAGTGTGTGTGTTCCTCCTCTGTGGTTGTGGGCAGCGTGGGGAGGGTGTACAGATACTGAAGACCCGTCCAGGATGTTGTGATGAGATGGGTCCTAAACGGCTCATCCAGCAAATGGCGCAGAGAGGAATCTTCAGGGGACTTCCCTGGTTGCCCAGTGGTTAAGGCTCTGTGCTTCCAATGCTGGGGACAAGGAGTGGATTCAATCTCTGGTCAGGGAACAGATCGCACGTGCCTTGTGGTCCAGCCAGAAAGGAAAAAAAAAAAAGGGGGGGGGTGGGTGGGATCTGGAGATGGAATGTGAAGTGCAGTAGAGTCAGAACCAGGGAGCTTGAGACCAGGGGGTAACGGAGGCTGAGCTTGGACATGGAGCTCTTGCACCAGGACCGATTGATTCCTGTACTCTGTCCTTGCAGCTACCTGGCTGGAAGGCCCTTGGATAGCAAGGCTGGAGTGTGGGAAACGCTATCTCCTCACAGTATGGACGCCGTCAGGTGAGTAGAGACGGTCGACTGTGCGCATGGAGATATTTGGACGCCGTACCTAGCATTTCATGGAAGCATTCCATATCTCCCGTGTAGAGAGACCTGGGGAAGTCATTTCAAGCCGGATGGAGCAAGGCATTAGAGACAGCTCCCAATATTAACAACAACAAAAAAAGAGAGAAAACCTGTAATAAAACTACAGGGATGAGAGGTTCAACTCTAGAAAGTCCAACTGCAATTTCTAACAGAAATGTATCGTTTAACCAGAAAATGAGGCCAATGCTCAAACTCTAATAATCCATACCATAAAACTGATCCAAAATAAACAAGCAGAGGGACTTCCCTGCTGGTCCAGTGGATAAGACTCCGAGCTTCCACTGTAGGGGATGTGGGTTTGATCCTTGCTCGCAGAACTAAGATCCTGCATACTGTATGCTGGGACTGAAAAAGAAGCAAACAAAACAAAAACAAACACATTACATATAAAATAAGTAAGCCCAGCAAAACACTATATGTGTTTGTAATACACTTTGTTCAGTTCAGTTCAGTCACTCAGTCCTGTCTGACTCTTTGTGACCTTATGAACTGCAACAGGCCAGGCCTCCCTGTCCATCACCAACTCCCAGAGTTCACCCAAACTCATGTCCATTGAGTCGGTGACGCCATCCAACCATCTCATCCTCTGTCGTCCCCTTCTCCTTCTGCCCTCAATCTTTCCCAGCATCAGGCGCTTTTCAAATGAGTCAGCTCTTCACATCAGGTGGCCAAAGTATTGGAGTTTCAGCTTCAACATTAGTCCTTCCAGTGAACACCCAGGACTGATCTCCTTTAGGATGGACTGGTTGGATCGCCTTTGTACATAATACATTTATATATGTACTAATGTGATATGTAATTTCACAGTTGATTGTACAAGATATTATGACTGATTTTGCAACACACTGTATTACAGTAGGATGCTTATTGCTCCCTCCACTATTCTTCCAAATATTTTAATGAAAATATTATGCTTGCAGCTAATTTTTCTTGACTATACTTCAAGAAAAAGTATAAATTCACTCAACCTGGTTTATAAAGTACTAATTACACATCAGAAACGAAAATAGTATTTCAAAGCCAGTTTGTCCTTGGAAAGCTTTGCTTTAGTGGCAGGTTTCAGCCGGCACATTTCATGGTGTTTATCATGTTTTTTTAAAGTATGTCTGGACTAGCTCTGTCTGCCAGGCAGTGGAGAAATAGGCCTGCTGTCTCTGATTTAAACTTTAATTTGCCCGCAGTTGTTTAAGCATATGAGGGGAAAATATTCTTTACCTATGCTGAAAATCCAGAGCTCCTGCTTTTTACTTTGATCTGACGTTGGAAACACTTCCGAGTGAGGCAAGATACAAAGAGTGAGAAAAGATACACAGATGCGTGGCAAAGAACACACGTGATACAGTCTCTTTCTCCAAGGAGCCTGTAATCAAGTGGAGGCGTGTAAGAGAGAAACCCACGAAAAAGATGCCTAAGAATTACAAGCAGAGAATTAGGGTAGTCAGTTCTTAAGCACTGGAAAATAATTTGGGGTAGGGCTTATGAAAGGTGCTTAGAAAGGGAGCTGCAATTTGAGTAATTTATTTATTTAGTTTTGAGTTGAAATATAGTTGATTTGCATCACTGTGGATGGTGACTGCATCCATGAAATTAAAAGATGCTTACTCCTTAGAAGGAAAGTTATGACCAACCTAGCCAGCAGATTAAAAAGCAGAGACATTACTTTGCCAACAAAGGTCAGTCTAGTGAAGGCTATGGTTTTTCCACTGGTCATGTATGAATGTGAGAGTTGGACTATGAAGAAAGCTGAGCACCAAAGAATTGATGCTTTTGAACTGTGGTGTTGGAGAAGACTCTTGAGAGTTTCTTGGACTGCAAGGAGATCCAACCAGTCCATCCTAAAGGAAATCAGTCTTGAATATTCATTGGAAGGACTGATGTTGAAGCTGAAACTCCAATCCTTTGGCCACCTGATGCAAAGAACTGACTCACTGGAAAAGACCCCGATGCTGGGAAAGATTGAAGGCAGGAGGAGAAGGGGACAACAGAGGATGAGATGGTTGGATGGCATCACTGACTCCATGGACAAGAGTTTGAGTAAACTCTGGGAGGTGGTGATGGACAGGGAGGCCTGCCGTGCTGCAGTCCTTGGGGTCACAAAGAGTCAGATGTGACTGAGCGACTCAACTGAGCTGATAGTTGATCGTGGTAATTTCTGCTGTACAGCAAAGAGACTCACCTCTCTCTCTCTCTCCACATACACACACACACACACACTCACACACACGCTCACTCACATCATTTTTCTTTCAACATTTGATACTCTTTGACCGTCTTTTAAAAGTAATTTTATTTGCTTTTGGCTTTGCTGGTCTTTGTTACCGTGTGGGCATCTCTCTAGTTGCAGTGAGCGGGGGGCTACTGTCTGTCTGTGCTGCCCACTGCTTCTCCCTGTGGAGGTTTCTCTTGTTGTGGAGCAAACGTGCTTCAGTAGCTGCACCTCATGGGTGCAGCAGTTTTGTGGCTGCCGGGCCCTGGAGCACAAGCTCACTAGCTGTGGTTCACAGCCTCAGTTGCTTTGTGGCAGGTGGGATCTTCCTGGACTGGGGATCGAACTCGTGTCTCCTGCATTGGCAGACAGATTATTCACCACTGAGCCTCCAGGGAAGTGCACGCATTTTTTTTTTTAATACTTGTTTACATTATGGTTTAACCCAAGACATTAAATATAGTTCCCTGTGCTATACAGTGGGACCTTATTATTTGTATGTTCCATATATGATGGTTGAGTGAGTGAGTGAAAGTCATGGAATTCTCCAGGCCAGAATACTGGAGTGGGTTAGCCTTTCCTTTCCCCGGGGGATCTTCCCAACCCAGGGATGGAACCCAGGTCTCTCGCATTGCAGGCAGATCTGTTACCAGCTGAGCCACCAGGGAAGCCCAGGAATACTGGAGTGGTAGCCTTTCCCTTCCCCAGACGATCTTCCCAAGTCAGGGAGTGAACCCAGGTCTCCCGCATTGCAGGCGGATTCTTTACCAACTGAGCTATCAGGGAAACCCTACGTATGATGGTTGGTATTTGCTAATTCCAAGCTTGCAGTCTGTGTCTTCCTCACCCAGGGGCTGCAGTTGGTAACACTGTGGATTTGAAAGATGAGGCAGAGTAAGTAGGTAGGACATTATAGACAGGTGAGACAGGAAGGCTGTGGAATCAGTATCTCCCACATCGAGCCTTTCACAAGGTGGATATTTAAAGATTCCAAGAACTTGCTAAAAAGCATCTTTAGCACTAAAAAATGCTAGGTGTATCCTGTCTTTTTTTGCTGTTCTTCTTTCATTTCCATTTCCCCTCCGCCCCACCTCTAAACTGCAATGAGTTAATTTTTAAGAAAGTCAGGCTTTATAAAATACCAGAGTCCATTTGGGCCATCGTTTCCCTTTTAAACACAGTTTTAAAGTATACCAAGTTTTCATCACTAAGTACTTCTCTAAAAAAGAGAGAGCTGTTAAATGGAAAACAGGGAAAGAAAGTGAAGGGAGAAAGATCTAAGGAAGCAGAGTGTGTGCTTGGCCCCCGTGGACTGCATCTTGTGAAAGTGAAAATTGCTCAGTCGTGTCTGACTCTTTGTGACCTCATGGCCTACACAGTCCATGGAATTCTCCAGGCCAGAATACTGGAGTGGGTAGCCTCTCCCTTCTCCAGCGGATCTTCCCGACCGAGGAATTGAACCAGGGTCTCCTGCATTGCAGGCGGATTCTTTGCCAACTGAGCTATTCACTACATTTGTTGATTTTTAAAACTTATTTATTTTTAATGGTAGGATGATTGCCTTACAGTGTTGGTTTGTCCCAAACATCGACATGAATCAGCCGTAGGGATACCTATGTCCCCTTCTCAAACCTTCCTCCTGCCTCCCTCCCCATCCCATCCTTCTAGGTTCTCTCAGAGCCCCGGTTTGAGTTCCCTGAGTAAAGTCAAGTGAAGTCGCTCAGTCGTGTCCGACTCTTTTCGACCCCATGGACTGTAGCCCCACCAGGCTCCTCTGTCCATGGGATTTCTCTAGGCCAGCATACTGGAGTGGGTGTCCATTCCCTTCTCCAGAGGGTCTTCCCAACCCAGGGATCGAACCCAGGTCTCCTGCATCGCAGGCAGACGCTTTACCGTCTGTATGAGTTCCCTGAATCGCACAACAAATTCCCGTGGGCTCTCTGCTTGACAGACGGTGATGTAAGTTTCCATGTTAGTCTCTCCATACATCCCACCCTCTCCGACCTAGCCAGGACTTCCTGCAGGGCAGGGTTACGGGTCTCCTCTTTGACAGCACAGCTGCATGGTTGTTTTGCTCTAGTCTTCAGTGGCTCCCAGTTCAGATGTCTCAGGACAGTGCCCTGCGATGTGGTGGAGATGCCTCCACGGCCCCTGGCCCCTGCAGCAATCTCCCACCCCCAGCTCCTGATGGGACCTGGGGCTGGGGTGGTGCTGGTGAGCTTTGCTCTCTTCCACCCGAGCTTAGCAGACAGCCCTTGGGCTCGCCTCCAGCCTGAACACATGCAGGGCATCCATCTCTGCCTAGTTTCCTCAGTTACAGGTAATTAAGCTCTGGGCTTCTCCACGCTAGCGCTGGAAATTGCATCCCCACATCGGCCTTGTTATGAAACCGCGCGGCTGCCTCTAGACAAAACATCTTCTAGATGGGATTTGCTCTCAAGTTATCTGGGTGTGTGGGGAGGAGGCAGCAAACCCAACCAGGGGGGCTGGGAGATCTATCTATCGTGGAGAAATACACAGCAAGGCTGAAAAATGGCAACCGGCAAAGCCACGAATTCAGCACATCTTGATACAATAAGCAGGGTTAGGGAGTAAGTGTTTCTCTTTTGAACTCTCCTCTCAGAGGTGGGGTGAGCCGTGTAAATTTTCATAGCAGCGATTTGTATATTTTATGACTTCCCGTCCTGACCCTTCTCGCTTTCCAGCTCTCCAACAGACAGGCTATTTGCCTTACATTACTGGCTTATTTGAACTTGTGCAATTCAAATATGACTCTTTTAAAAAAAAAACAGAAAAAACCAATTTGTCACGCATCCAGGGTCTCATTCTGGCAAAGGCCTTTTGGTGTATAGAACTCTACTAAGATTCCAAACACAAAGATCTGGAAAGGACTAGCTGTCTGCAGGCCGTAAAGATTTTGTCTCGTATGTTTCCAGACCTGGAATCCAGACTTTCTATGAGGTTGATTAGTACATCGGTGCCAAGGTCTGATGTAGGTTCTGATCCCGGCAGAGGTGGAGGGTACGGGGCGGGGGCCGGGCATCCTAGCGTGATCCCGTCTGTCTTCATCTTCACTTTCCCTTCCACGACGGGCTTCCCCGTCCCCTCCCCAGTCTACACCTGTCTCCCAACCACCTCTCCACTTGCCAGATTAAAAAAAAAATATGTCTCAGTACATTGATAAATGATGGATTAGACCTTTATAGACATACATATACCTATATGTGCTTTTTAAAAAAAACGTTTTATTTTATATTGGAGTATAGCTGATGAACAAGCTTTCCTGGTGGCGCTAGTGGTAAAGAACCTGCCTGCTGATGCAGTTCGATCCCTGGGTAGGAAAGATCCCCTGGAGGAGGGCATGGCAACTCACACTCTCAGTATTCTTGCCTGGAGACTCCCCACGGACAGAGGAGCCTGTTGGGCTATGGTCCATAGGGTCACAAAGCGTCAGACATGGCTGAAGCGACTTAGCGTGTACACAAGTATGGCTGATTAATGGTGTTTTAACAGTTTCAGGTGGACGGTGGAGGGACTCAGCCATATGTATACATATATCCCTTCTCCCTCAAACTCCCCTCCCATCCAGGCTGCCACGTGACATTGAGCAGAGTCCCTGTGCTGGACGGCAGCTCCTTGTTGGATCTCCACGTTAAACACAGCAGTGTGTCCGTGTCCATCCCAACCTCCCTGACTATCCCTTCCCCCATCCTTCCCCCTGGGAACTATAAGGTTATTACAGAGGATTGAGCAGAGTTCCCTGTGCTGGACAGCAGGTCCTTGCTGGTTCTCCACGTTAAACACAGCAGTGTGTCCATGTCCATCCCAGACTCCCTGACTATCCCTTCCCCCATCCTTCCCCCAGGTGACCACAAGGTTATTACAGAGTAATGAGCAGAGTTCCCCATGCTGGACAGCAGGTCCTTGCTGGTTCTCCACGTTAAACACAACAGTGTGTCCATGTCCATCCCAGACTCCCTGACTATCCCTTCCCCATCCTTCCCCCTGGGAACCATAAGGTTACTACAGGGTATTGAGCAGAGTTCCCTGTGCTGGACAGCAGGTGCTTGTTGGTTATTCCTTTGAAACACAACAGTCTGTGAATGTTCATCCCAAACTCCCTATGTCTCTCCCCCTCCTTCTTCCTGAATACTTTAGCTTTTAGAACAGCTTTTAGGTTAACGGCAGCATTAAACAGAAGATACAGAGATTTTCCATATGGTCCTTGCTCTCCGCTGTAGCCTGCCCCTTTGTCAACATCTCCCATCAGAGAGGTACATTTGTTCCAGTTGATGAGCCTACAATGACACGTCATTATTACCTAAAGTCCACACTACCTTAGGGTTCACTCTTGGCGTGATATGTTCTTTATGTTTGCACAAATGTATAATGACAGGCATCCATCACGATTGTATCATACAGACTGTTTTCACGGCCCTGAAACCCCTCTGTGCTCTGCCAATTCCTTCCTCTCCACATGCAACCACGACTGCTGTTTCCCTTTTTGCAGAACAGTGTATAGTTGGAATGATACCGTACGTAGTGCTCTTAGACTGGCTCTTTTCACGTAGCGATACACATTTAAGGTTCCTCCACATCTTTGCTGGAGAAGGAAATGGCAACCCACTCCAGTGTTCTTGCCTGGAGAATCCCAGGGACGGGGGAGCCTGGTGGGCTGCTGTCTATGGGGTCGCAAAGAGTCGGACACGACTGAAGCGAGTTGGTGGCAGCAGCAGCAGCCACATCTTTGCATGGCTTGATAACTCATTTGTTTTGGACTCTTGAGTAATATTCCATTGCTTATATGTACATTGGCTTATGTGTCCATTCACCTACTCGAGAGGGCTCCCCAGGTGGCTCAGTGGTAAAGAATCCGCCTGCCAATGCAGGAGCTCCAGGAAATGGGGGTTCAGTCCCGGAGTTGGGAAGATCCCCTGGAAGAGGGCATGGCAACCCACTCCAGTATTCTTGCCTGGAGAATCCCATGGACAGAGGAGCCTGGCGGGGCTACAGTGTGTGGGGTCACAAAGAGTCAGATGCGACTGGAGGAGCATGCACACACGTACCTGTTAAAGGACATCTTGGTTGCTTCAAAATTTTGGCAGTTAAAGAATAAAGCTAGTCCAAGGGGTAAAGCGGGGAGGATGTGATGAACCTGGAGACTGGAACTGACAGACACTTTTGATACTGTGAATAAAATAGGTAAGTGATGAGAAATGATTATGTAGCTTAGGGAAGGCCACTCAGTGCTCCTTGGTTTCCTGAATGGGAAGGGAATACACACACAAAAAAGATGGGATATATGTACCAGTTCAGTTCAGTTCAGTAACAGCACGCCAGGCCTCCCTGTCCATCACCAACTCCCGGAGTTCACTCAAACTCATGTCCATTGAGTCGATGATGCCATCTAACCATCTCATCCTCTGTTGTCCCCTTCTCCTCCTGCCCTCAATCTTTCCCAGCATCAGGGTCTTTTCCAGTGAGTCAGCTTTTTGCATCAAGTGGCCAAACGACTGGAGTTTCAGCTTCAACATCAGTCCTTCCAATGAATATTCAGGATCGACTTCCTTTAGAACGGATATACATGTACGTATAGCTTATTCACTTTGCCGTTCAGCACAAACTAACACTGTAAAACAACTATACTCCAATAAAAATTGTTTTTAAAAAGCTCCAAAATTTATGCTTAGTAATGGGTGATTGCAGCCATGAAATTAAAAGACACTTACTCCTTGGAAGAAAACTTATGACCAACCTAGATAGCATATTCAAAAGCAGAGATATTACTTTGCCGGCTAAGGTCTGTCTAGTCTAGGCTATGGTTTTTCCAGTAGTCATGTACGGATGTGAGAGTTGGACTGTGAAGAAAGCTGAGCGCCGAAGAATTGATGCTTTTGAACTGTGGTGTTGGAGAAGACTCTTGAGAGTCCCTTGGACTGCAAGGAGATCCGACCAGTCCATTCTGACGGAGATCAGCCCTGGGATTTCTTTGGAAGGAATGATGCTGAAGCTGAAACTCCAGCACTTTGGCCACCTCATGCGAAGAGTTGACTCACTGGAAAAGACTTTGATGCTGGGAGGGATTGGAGGCAGGAAGAGAAGGGGACGACCGAGGATGAGATGGCTGGATGGCATCACCAACTCGATGGACGTGAGTCTGAGTGAATTCCGGGAGTTGGTGATGGACAGGGAGGCCTGGCGTGCTGCGATTCATGGGGTCGCAAAGAGTTGGACACAACTGAGCGACTGAACTGAACTGAACTGAATGGGATAGACTTTTCTATTCTTGAGGAAAACTTAAAGAAATCTCTCTTTCTCACTATTCTCACTCACTGCTGTTTGCCAAGGTTACTTGTCCTTTTGGGATGAGTCATTGAGAAATGATGATTTAATAGATTCTCGTTGCCACATGTGAAGTGACCGTGATTCCTACTTTTGTTGAGAAGGGAAATAAAGTGCCTAAACTGATGAGAGTTTAATAAAAAGAACATAGCTTTTTATATATACTATAAACATCCAAGTGCAAGGTTGTGTATAGACATAACTTTTCCACTCATTTGACCCACACCAGGGAGCTGATGGATCCTTTCCCTTCATATACTTTTGTATCTTATAGAAGACTGAGGATTTAGCTGTGGACCTATTGAAGTGTGAAGAAAGGACAGTTGAATGAGAAAACTTGAGAACTCACTAGCTGTGCTGGAGGTGCCAGGGATAACAGATGTTTCTGGTCCATTTGACGCCTTTCCTGGGTACTGGTAACACACTGTACGTGTGGATAAAACTGGCCCATAGACAACAGGTGGCTTCCGAGGATGAGCCACTTCATGAATTAAATGAGATTTCATCACAAGCTTGCTGAAAAGGAGTATGTTTCTAGTCTCCAGCTCTGAAATCTCGGCCTGCCATTCTTCGGCTTTGTCCACTGCATTTTAGTACCACGGCATAAACCATTAGTACCATTTAGTACCATTCCATAAACATACCAGGCTGTATGTTTATGGAATGGAAATTGCACACTCATAGGTCTTATTCTCTGAGTACAACTGAGCGACTAAGCACAGGGTGCTTGGCCCTGTCCTGGATGTAAAGTTAATTTTTCTTGCTCGTGGTTGGGTCAGAGGGGAGAGTTTGTCTCAGCGGTGAGGCGTGATACTCTACGGAAGACTGCTGAGCCCCTTTTCTGCTAATCTGAGTAGTGTTGTCAGTTTTTTTTTTTTTTGACTCTATTACTCTAAACTTTTTTAATGAAAACAAATTTTTTTTTTAGTACTTGTGATCTTTTTTTTTTTTTTTTTAACAGCAATGTTTACTTGAGCATAACTGGAACCATGCAGTAGGATGATCACCCACAGTTTGCATAAAGATAACCTAACCACAGACCAGTTAGCATGGGAAGAATAAGAAACAGCCAGCAGGGTAGCTAGCAGCAGGCTGCCTGCCCACCTGGGGCCGTGTGGGTATGGAGGCGCCTGGAAGGTCCCACACACGTGGCTGTGGGAGTCTCAGCCCCAGTGTGTCCCCAGGGTCTTTTCTTTGGGACCCTTTTCTCCTCCTAGCTGCTTTTCTCCTTCTCCATGCAGGGTCTAGCCTGTATGTTTCCTGTTGGCTGGAGTTCTTCTCAGAGAGGGATGTGGTGGAAGTGGGACTCAAATTGAAGATCTTCTCATTTTCCCCACATCTTCTCACTTTGCCAACAAAGCTCCATAAAGTCAAAGCTATGGTTTGTCCTCTCATCATGGATGTGAGAGTTGGACCACAAAGAAGGCTGAGTGCTGAAGAGTGGATGGTTTCAAACTATGGTGCTGGAGAAGACTCTTGAGAGTCCCTTGGACTGTGAGGAGATCCAGCCAGTCCATCCTAAAGGAGATCAGTCTTGAATATTTCTTGGAAGGACTGATGTTGAGGCTGAAGCTCCAATACTTTGGCCACCTGACGCGAAGAACTGACTCACTGGAAAAGACCTTGATGCTGGGAAAGATTGAGGGCAGGAGAAGGGGATGACAGAGGATGAGATGGTTGGATGTCATCACTGACTTGATGGACGTGAGTTTGAGCAAACTCTGGGAGCTGGCAATGGATGGAGGCCTGGCGTGCTGTAGTCCATGGGGTTGCAAAGAGTCGGACACAACTTAGCAACTGAACAACAACAATGTTTTGGCCAGAACTCTTGCAGAGTCCAAACTAGCTCTGTTCGCTGCAAAACAGGCCAATAAAATGTGAGACGAGGTGTTGAAGCAAGAAAGTGAGAACTCTGAGCAGGTAGCAGAGTAACGTGCTAGAATACCACCTTCCCGAGTCAGGATTCAGGCTTCTTTTATACTAAAAGGGGAGGGGTTTTGGCTGCTTGCTACTTCTTGGTGTCAAAATCTTTTATTCCTGCAGCTGTCCACATAAGTCAGGTCATGATAATCCCGTAAACCTTCAATAAGATGAATGTTGGACTTCCCTGGTGGTACAGTGGTGAAGAATCTGCCTGCCAATGAAGTAAACACGGGATGATCACTGGTCTGGGAAGTTTGCACGTGCTCAGGACCAAGTAAGCCTGCAAATGAAAGTGTTCGCCACTCAGTTGTGTTGGACTCTATGTGACCCTATGAACTGTAGCTCACCAGGCTCCTCTGTCCATGGGATTCTCCAGGCAAGAATATTGGAGCAGGGTGTCATTTCCTACTCCAGGGGATCTTTCCAAGCCAGGGATTGAACCCTCTTCTCTTGCATCTCCTGCTTTGTCAGGCAGGTTCTTTAGCAGCTGAGCTACCAGGGGAGCCAAGCTAAGACCTGTGCAAGGTTAAAAAAAACAACAAAAAAAAACAAAACCAAAAACCTTGCCAGAGGAACTGCAGAGCCTGGGCTCTAGAACCTGAGAGTCACAACTGCTGCGCTTACGTACTGTGACTAGCGAAGTCCGTGGGCCCTGGAACCCATACTCCACAACAAGAGAAGCCACCTCAACAAGAAGCACATCGCACCTAGGGTAGCCTCCGCTTGTTGCATCTAGAAGAAAGCTGGCTCACAGCAATGCAGACCCAACACAACCACAAATAAATAAGAAAAAAAAAAAAAGATGGTCTACTTTGTCATTGGGCTTCCCTAGTGGCTCAGTAGTAAAGAAGCCACCTGCAGGAGACCCAGGTTCAATCCCTGGGTTGGGAAGATGTCCTGGAGGAGGCCATGGCAACCCACTCCAGTCTTCTTGCCTGGAGCATCCATCCTATGGACAGAGGAGCCTGGCGGGCTACAGTCTGTAGGATCACAAAGAATGGATACGACTGAACAACTAAACAAGGATCACTTCGTCATGACGGCAATTTCCTGCCGTGGCTTTAGCAGGTTTAGGTGTCTAACATCCCCTTTGCCAACTCAGGGAAAGCTTGAGGTCAGGAGCCAGTCAACATTTTTCTGTAAAGGGCCGCAAGGAACATGTCTGCAGCTTCTTGGTTCTACCGTGTGAGTGTGAAAGCCGGCACGGACCAGTTAAAGGCTCTGGCTGTATTTCAATAAAACTTTATTGACAAGGATGGCCCTGGGTTTGTCCTGCACGCCATTGTCTTGCTTCCCCTGGTTTGAAGTGAAAGTGAAAGTCGCTCTGTCGTGTCCGACTCTTTGTGACCCCACGGACTATACCGTCCATGGAATTCTTTAAGTCTGAATACTAGAGTGGGTAGCCTTTCCCTTCTCCAAGGGACCTTCCCAACACAGGGATTGAACCCAAGTCTACCACATTGCAGATGGATTCTTTACCAGCTGAGCCACCAGGGAAGCCCAAGAATACTGGAGTGGGTGGTGTATCCCTTCTCCAGGGGATCTTCCCAACCCAGGGATCGAACCAGGTCTCCCACATTGCAGGCGGATTCTTTACCAGCTGAGCCACAAGGGAAGCCCTCTTCCAGTTCAGTCTGCATAGCGATCACCTAGGGAGCTTGTTAAAATGAAGCTTACATTTCAGTAGACCAGAGGTGGGGGAGAGGTTCTGTGCTCCTAACAAGCTCCCAGGAGATGTTGGTGCCGCTGCCTCTTAAAACACGCGTCGAGGACCGAGGCTTTCGATAACACCCGCTTTTTGTAAATAAAATTGGCAGTTGCAAGGAACCAGGAGAGGTCGGTGATGGTTCCAGTAAGCCGTGCAGTTTCACAGAATTTCAGTGACAGGGCCTGAAAGGCTATATCTAAACTCAGAAGAAGACTGTGGGAATGGTGCTTTATTTAGTAAGCGTCTTCTAACCAAACCAGACCCGCAGATACGGGGTATGTCCTCTAAGCTTTCCTGGAACCCATTTACTTCTGAAACCATCCCAGAAGAATTGCAGTCATTAAAAGGGAGCCTGGTTTTCCATGGATCTCTCCTTGACCTCCCAACACCTGGGGACAATGCAGATATACTTATCAAATTGCGTTCAAGACAGGATCTTACCGGGAAACAGATGTCGGGTCAGAATTTTCCCACATGTGGGAGGGCTGACAATCCTGCAGGTAGTTCAGAGTCGACCTCTTCATTA
Organism: Oryx dammah; assembly: GCF_014754425.2. Lineage (NCBI taxonomy): Eukaryota > Metazoa > Chordata > Mammalia > Artiodactyla > Bovidae > Oryx > Oryx dammah. The sequence continues at coordinate 125,385,260 of NW_024070207.1, forward strand.
CGATGACTTTTCCAAATACTGGAGCTTGAAGGCGAAGAACTAATGGCTTTCAGATTTGGGAAAGGTTAAAAAAAAAAAAAATGCTTGCCAGAGCAAGAAACAGACATCTGAAACTATCTTTAAGAGGATAAGCATTCTCTGGGTTCGTCCTCTAAGCCCCGCGCTGTATGACTTGCGTTCTGACCGCTCCGCACTTGATGGCTTGGTGTGGTTCATCTCATTGGAACCACCACCAGCCTTCCCCATCCCCCTTCTCTCTACCTAGTTCCACTAATTCTTTCCATACGGAAATGGGATGTTGCCAAATTCGAGAGAACTGCCCCCCTCCCCACTGCCCCAGCCTCCCTTTCTCTGGTGGATTGTTGGAATCAATTCCATGTGTATAATTTATCTGGCTTTTTTTAAAAATGACATGTGGTTGAGGGGGTCTGGGATTATTTTAAGTTTCAGGTTTTAAACATCACAGGCAACTTTGACCCTCTTGGAGGATTTGCTACTATGGGGCACTCTCTGGGGACATTCAGGTAGGCATCAGGTTTCTGCCTGTCATTTCAGAGACCCCTCTCAAGAAAAAAAAAAAAAAAGACTTTATGTTGGTGACTGTGCAAGGCAGATGTTTTGGCTGACTTTTCTTCTGCTGTGTTCTTAGGACGTGAAAGGGACATGGTGTGAAAGGTTCTGACTGTGGCTCCTTCTAGGTCTGGGTCCCCTTGGAGGAAGTGTGGTCCCAGGGTTAGACCCAAAGAAGTGTCTCAACTGGGTCTCCCTCTTGTTCTGATGTCTCTGTGTAGACGTTTTCACATTTTGTAGAACACATGTAAAGGGCTCAACCTGACAAAAGGCTGTTGGAGATCAAAGCGTGGTTGGTGATTGCAACGCCGCGACCTCAGCAATGCCTGGAAATTGACACGTTGCCTTCACCTTGTACTTCTGAGAGTGAAGAGGCATACAGTGGGTCAGGAGAATTCTCACCAGAGAGAGAGGAGTCCTGTGAGATCCCCCTTCCCCACCCCCTGAAAGAGCAGAGATGGCTGTTTTGCTGTGACTTTCCGTGCAGAGTTCATTCCATACCCCGGAGGCAAGGTCATTTTCTTCCAGGTGCTGAAGAACGTCAAAGGATCTCTCGTGCTTTGGGCTTTGCCTCAGTATTGTGACTGTGGACACTGGCTCGTGTCAGGCTAGGGGCTTGTTGTTCAATCTCTCCATGGTGTCTGACTCTTTGCGACCCCGTGGACTGCCACATGCCAGGCCTGCCTGTCCTTCACTGTCTCCCAGAGCTTGCTCAAACTCATGTCCATCGAGTCGGTGATGCCATCCAACCATCTCATCCTCTGTCGTCCCCGTCTCCTCCTGCCTTCAATCTTTCCCAGTATCAGGGTTTTTCCAGTGAGTTGGCTCTTTGCATCTGCTGGCCAAAGGATTGGAGTTTCAGCTTTAGCATCAGTCCTTCCAATGAACATTCAGGACTGATTTCCTTTAGGATGGACTGGTTGGATCTCCTTGCAGTCCAAGGGACTCTCAAGAGTCTTCTCCAACACCACCGTTCAAAAGGATCAAGTCTTCGGCGCTCAGCCTTTTTTATGGTCCAACTCTCACATCTGTACATGACTACAGGTTAGAGGGAGTATTCATAAAATAGCTTGTGTATGAAAATTTTATGCTCTTGAAATAATCCCCTATTATTTGTTAAATCTTGGCTCCACCACCAACATCTGAGTCTTGGTTTCAGATTTTAACGTATCTGCCTCAAGTGGTTCTTTTGAGAAAGAACATACAGATAGAAACATCTGGCATCTAGGTTCACTTAAACAGTAACCTTTGGTTATAAGCCACTTGGAACTCATCATAGAAGCGACTCAGAAGATTTCTCCTGGTGAAGAGGAGAAAAATTAGCGTGAGGGTATCTGGTTCCTTTCAACTTTTGCTGTTTATGGCGATGCCATTTCTTGAATGGATCGTTTCTGTGGTAGACTCTGTAGACTAGAACCACACAGGCTAACTCATTGTCCCGGGTGCATGTGGGAAATGCATGCAGATGAGCAAATACATTTAATAATGAGTTTTGACACCTTCTGAGAAACCGGGGAGCTGTCCTAGGCGCCTGTACACCTAGCTTTACTAGACACAGGTGAAGGACCAGCTACTAGGAGATCCCAGGAGGAGCAGACTCCTTGGGCCTGGCAAGCAGGTATCACTACGTCTGTTTATATATCCGACGATCAGAAGAGTGGACGATACACAGAATCACACTGTCTGCTGGCGTTCAGATTTCTCCCAGATGACCCCAGAGGACGGGACCGGCCGCGTTCTGTTAATTCCGAAATGTACATTTTGGTAGGATTTCATGTTAATGAAATCTGGATGCTTCCTACATTTGGCCACATCTCATAATTGTTGGCATCTTTCTCTTTTTTGCTTAAAGGTTTGTCTTGTGCTTTAAACCCTGTAATGTTTGGTGAAATGCGGCAGATTTGGGCTCCTGAAGTTAGAACGCTGGATCGCTCAGTCGTGTCCGACTCTTTGCGACCCCCCTGGACCGTAGCCTACCAGGCTCCCCTGTCCGTGGGACTCTCCAAGCAAGAATACTGGAATGGGTTGCCATTTCCTCCTCCAGAGCTGGAATGAAAATGCAGTAAACTGCGACTTCCCTGGCAGTCCAGTGGGTTAAGACTTTGCCTTCCAGTGTAGGAGTTGCCGGTTCCGGTCTTGATCAGGGAGCTGAGATCACACTTGCCTTGCAGCTAAAACAAAACAAAACAAAACCGAAGTATAAAACAGAAGCAGTACTGTAACAAATTCAATAAAGAATTTAAAAACGGTCCACAACGAAAAAAAATCTTAAAAAGATAATAAAAAGGATGTAATAAACTGAATTTCTTCTGTCATCTGGAATTAGAAGGCCAGAAAGGGAAAAAAAGATGAAACATTTGTGCTCTCGCCAACTGTCCTGTCTGCTCATAGGAGAGAGGAAAGGTCAGTTTCCTTTCTCTAGAGCTGTGCTTGTGAACAAGAGTTCCCAGGCAGTATCAGCATCTCAACATTCAGAAAACTAAGATCATGGCATCCAGTTTCCATCACTTGATGGCAAATAGATGGGGAAGCGGTGGAAACAGTGGCAGGCTTTATGTTGGGGGGCTTCAAAATCACAGCAGATGGTGGCTGCAGCCACGAAATTAAAAGACGCGTACTCCTTGGAAGGAAAGTTATGACCAACCTAGACAGCATATTAAATATGAGAGACATGACTTTGCCAACAAAGGTCCATCTAGTCAAGGCTATGGTTTTTCCAGTCATCTTGTGCGGATGTGAGAATTGTATTATAAAGAAAGCTGAGTGTTGAAGAATTGATGCTTTTGAACTGTGGTGTTGGAGAAGACTCTTGAGAGTCCCTTAGATGCAAGGAGATCCAACCAGTCCATCCTAAAGGAGATCAGTCCTGGGTGTTCATTGGAAGGACTGATGTTGAGGCTGAAACACCAATCCTTTGCCCACCTGATGTGAAGAGCTGACTCATTGGAAAGACCCTGATGCTGGGAAAGATTGAAGGCGGGAGGAGAAGGGGACGACAGAGAGTGAGATGTTTGGATGGCATCACCGACCCAATGGACATGAGTATGAGTCAACTCTGGGAGCTGCTGATGGACAGGGAGGGCTGGCGTGCTGCGGTTCATGGGGTTGCACAGAGTTGGACACAACTGAGCAACTGAACTGAACCGAATGGATCAGCATCTGTTGGGACTTTGGGGGTCAGAAACTCTGGGGGCAGCCCTCATTTGCTGCAGCTGAGTGCCACAGAACCCGGGCTCCTGCAGCTGTCTTCCTGGAGGGGTGTCATCAGAAGCATCTGGTGTGGGATCCCCAACATCTCTCCCTGAATCCCCCTTCTGCCAGATCAGTGCTGGTCTCTCCTGTGTATTAATCTGCCCTTCCTACGTCACAGGGCGGCACTCTGTCCTTCTGAATGCCACCTCTTCCATGATTTGTGTTTCGGGCTCCTCCTTCCGTAAATGGTGTTCTTCTGCTGGTCTGGTCTGGGTCACCTTCTTCTCTCACTCTGCCAGCTTTCTCTGGCTGGTCCTGTTGATGCCCGAGATGTCAATCCAGTTCTCTGTCAACAGCTTCTGAATTTCTATCTACAGTCTGTAGCGCCCACCTCCCGAACATATACCCCCGGAGAATTCACACGTCCCTCACATGCGACACTCTAACACAGGACTCCTTGGGACTTGCCTGGTGGTCCAGTGGTTAAGAAGCCGCCTGCCAACCCAAGGGACACGGGTTTGATCCCTGGTCCCGGAAGATTCCACATGCCATGGAGCAACTAAGCCCTTGGTCGGCGATAACAGAGCCAAGGATATACACCACAAGTTGAGAGTGGGCCCCACTCACTGTAACTACAGAAAACCCTTGTGCAGCAAACAGGACCCAGCACAGCCAAAAAGAAAGAAATGAACAATAAAATAAAAATGGTACTCCTCGTCTTCTTCCTCAAACCATTTTTTTTCCGTCCTGATTTCTTTATCTTAGTAAGTGGTTCCAGCATCAAGCCGATTGCTTCAAGTGACTTTTGGGGTGTTTTCTTGTTCTATCTCAGCCTCACGTTCATTATCCACCATCACATCATTCTTACCTCTTAACAATCTTTCCAAGGCTTTCTCTCCTGCTCACGGCCACTCTCTGTGGCCCTAACTGGGTCTGTTATCATCCTTTTTTTTAAAAAAAAAAAATATATATATTTTTTTGTATTTTAATTAGAGGCTAATTATTTTACAATATTGTGGTGGTTTTTGCCATACACTGACATGAATCAGCCATGGGTGTACATGTGTTCCCCATCCTGAATCCCCCTCCCACCTCCCTGCCCATCCCATCCCTCCGTTTTTGAAATATCACATGAATCTCCCTCCTTTTTCCCCCCAGCCTCTCTGGCTTACTCTGATCCCCTTTAATGTGTCCATGTTGGTCAGATTAGAGTAACATTTCTCATGTGCAAAACTGGCAATGAAATTCCCTTTTTTTTTAATTTTTTTAAAGCAGTCTTTACTGTCTCCTCATTTGCTCAGTGATATTTCCATGTCCAGGTCTGTTTATGAGCTTTCTTCTTACCAGATTATCCCCCAAGTTGGCTACTGCCACTTACAGATTTTTCCTTTCGGAAACTCACAGCCCCCTTTGGCATTTTTAAAATGTTTTGGAAAGTCCTGCAGTCAAAGAAACTCACTTAGATTTGACCTGGCATTTCTCATGGTCTTGGGTGACCCCGAACCTCCCACACTTCGGCCTTTTAACACCCCATGGCATTTGTGTTCTCAGTGCATTCTGGGAAAGGGCTGGACTTTCCGAGCAAGGCGAGTCACGAGCTGCCCCCGGCTTCCTCTTCACCCTCATTTTCCACTACTCCCCCGAACACGTTTTTACTGACAGTGATTTTAATGTATCATTTCCTGAAAATGTCACGTTTACCTCATGCCCTTGGACTTTTAGCCTTTTTTTAAAATTTTTTATTTCTGAACGAAATGCCCTCTAACCTTCTTGTCATTCAGGTGTCAGCTCAACTGCCATCTCCTTCAGGAAGTCCTTCCTGACTTCTCTAGATACCATTCAGTTCAGTTCATTTCAGCCGCTCAGTCGACTCCATGGACTGCACCATGCCAGGCCTTCCTGTCCATCACCAACTTCCAGAGCCTGATGCTCATGTCTACTGAGTGGGTGATGCCATCCAATTACCTCATCCTCTGTTGTCCCCGTCTCCTCCTGCCTTCAGTCTTTCCCAGCATCAGGGTCTTTTCCAATGAGTCAGCTTTTTGCATCAGGTGGCCAAAGTATTAGAGTTCCAGCTTCAGCATCAGTCCTTCCAATGAACATTCAGGACTGATTTCCTTTAGGATGGACTGGTTGGATATCCTTGTAGTCCAAGGGACTCTCAAGAGTCTTCTCCAGCATTACAGTTCAGAAGCATCAATTCTTCAGTGCTCAGCTTTCGTTATGGTCCAACTCTCAGATGCATACGTGACTACTAGAAAAACCATAGCTTTGACTAGACGGACCTTTGTTGGCAAAGTAATGTCTCTGCTTTTTAACACGCTGTCTAGGTTTGCCGTAGCTTTTCTTCCAAGGAGCAAGCGTCTTTTAATTTCATGGCTGCAGTCACCATCTGCAGTGATTTTGGAGCCCAAGGAAATAAAGTCTATCGCTGTTTCCATTGTTTCCCCGTCTATTTGCCCTGAAGTGATGGGACCGGATGCAGGTGCCTGCATTTGCAGGCTTTGTATCTTGTTTACAGGTTCATCATCACCATCTCCTTACAGACTGTAACCCTCTTGAGCACAGTGACTTCGTTCCAGCACAGCATCTCCTTAGCATAGATGCTCGGTAAAGACTGGTCGATGTGGGGAAATCCCTGGTTGATGTGGACAATAAATAAATAAATAAATAAATAAATAAATAAGATTTTAAAAGAGACTAGTTGATGTGAAGTGAGAATCTGAGTGAGTGAGTAATGGTGGTTTCTGTCTGTAATCTGGGGCTTCCCAGGTGGTGCTAGTGGTAAATAACCCACCTGCCTATGCGGGAGGCATGGGTTTGATCTCTGGGTTGGGAAGCCCCTGGAGGAAGGTATGGCAACCCACTGCAGTATTCCAGAGAATCCCACGGACGGAGGAGCCTGGTGGGCATAGTGCATAGGGTCGCAAAGCGTCGGACACGACTGAATCAGCTTAGCACACATGCATGGGTCTATAATCATGTAAGGAGCTACTCCGTATAAAGCAGTGAGAAAGCGCTTGGTTCACTGCAAAGGAGTGCTATTTCAGATGCTCTGTGTTAACTCACGTAACCCTCCTGCTGCTCCTGGGTGCAGGTGCTAGCCGTATTATCCCCGTTGTTCAGATGGGTTGAGCGTGAGGCCTTGGTGGGTATGGCTGGCCTGTTCTTTGCAGCCGGAGGTGAAGGGAAGCCCTCATCTCTGTGGGGTTGTCGTGGGAAAAAGAACCGATAACCTTAGGTGGCACTTCTCTAGAGAAGCAGAATAAATACCTGGAATGATTTTTTTTTCTCCTCTTATTGTAAAGGAAGACTTTCTTGATCTCCCCTAAGAAATTGAGTACTTTTGTTTTGCTAAGAAACTGGCTGCTAGATATTGCTTGCAGCTTGCTGGCAAATTTGATAGAATCATTGTTCTCTTTGGTTATAGCATCCGAACTGTTAGTGCTGAGGGTCTTCTTTTTTTTTTTTTTAAACTGGTTTTATTTATTTATTTGGTTGCACTGGGTCTTAGTTACAGCATGACAGATCCTTAGCTGCAGAGAGTGGGATCCAGTTTCCTGACCAGGGATTGAACGCAGGGTCCCCTGAGTTAGGAGCCCAGAGTCCCAGCTACTGAACCGGCAGGGAAATCCCCGAGGGTCTTCTTTTAAATTAAATGGGTCATTTCATAGCAGTGGTTCTCAACTGGGGACAGTCATGTCCCCAAGGAGATGTCGGGTAATGTCTGGAGACATTCTTTACCCATCATTTTAAAAAATAAATCTATTTCTTTGGTGAGTAATTGCTTCCCAATAGTTTTAAAATCATTTTTAAAAATAAATTTATTTCATTGGAGGATGATTGCTTCACAATATTTTTTATCATTTTTTAAAAATAAATTCATTTCATTGGTGAATAATTGCTTCACAATATTTTTTTAATCATTTTTTAAAACAGCTTTATTTCATTGGAGAATAATTGCTTCACAACTTTTTAAAATCATTTTTTAAAATAAGCTTATTTCATTGGCGAACAACTGCTTCACAGTTTTTTGTCATTTTAAAAAATAAATTTATTTCATTGGAGGATAATTGCTTCACAATGGTTTTTTAAATAATTTTTTACAAATTATTTCATTGGAGGATAATTGCTTCACAATATTTTTTTAATCATTTTTTTAAAAAAATTTATTTCACTGGGGAAGAATTGCTTCATGATTTTTAAAATCATTTATAAAACAAATTTATTTCATTGGTGAATAATTGCTTCACACTTTTTTTTGTCATTTTTAAAATAAATTTATTTCATTGGAGGATAATTGCTTCAGAATGTTTTTTTAAATCCTTTTTTACAAATTATTTCATTGGAGGGTAATTGCTTCAGGATGTTTTTCTTTAATCATTTTTTACAAATTATTTCATTGGGGAATACTTGCGTCACAATTTTTTAAAATCATTTTTAAAATAAACTGACTTTATTGGCAAATAATTGCTTCACAATTTTTTGGTCATTTTTAAAAATAAATTTATTTCACTGGAGGATAATTGCTTCACAATGTTTTTTTAAATCATTTTTTACAAATTATTTTATTGGAGGATAATTGCTTCACAATATATTTTTTT
>NW_024070207.1:125393635-125426454 GCF_014754425.2 Oryx dammah
ATTTTTTAAAACAAATTTATTTCATTGGGGAATAATTGCTTCACAATATTTTTAAAATCATTTTTTAAAACAAATTTATTTCATTGGAGGATAATTGCAAATTATTTCATTGGAGGATAATTGCTTCACTTTTAAAAATCATTTAAAAAAATAAATTGATTTCATTGGAGGATAACTGCTTCGCAATATTGTGTTGGCCTCTGCCATACATGCAGATGAGTCAGCCATAGGTTTACATACGTCCCCATCCTCCTGAACTTTCCTCCCATCTCCCAGCCCTTTGCCCAGCCCTGACCCCCAGGTTTAATTACAGAGCCCCGGTTTGGTTTCCCTGAGTCATACAGCAAGTTCCCATCGGCGCTCTTTTCTACATTTGAGAGTGGCTGTGCTTCCTGGAGACATTTTTGTTGTCACAACCGGACAGAGAGGTCCTCCTGGCATCTGGTGGGGTGGGGGTGTTGGGGGTGGGACATCCAGGGGTGCGGCCCCAGCGCCATCTTACAATGCACAGGGTACACCCCCAACCCCAATCTCCTCCCCCCTCCCACCCATCACCAAAGGAACGAGTGGTTTGCCCCAAATGTCCACAGCGATGAGTTGAGAAAAACCTGTCTCATGGTTTGATGTTGGAACTTACAGGGAAAGAGGAATATCAAACCGAAAGCCTGAAGGTCTGCACATAGCGGTGGGAAGCGGCAACTGAAGGAGTGTGGTCAAAGAAAAACAGGCTGAGATTCCCCCCACCCTCCGTTAATACATAATGACTTATGTATTAATTCTGGCATGGAAACTGGCTTTCATTAAATTTTGTGCTTTTGGTTCTCTTTCTGTCTTGACTTTGGGCGGATTGCTCATCTGACCTCAGTTGTACCACCCATAGTGTCATGGTTCGAATCAGTATCATGCCTGTTGTAAACAAATGCTAGGGGAAAAAAAGAAAGGTAGAAAAAGGAATGTCCAAATGCTTCGCATGCTAAGTCGGTTCAGTCATGTCCAACTCTTTGTGACCCTATGGATGGTAGCCTGCCAGGCCCCTGTGTCCATGGGCTTCTCCAGGCAAGGATACTGGAGTAGGTTTCTGTTTCCTCCTCCAGGGGATCTTCCTGACCTAGGGATCGAACCCTCATCTCTTATGTCTCCTGCATCGGCAGGCAGGTTCTGGGAAGCCCCTTTTAAGAGCTTTAGCTTTTGTTACAGATGACTACAGGTAAGAGGATAGCACCAGCAGAGTCAACCCTGGGTATATCTGCACATGATCTAGAAACTTCTTTATGCCTAGTGTTTTATGCATCCTGACCTAAGATATTAAGAGTTTCAGTTCAGTTCAGTTCAGTCACTCAGTCGTGTCTGACTCTTTGCGACCCCATGAACTGCAGCACGCTAGGCCTCCTTGTCCATCACCAGCTCCTGGAGGTCACTCAAACTCATGTCCATAGAGTCGGTGATGCCATCCAGCCATCTTATCCTCTGTCGTCCCCTTCTCCTCCTGCCTCCAATCCCTCTCAGCATCAGAATCTTTTCCAATGAGTCAACCCTTCGCATGAGGTGGCCAAAGTATTGGAGTTTCAGCTTCAGCATCAGTCCTTCCAATGAACACCCAGGACTGCTCTCCATTAGAATGGACTGGTTGGACCTCCTTGCAGGCCAAGGGACTCTCAGGAGTCTTCTCCAACACCACACTTCAAAAGAATCAATCCTTTGGTGCTCAGCTTTCTTCACAGTCCAAATCTCACATCCATACATGCCCACTGGAAAAACCATAGCCTTGACTAGACAGACCTTTTTTGGCAAGTAATATCTCTGCTTTTCAATATGCTATCTAGGTTGGTCATAACTTCCTTCCAAGGAGTAGGCGTCTTTTAATTTCATGGCTGCAGTCACCATCTGCAGTGATTTTGGAGCCCCCCAAAATAAAGTCTGACACTGTTTCCACTGTTTCCCCATCTATTTTCCATGAAGTGATGGGACCAGATGCCATGATCTTCGAAGAGTTTAGGTCTTAACAAAGAGTTTTGGTCCGTCTGGTGAAAACGCCTATTTTTGACCGGTTAGCAGAGCTGGAGAAGGAACGTAGGGGTCTCAGTCTGGTGTGAGTCTGCAGGTGATGGAGCAATCATTTGTGAAAACACACTTGTCATGTAAGATAGTATGGTTTCCTATGTTTGATCAGAGATTGTATTTTAAGCAACAGGCTGTACGTGGCCCTAGTTTTTTGGGTTTTGAATTAGAGATTTTTTTAAAAAAAATTACTTGTCTCAACTTCAACTTTTAATATTTGAAATAAAATTTTAACCCAGCCTTCTCGGGTGAATGGAAAAAAAAAAAAAAAAACTAGACTGCAGAGGAGTCCTTAGGTTTTCATGAGCACAGCACAGTGGAAAGTCATCAAATGGGGGCTTCCCTGGTAGTCCGGTGGGTAAGAATCTGCTTTGCAGTGTCAGAGACACTGATTCGATCCTGGGTCCAGAAAGATCCCGTATGCCAAGGAGCAACGACCCCCTCGCACCGCAAGTGCTGAAGTCTGTGCACCCGAGAGCCGTGCTCTGCAACAGGAGAGCCACCGCAATGAGGACCCTGTGCATCGCAACCAGAGCATAGCTCCCACTTGCTGAAACTAGAGGAAACCCACATGCAGCAAAGGAGACCCACCAGCGTCAACAAATAAATGCACCTTAAAAAAAACAGTCATCAAACTAAAGGAAAGTGACTACCCTAGCACTCCATTTGATGTTGGGAAAGGAACGCAAAGTAACTCCCAACCTTGAAAGGTGGGATTAGGGAAGGAGGGCAGTTCAGTTTCCTGCAAGAGACCTTTAGACCATTTATACTTGTTTCTGGAAATCCGCAAGCAACGCATGCTGAAGAATTTTCTCTAAATGTCGTTCTTGAGGAAGAGTCCTAGAAATGTCATTCTTAGAGAAATGTCCCAGAATGACACTAGCAAGAAAGAGGATTGTTTTCAGTAAACGGGGAAAGAGGAATCAGACACACGCACAGTGTTTCAGGTCTGATGGATTCAAGATGGATAAGGCTTGGCCAAGCAATCAAATCTGTGAAAAGTCTTTCAGGTATATGAGGGAAAGAGGGCCAGTCAGAGTAGACACCTCCACAGGTGGGTGAACATCAAAGGAGGTGTTTGTAGCAGGCTGTTGCATGCAGAAAGAAAACGCTAGAACGTTTTGAAAGAATAAAGCAATAAAGGTCAATACAGGGCCGTCTCTAGCATTGCTGATGTGTACATAGATCCGTCCAGGTGCTCACACCCAAGCTGCGTGGCAGATATGCATGTCAGAAGCGGGGTGAGGGGCCTCCCTGGTGGTTTGGTGGTTAAGAGTCCACCTTGCAAGGCAAGGGACGCACATTTGATTCCTGGTTGGGGAAGGAAGATCTCATATGCTGCAGGGCTAATAATCTGGCATGCCACGACTACTTGAGCCCGTGCTCCGGAGCTGAGAGAGTCCATGTGCCACAGCAGAAGATCCACAGATGCAACAAAGACCCCAAGTGCCACAGTGAAGACTCCTGTGTCCATGGGAGGCTCCAGGCAAGAGCACTGCAGTGGGCTGCCATGCCCTCCTCCAGGGGATCTTCCTGACCGAGCGACGGCTTTAAGATGGCTTCACCTCCTCTTCTGCAGTGTAGGTGGGTTCTTTCCGGTGGTGTGAGCCACCAGAGAAACCTCTAAGACCCAAAGCACCCAAAGAAATATATTTTTTTTTAAAGAAGCAAAATGAGAGAGAATTCAAGGACACAGCACCCAGAGTGCCGGCAAATATCAGGCAATCTAGAGATCACATTGCTGAGTACATATAGCGCTAACGCCTGGAGCACATTTGACTTAAAAAAGATGTTTGAAAACAGACAGCCTGTTGAAGTCAAGACTAAAGCGCAGCAAACCACGAGAAAATGGCTCATTTGTATTTGATATTGTGATGTCAAAACATCATGCCTGTTGGATCTGGCCAAAAGTTAACACTCTTCCCCTTTCCCCTGGAAAAAATAAATAAAAATTATCAAGAAGACTGTATGGTTTTATGTCCAAGTTTGATAACGATAGATGTTTCCCTATGTACGTATTTGTGTTGTGAGATATTCCCGACTGATGTTACTATCTTCTGATCTTTGTTAATGTGTAGTTTACATCTGAACACATCCATTTTAACGTTTTAGTTTGAGATTTGACAAATGCGTACAACCCTGTAATCAATACAGTATTGTTCTTTCACCCTCGAAATGTCCTCTCTTGTCCCTTTGTGGTCAACGCCTCCCGCATCCCAGCTTCTGGCAACCACCTATCTTATCTCTGTCCACAGTGTGGCCTCTTCCAAAATCTCATGTAAAATAAATCATACAGAATGAGGCTTCGGGATCTGGCTTCTTTCCCTTGGCTTAAGATCTCAGAGGGTCGTCCAGCTGGTTGAGAGCATCAGTAGTGCTTGTCTTTCATTGCTGAGTTTGTCGCTTGTATGGGTATACGTGCTGGAGTTTGTTTATCCACCCAGCAAGAGAGGGGCATTCAGTTGTTTCCACGCTTGAGTGACTGTGAATAAGGTCACTGCACCCATGACTTGGCGGGGACACGGGATTTCATTTCCCTTGTAACCCAGGATTGTGACTGCGGCCTTGTGTGTGTTCCACTGTTTAAAAAGTCTGCCAAAGTGTTTTTCAAAGTTGCTGTGCTGTTTTATTTTCCTACCAGCAATGCATGAGAGGCCCCATTGCTCCACATCCTTGAGATTACTGGGTATGATCAGTGAAAAAATTATTCATTTAATGGTTCAGTTCAGTTCAGTTCAGTCGCTCAGTTGTGTGTGACTCTTTGCGACCCCATGAACCGCAGCAGGCCAGGCCTCCCTGTCCATCACCAACTCGTGGTATTTCATTATTATTGTAATTTGGAGTTTCCTACTGCCTAAAATGGCAGCCCACTCCAGTACTCTTGCCTGGAAAATCCCATGGGCGGAGGAGCCTGGTAGGCTGCAGTCCATGGGGTTGCTAAGAGTTGGACAGGACTGAGTGACTTCACTTTCGCTTTTCACTTTCATGCATTGAAGAAGGAAATGGCAACCCACTCCAGTGTTCTTGCCTGGAAGTCCCAGGGTGGGGGAGCCTGTTGGGCTGCCGTCTATGGGGTTGCACAGAGTCAGACACGACTGAAGTGACTTAGCAGCAACTGCCTAAAGACCCTAACGCTGGGGAAGACTGAGGGCAAGAGGAGAAGGGGACGACAGAGGATGAGATGGTTGGGTGGCATCACTGACTCGGTGGACATGAGTCTGAGCAAGCTCTGGGAGATAGTGAAGGACAGTTGGCGTGCTGCAGTTCATGGTGTTGCAAAGCATCAGCGACTTAGTAACTTAGTAACTTAGTTACATGACTTAGTAACTGAACAAGAACAGCCATGACTAAAGATGCTGAACATTTTCTCTTGTGATTATATGCCATTCTTATCTGTTCTTGAGTGAAGTGCACTTGTACTTGTTGAGTGACTATGTTTATACTTGTAGAATGACATGTGTGTTGATAGGAATTTTTTAGTGTTAAGTGAAATAATCATGTGAATTTTTTCCTTTTTTTTTTTTTTAAAGCCCCATGCCTGGTAGATTAGCTATTCCTCGGCTACAGCTGTGGTTGTTTGTTTGTTTTAAAATAAATGAATGATGGGACTTCCTTGGTGGTCCAGTGGCTAAGGCTCCACACTCCCAGTGCAGGAGGCTGGGGTTTGATCCCTGGTCAGGGGAAAATATCCCACACGCCACAACTAAAGCTTCTGCATGCTGCCACTAAAAACTCCCCATTCTACAATGAAGGTAGGAGAGCCTGCTTGCCGCAGCCAAAGAAAGAGATAAATATTAACAAAATGAAATAAATGGCTGGTTATTGGACAAAGAGTGACTTAGGGGTTATGAGAACGTGACCAATTGAAGGACGCTTTTGTCTCGGTTTTTCATGAAGGTGGACCTGGAGCCCCAGGTCCAAAAATCTGGGGGAGATGGGAAGGGAGGGTGATGAAACTTTGAATATGGAAATGGCTGGCTGGAGAATGTTCCAAAGAGGTGAGCAATTTTGCCACACAAAGAAATCAGCCTGTAGCTTGTGGGGAACAAGGAGTTACCGAGGATGTGCAGGTGAGAATCTGTACATTGTTAGATCTGAATTTCAGAAATGCAAATTGGACAGGAAACGGGGGGTTTGCTCCCAGCGTCAGGAAGATTCCCCTGGAGGAGGGCACTCCAGTCTTCTTGCCTGGAGAATCCCATGGACAAAGGAGGCTCGGGGGGGCAATGGTCCATGGGGTCGCAAAGAGTTGACACGACTGAAGCGACTCAGCACGCACTTCCATCTAACCTGTTTTCCCCGAAAGCTTTGAGAAGTGTCCATATAAGCAGTCTCCTGTTAAGTCAAGACAGCTGTCATCTCAAAACCTACAGAGAATGGAGGAGTCCACTCTGTAGACTGCTACAGAAATGATCATCACTCCGGGCACAGTCACCTCTATGGGGCTGATGAAACTCCATGCAGAAGACCCACATATCTTTTGCATGAATGCAGCCCAAGACCTGAGAACCCCACCATTTGTCCTTGACACCCGACCTTGATTATCTTCGCTTGCTCGCCCATCATTCTGTTAGATGGGTGTGACTTGGTCAGTCGTGTCTGACTCTTTCCGACCCCATGGACTGTAGTCCACCAGGCTCCTCTGTTCACGGGATTCCATAGGGAATAGCATATGATCTCAATTGTTTTTGTAGGCTCTTTATTTCTCCTATTTCCCTTTTTATTTTGGCAACTCTAACTGTCATAATTCCCCATAGGGGCATAAATATAGTCTGATTACAAGCCAATACTGCTAAAAAAAATATGTGCACTAAAAATGGAAAGTCTCAACACATTTAACACATATTGTGGAATTACTCTTGATTCAATACATACTGATGGAGCACCTATTGCCAGGAATTCCCAGGCACTGCACTTACATTTGGGATAATAAATGCATCAGTGTATGGAAACATACACAGACGCCCAAGGATCACAGGTCTGCATGCCAGTGGAGGGAGGGAGACAGTGCAAGATCGTGACAGATGACAGAATGATACGCTGTGTCTAAGACTCTAAGCTCTCTGCAGAAGAGCTCTTTAAAATGCTTCTGTGGAGGTTGGGAGGAGTTGTTGCTGTTCAGTTGCCAAGTCGTGTCCAACTCTTTGCGACCTCATGGGCTGCAGCACACCAGCCTCCTCTGTCCTCCGCTATTTCCCAGAATTTGCCCAAACTCATGCCCATTGATGCAATGATTCCATCCAACCATCTCATCCTCGGTCGTCCCCTTCTCCTCCTGCCCTCAATCTCTCCCAGCATCACGGTCTTTTCCAATGAGTCAGCTCTTCACATCAGGTGGCCAAAGTATTAGAGCTTCAGCATCAGTCCTTCCAGTGAATATTCAGGACAAATTTCCATTAGGTTTGACTGGTTGGATCTCCTTGCAGTCCAAGGGACTCTCAAGAGTCTTCTCCAACACCACAGTTTGGAAGCATTGATTCTTCAGTGCTCAGCCTACATGACTACTGGAAATACCATAAGTTTGACTAGATGGACCTTTGTGAGCAAAGTGATGGAGTTTTTACCCTTGATAAACCTCTGGCGTGCTCTTCCATGGCCAGGCCCGTTGATACAACAGCTGGGTTTTGGTCCTTACGGGATGGAGCAGAGAGCTGTGAAGCTGTAGTGTTGAGAAAACATCAGAGGCACGAAGCCAGGGATAGGCGTGAAGATAGAGAGCTTGGGAACCGTTTGCTACAGGGTGTCAGAGATGGACAGCGCCATTGTCAATAGGAGAAGGAGCCTTCTGCCTTTCGCTGGGAAAGCTACTTGTGTTTTCCTGATTTCAGGTTAATTTCACGCCGCAGTTTCTGGGGGATGGGAGCAGGGCATGGGGAAGACAAAACAGAGCTCTCAGAAGTAAATACTGTCCGTCATGAAGTCTGATTGCTATGGCTGTAAGCACCAATTGATACCTTCCACAACAGAAGAACTGAAACGGCCCCAGATGAACCTCAGGCCTCCGTCGGTCTTTTTGTTGTGTTGTTTTTAATTACACCTACAGATGAGAATTTCTTGACATGTTGCTTTTGGATCTTTCACTGCTCAGTCTGATTATGCAGAATATTCTTCTGCTTTTCCTCTCTTTTTTGGTGATAAAACATGCCTGGCTATTTTCTCAGGGACAGCAGTACCTCTGTCCTGCTGCTGTGTAACTTGTGCTCTGAATATTATTGAACAGAGAGGGCTGGCTTGGCAGACATTCATCATGAGCTGGGTGGAAAAAGGACTCCTGCCACACAGGCAGGCTCTGCCAGGTCATACAGTTTTCATCCGACACATAAAACACACCAACGAAAAAAATTTTTTTCTCTTTTACAAGCAGAATAGAATTGTGTAATGCCATAGGCCATCATCAGATACTTGTGTTTTCAAAGTTTGAAATGCAATGCCTTTATCTCTTGAAGCTAATGATTTTATTAGGATGAAGGTTTTCTGCGTGTAATGGATTTCTTTGCTCCTCTGCAGAGTTTGAGTGGTGTGTAATTGAGCCTTTAGGTAATTCAGTTCCCGTTCAATCGCTCAGTCGTGTCTGACTGTCTGCGACCCCGTGAACTACAGTACCGCCAGGCTTTCCTGTCCATCACCAACTCCCAGAGTTTACCCAAACTCATGTCCATCGAGTCGGTGATGCCATCTAACCATTTCTCCTCCTGCCCTCAATCTTTCCCAGCATCAGGGTCTTTTCTAATGAGTCAGTTCTTTGTACCAGGTGGCCAAAGTACTGGAGCTTCAGCTTCAGCTTTAGCATTAGTCCTTTCAATGAAAATTCAGGACTGATGTCCTTTAGGATGGACTGGTTGGATCTCCTTGCAGTCCAAGGGACTCTCAAGAGTCTTCTCCAACGCCACAGTTCAAAAGCGTCAATTGAGCTGTGGCTGATAGGCTAGGTGCTTTGAGGATCAGACGCAATTCTGCCCCCTCTCATTAATATTGTGGGCACTGGCCCATAGGCAGGCATTTGCCAGCTTTTGGGGAAGGTAATGAGAAATGGTATAAAGTGTCAGTTAGAAGCCGGAATTTCAGGATCAGATACACCTGGGTTTGTGCCCCCATCTTTCCCCTCATAATTTTTTCTGTGATCTTGGGCAGAGAACTAGCCTTTTTTCCTCTGTTTCTTTGTGTCTGGTCTTAGATGTGGCACATGGGCTTCTTGCTCTAGCTGTTGGCAGACTGGGCTCAGGAGTTGCGAACCATGAGCTTAGTTGTCCCAGGGCATGTGGGATCTTAGTCCCCGGACCAGGGATTGAACCTGCGTCCCCTGCGTTGAAAGGCAGATACTTAACCAGTGGCTGCCAGGAAAGTCCTGACCTTTCTGCGCTCTACTTTTGGGTTCACTCATCTTTTAAGACAGGAAGAACCTGATTCCACCAGGTTCTGTAAGGATTAATTATAATATACGTAAAGCGTTCATCCCGGTTCCTGGCATATTATAAATGATCTCGTTGGTAGAAAATAATTATGTTCAATTATTTAGAGCTTTATATTTTAAACGGGCTTCCCAGGTGGCTCAGAGGTAAAGAATCTGGCTGAATGCAAGAACCACAGGAGATGCAGGCTCGATCCTTGGGTTAGGAAGATCCCCTGGAGGAGGGCAGGGCAAGTCACTCCAGCACTCTGGCCTGGAGGATCCCATGGACAGAGGAGCCTGGTGGGCTACAGTCCATGGGGTCACAAATAGTCAAACATGACTGAAGTAACTTAGCACACGCATGCATGCACGCTGACAGTTATTAAAGTCCACAGCTGAGTCTGTGTCGAGGGCATAAGATCTTTGCTTTCAGAAGCATCCCAGGACAGAGTTTTGCGAAGTTTTGTCGTGTCAGCTGGATTCTTGGTGTTATTCACAAACGGAAATATTTTCTTCCAGACGCTATGTTAGTCCTATTTTTTCCAGAAAAGACGTAGAAACTTCAGCCTTTGCCTCAGACTGTAGCTCTTTCATTGGTATGCATCTGTTCCACTCGTGTTTAAGAAAAGCAGTTCATTTCAAATATGTAGCTGACAAAAACAGAGTGTAAGCCCTTCTGTCCAAACACCATTGATGTCTCAAAATAAAAAACAGAAAAAAGACCTCAAGAGCAGCAGAGCAAATAGTTAACTATTTTCATTTATTTAATTATTTTAACTAATTTTTATTTAATAATAAATTAAATAATAAATATTTCAACTAAAATTCATTTAACTATTAATATTTATAAACTTTATATATTTTTATAAAATATACAAATATATTATTTATGTATAAATATATAATATTTATATAAATTGCATATATTAATATAATATTATACATAATATAATATAATATAATATAAAATTTATATTATGTAAAATTTATATCAATATATAAAATTTATTTATGTTTGTTTAACTACTATTAACTATTAATTAATATTAACTATTATTAACTATTAATAGTTAACTAATATTAACTATTATTAATAGCACCACACTACAGGTGCTGAGAAACCTGTATGCAGGTCAGGAAGCAACAGTTAGAACTGGACATGGAACAACAGACTGGTTCCAAATAGGAAAAGGAGTATGTCAAGGCTGTATATTGTCACCCTTTTTATTTAACTTATATGCAGAGTACATTATGAGAAATGCTGGGCTGGAAGAAGCACAAGCTGGAATCAAGATTTCTGGGAGAAATATCAATAACCTCAGATATGCAGATGACACCACCCTTATGGCAGAAAGTGAAGAGGAACTAAAGAGACTCTTGATGAAAGTGAAAGAGGAGAGTGAAAAAGTTGGCTTAAAGCTCAACATTCAGAAAACGAAAATCATGGCATCTGGTCCCATCACTTCATGGGAAATAGATGGGGAAACACTGGAAACAGTGTCAGACTTTATTTTTTGGGGCTCCAAAACCACTGCAGATGTTGACTGCAGCCATGAAATTAAAAGACGCTTACTCCTTGGAAGAAAACTTATGACCAACCTAGATAGCATATTCAAAAGCAGAGATATTACTCTGCCGGCTAAGGTCTGTCTAGTCTAGGCTATGGTTTTTCCAGTAGTCATGTATGGATGTGAGAGTTGGACTGTGAAGAAGGCTGAGCGCCGAAGAATTGATGCTTTTGAACTGTGGTGTTGGAGAAGACTCTTGAGAGTCCCTTGGACTGCAAGGAGATCCAACCAGTCCATTCTAAAGGAAATCAGTCCTGGGTGTTCTTTGGAAGGAATGATGCTAAAGCTGAAACTCCAGTACTTTGGCCACCTCATGCGAAGAGTTGCCTCATTGGAAAAGACCTTGATGCTGGGAGGGATTGAGAGCAGGAGGAAAAGGGGATGACAGAGGATGAGATGACTGGATGGCATCACCGACTCGATGGACATGAGTTTGAGTGAACTCCGGGAGATGGTGATGGACAGGGAGGCTTGGCGTGCTGCAATTCATGAGGTCGCAAAGAGTCAGACACGACTAAGCGACTGAATTGAACTGAACTGAACTGAACTGAACAGGTGCTGAGCCCTAATCATGGCCAGAAATTGCTTTCTCTCTCACAGAATATGTCTTTGAAACTTCCATCAGAACTGTCATTGTATCTGGAGGCAACCATATGAAAAGATTCCCTTATCATGATGTAGTAATCTGTGAAACGTCTCGTTTAATACTCAAAGGGCTCATGAAGAATTTTGCTTTAAAGGGACCTAAAAGGCTAAACAATTGACCACATGTCAGATGAGGTCTAGGGTGAGCACTATTTTCCCTGAGAATGGCTGTGCTCCGGGGCCTGGGTGGGAATGACAAGCATGCATGCTAAGGTGCCTGAGTCGTGTCCAACCCTTTGCCACCCCATGGACCGTATCCCGCCAGGCTCCTGTGTCCATGGGATTCTCCAGGCAAGAATACTGGAGTGGGTTGCCATACCCTCCCCCAGGGGATCTTCCTGACCTAGGGATCAAACCCGTATCTCCTGTGTCTCCTGCATTGCGGGCAGATTCTTTACCAGCTGAGCCACCAGGGAAGCCCAAGAAACTGGAGTGGGTAGCCTATCCCTTCTCCAGGGGGTCTTTCCAACCCAGGAATCGAACCGGGGTCTCCTGCATTGCAAGCGACTTCTTTACCAGCTGAGCCACCAGCTGAGCCATGGGGGAAATTCCCAGTGATGGGCATCTCTCCCCACCTCTACATTGCCCAGGGAGCTCACCTCTCCGCCATAAGCTTCCTTGTCAGTTATTGCGTCTCTTTTAGGACAGTCCCAACACAGGAGCTTTTCAGATGAAAAATTTGACCCCCTGGAACGTTTGCGGTGGTGGGGGTGGGGGTATTCTCGGCACTCTTGCAGTCATTGTGGGAGAGTCCTCTTAGCAGCTCCTTGCTGGCCAGCGGACTGTGCTAAGGTTACTTTCCCCGTTTAGCTAAGATCAAGCGTATTATGACGGGACCTTTCCAGGTGGCACAGTAGTAAAAAACCCACCTGCCAGTGCACGAGACACAAGAGACGCGGGTTCGATTCCCTGGGTCAGAAAGATCACCCGGAGGAGGAGATGGCAACCTACTCAAGTATTCTTGCCTGGAGAATCCCATGGACAGAGGCGCCTGGAGGGTTATAGTCCATTGGGTTGCAAAGAGCTGGATACGGCTTAGCGACTAAAGCGCCATCAACAATGGGCAGTTAGTCTTCATGTTACAAAGACTGTACCCACACACGCAGACATCTCAAAAGAACACTGGAAGAACATATGTCTAACTTTTTTCCTATAACTTTAGTTAAAGCAGTCATCAGGAAGAAACTGTTTATGGCATCAGACGCAGATGACTTATTTTTAGAACAAACACCTTGCACTTTCAATAGGAAAAAAATAAATGATTCTATGCGTTGGAGGTGTGACATAAAATTAACATGAGGCGGACAGGAACAATGCAGATTGTGTGGGTAGGAACTTATTTCCTTTTTGGCTTCCAAGGATCAATGCTATCAGAGTAAAAATTGGCCCTCTTCAAGAGATGAGGTTTCGTGCCAGCTTTGTTTTATTATTATTCTTCATGCTATTATTTTTGGCTTGCACACAAGCTACCTTTCTGCAGCAAGGATTGGAAAACGGTTCTCCATGTTTGACAAAAATGTAGAGTCTGTCCGTTCCTGAGCCTGCATGTTTTGCAAAAATATCATGCACCAGCATCTTTGTTCTAGTTTGGAACGGATTCAGGAAAAATGTCCCCGGCTCAAGAATGGCTTTAAACACGGTCTGGACGCTCTGGGGGGCTGGGCTGGGTTTCAGCACGTTTCCCTTCGCCCCTTGCAGTAAGGTTGGAGACCCGGGGGCGTCACTGAGACCTGGGCCTAGAAAGAGACACGGCTCCGTTTCTCCTTGCTACCTGGTCCCTGGCACCTTTTGCACAGAGATGCATCATTTGAAAGGAATATAAGACAGTCACACGTGAAAGGTCAGAAAAACAGAGTGAGAAATAAACGTCTATCTCACCGAGAACTCCTCGCTCACCTCGCCAAGGTTTACAGCCTGTGCGCGCCTGATTCAGGTTGCCCTGGGTTTCAGGAACCTGTGGATGCCAGAGATAAAAACAGGAGGCTGGCTTCCCGTGGGGTTTTGCAAGTTCCTCTGCAATCCTGAAGGCTGTTAGCTGAGTCTTCCAGTGGTGATAGGCCTGTGGACCCCAAGGGTGACGTCTGTGGCATCCGATGGCCTATTTGCCCCGGAGCCCCGGGGGTGCCGACTCCCTCTCTTCAACTCTCGTCTCCTTGTGTTTTGATGTGCAAATAGCGGACTGTTCTCTGGGTTCCTCCAGCCTGCCTCGTTCAGTCCCATGCTGGGGCATTTGCACGTGCAGCATTCTTGATTTGCAGCCCTTTCCCCCAGTGGGGGCGCTAGCGGCAAAGAACCTGCTTGGCTACGCAGGAGACAACAAGAGATGCAGGTTCGATCCCTGAGTCGGGAAGATCCCCTGGAGGAGGGCACTGCATCCTACTACAGTATCCTTGCCTGGACAATCCCCACGGACAGAGGAGCCTAGGCAGCTATGGTCCATGGCGTCCCAGAGGGCCAGAAACGACTGAAGTGATTGAGCGCACGTGCGCACGCGTGCGCACACACACACACACACACACAGAGATATGCACGTAACTCTTCATTTCCCCAAGAGGCCTTTTCTGACTGTTCATGCTCAGGTACCCCCCCAACCCCTAAATCTTTCGCCGCTTATTATGCCGGAGTATATAAATGATATGTTGAGTAAATAAATCCATCCACGAATGTGTTTCTAACATGAGAGATTTGATTTGGGTGATGTATCGTACATGACCTGAGTTCAATCCCAGAGTCAGGAAGATCCCCCTGGAGAAGGGCACGGCAACCTACTCCATCCAGTGTTCTTGGACAGAGGAGCCTGGTGGGCTACAGTCTGTGGGGTCGCAAGAGTCAGACATGACTTAGCGACTAAACCTCCACCAACATCATACGTTTGTTGCATATCAATCTACTCAAGAATTTTATCTCACTTTTCTAGCAATGATATACATGCATAAATGGTCAAGGTGATCTATCTGTCTTTTCATGGATTCATCCATCCATCCAGTCATCTACCTATCCACCATTCTACTAGACTACTGGTCTAGTCTCTAACCCGTATCTGTCTATCTGTGTATCTGTCTGTCTGTGTATCCTCCTGAAGTAAGGTCTGAATAGCAAGCACTCACCTGGGTAGGGTGACCCTGGTTTCCATGAATAGTGTTAGCTAAGAGGTGAGAGTTGAGATGACCTCAGTTGCCCTGCAGTACGTGGGATCTTCCCGGACCAGGGACTGAACCCATGTCTGCTGTGTTTGCAGGATTCTTAACCAACGGACGACCACAGACGTCCCATGGGCTCTTTTGTTTGTTCAGCATTATGTTTAATTCACGTTGGTATGACCTGATACAGGCACAGTAAGGATATGAAAACTTAATCGTCTTCTGTTATCCTGCAGCAAGATTGATGTAGGAGAACAGCTTGCAGGTTGTTATAGCTTTGTGCTCCTGGCTTTGCAAGAGATTACATCTTGTGAAAAAGACATACTCTGTAAGAGATTTAAAAAAAAAAAAAAGGGTCAAACTCAGGGTTTTTACATGGAAACCAACTTGAAAGAGAATTCTGCCAAACAACTTGAAAACAAGTCACGGCCAATTGGTTTAAAATAATATTTGTGCACTTGATCTGTTTCTATACATAACTTGGAGTAGAATCTATGAAATTCTACTGAAATGTGTGTTCCATGAAGCAGGGATGTTGGTCACTTTATCACCATATAATCACCTAGAACAACGGCTTTCCCGGTGGCTCAGACAGTAAAGAATCCGCCTGAAATGTGGGAGACCTGGGTTCGATCCCTGGGTCAGGAAGATCCCCTCGGGAAGGGAAAGGCTACCGACTCCAGTATTCTCGCCTGGAGAATCTCCATGGACAGAGGAGCCTGGCAGGTTACCGTTCATGGGGTCGCAAATTGTTGGATATGACTGAGAGACTAGAACATAGTTGATGGTGTAGTCATAGGTGGTTTCATATTTTTTATTCTCAACCCTGCTGAACAGAAACAAGCCAAAGCCTAAGACTCTGCTTTGTATTTTATTATTTTTTAAAATGAATTTATTTTAATTGGAGAATAATGACTTTACAATATTGTGAGTTTTTTTTTCTATACATCAACATGAATCAGCCACAGGTATACATATTTTTAAAAGTCTAGACAGAATTTTATTAAAAAAATTAAAAATTAAAAAAAGTTTATTTTGTATAGAAATGTAGCCAATTAGCAATGTTTTGATAGTTTCAAGTGAACAGCAAAGGGGACTCAGCCATATATACACATGTATTCCTTCACCCCCAAACTCCCCTCCCATATATATATATGTAAATGTATAATATATATTATATATAATAAGGGCTTTCCTTGTGGCTCAGCTGGTAAAGAATCCGACTGCAATGTGGGAGACCTGGGTTTGATCCCTGGGTTGGGAAGATCCCCCAGAGAAGGGAAAGGCTACCCACTCCAATATACTGGCCTGGAGAATTCCATGGACTGTATAGTAATTAAAAAAAATTAATTATTTACCATATATGTAATACATATATTTATTTATGTTATATAACATAAACATTTAGGGTATTCCTCTTTCTCTGTCTGACGTACTTCACTCAGCATGACAATCTCTAGGTCCAAGACCGTGAGAAAGAAAAAAACGCCAAGATTCTTATTTGTCTTTTAAACTCTTCTCTTTGGTAGCCAGAATCACCTGCTGAAGGAAATTCCATAGCTCAGTGGTGATCATCTCCTACAGGCAATTTAAACTAATTAGGGGAAAAATGTCCTAATTTACAAGGGAAAAGACAGTTGTCTTGAGCGAAATTAATTTCTGCCACGAAAAATGCATATATTAGGATGTTACCTTCAAGAATTAATTAGTTTGCCTTTGACTATGTCTTTTCCAGAGTGCTGCTTACTTCAGAATGTAATTAAAATATTTAACACATAACAAATCAAAAATCATCGCCGTTGCTGTTTCAAAGCCAGCATGCAAGAAAGGAAATGCTGGTTTGTAAACGAACTGCACGTCTCATCTTAATTTCTCTGGACAAAGACATCGGGCCTATGTTCTGAGATAATGTCTGCTTCCATGCTAAATTTTGGGATTGAACAGCCTTGTGCCTTTCCTGTGGGTAGATAAAGAAACAGTAAGTGACTTTTCCTTCTCCTGTAGCTGATTGGTATGTACTGAGCGTTGGATGATGCTTCTGTCTCTTTGGATGGCCCCACAATCATATCCAAGTGCTTGTGTTTCTAAGACACTCAGTAGAATGTTAGTGACAGCCACCCTGTTAAGTTGACAAAGTGGAGACCGTGGATTCTAGCAAACTCTCTGATCCCATATGCTCTTCTAGAAACTTGCTGTTCTTTTTATTTTCTTTCTTTTTAAATTAATTATTTTGATTGCACTGGATCTTCTTTGCTGGCTTTCTCTAGTTGCAGAGCGTGGGGCTACCCTTCATTGCGGTGGCTTCTTGTGTTGCAGACCACAGGTTCTAAGATGCGAGGGCTTTGATAGTTGCAGGTACACAGGCGCAATTAGTTACGGCTCTAGGGCGTGGGCTCGGTAGTTAGGCCCAGGCTTAGTTGCTCTGAAGTGTGTGGATCTTCCCAGATCGGGGATCAGACCCATGTCCCCTTCATCGGCAGGTGGATTCTTATCCACTGTGCCACCTGGGAAGTCCAACTCGCTGTTCTTTATCAGAAAAACCGTGAAAGTCGCTCAGTTGTGTCCAACTCTTTGCGATCCCATGGAATTCTCCAGGCCAGAATACTGGAGTGGGTAGCCATTTCCCTTCTCCAAGGGGATCTTCCCAACCCAGGGATCGAACCTGGGTCTCCTGCATTGCAGGTGGATTCTTTGCCAGCTGAACCACCAGGAAAATCCTCTTTCATCAAGAGGTAGAATTGATTTCCTTTCTCCTTAAACCTGAGTGGGGCTCTATGACCACCAGAAAAGATGGAATGTGGTGGCAGTATGGTTTCCTAGGCGAGGTCATAAAATTCAGCATATTTCCACCTCATTGCCGAATATTCACACTCTCAGAATCCCACCATGGTGTGAGGAATCCCAGGGCACTTGAAGAGGTCTTGTGTAGGCTGCTCAACCAATAGCTCCTGCTGCGATGTGACAGCCAGCGTCAGCTTCCAAACATGTGAATGTGTAATGCTGGGGCTTCCCTGGTGGCTTGGATGGTAACGGGTCTGCCGGCAATGGGGGAGACCAGGGTTCGATCCCTCGGTTGGGAAGATCCCCTGGAGAGGGGAATGGCAACCCACTCCAGTATTCTTGCCTGGAAAATTCCATGGATGGAGGAACCTGGTAGGCTACAGTCCACTGGGTTGCAGAGAGTGGACACAACTGAGTAACTTCACTTCTTTTCTTTCTTCTAAAATCATCTCTTCAGATGATTCCAGCCGCAGCCTTTGAGCTGCCGCCATG
The DNA here is from genome assembly GCF_014754425.2 of Oryx dammah. NCBI lineage: Eukaryota > Metazoa > Chordata > Mammalia > Artiodactyla > Bovidae > Oryx > Oryx dammah. Next base: position 125,411,710 of record NW_024070207.1, read on the forward strand.
AAGACCACCAGGGGCAGTAATGAGCCACCTCCACCAATTCCCTACCCCCAGCAGACTGTGGACAAAATCTGAGATAATTTGCTGTGCTACAATAGCAATTAGAGTGCAAGATAAGACTTAACGAACAGTGTACTTTTTGAGGAAAATTCATTTGTAGCATCCATGTCTGTGGGGGGGGGGGGAGGAACTTCTTTTGAAATAAGGATAAATTAGTGTACAGCAGAATAAGTTTCAATGGCTTTCCCTCCCCCTCCACATCACATGTGTGCATACATGTGAGTGAGTGAAAGTTGCTCAGTCGTGTCCGAGTCTTTGCGACCCTGTGGACTGTAGCCCACTAGGCTCTTCTGTCCATGAGATTCTCCAGGCAAGAGTTCTGGAGCGAGTTGCCATTCCCTTCTCCAGGGCATTTTCCTGACCCAGGGACTGAACTCCTGTCTCTTGCATTGCAGGCAAAGGTTCTACCATGTGAGCCACCAGGAAGGCCCCTCATCTGAGTTTATATCAACCTTACAATCTGCCTCTGGCTATAATGCAGTGCCCTTTAACCTTCTTAGATTACTGATGGCTCTTCTCTAGACCCAGTGAACACAGGGAAATCTTTATTTTTGCCTTCTTTCTCACAAGCGTTTTTCTTCAAAGGCATCAAACATGTTTGTGATTTTACCCCTTGCCTTGCTTTTGAGGTATACTGGGGCCAGGTCTTCAGAAGCTGCCAGCCTGCTCACTCACCCTTCTTCTGGGGATTATAAAACACCATCTGTGTGACTTGAATCCTCACGAATCCAAAGAATGAGGAGAGGAGCGCTGAATGGAAAAGTTTTCAATTCTAGCTCCCCTCGTTCCATCACTAGAGAACGGCACTGCGGCAACTCTGCAACTTCAAAAATAGAACACACGTCAACCCTTTACACCCTCACAGGCTTTAGAGAGCCGTAAAACTGGGAAAATAACAATTTCCCTTCCACCCACCTCACAGCAGAATTATGAGCTCGTGCTTGTAAAGCGCTTTGCCATGTGAGGGGCAAGGCTGTGTAGGGCATCCTGCTGACAGTATCAGCTAATTTGGAAATGCAGCCAGAGTTTCCCACCCAAATGGCTGCTTCAACCTCTGTGTCAATTCGGAAAAGTTCCCCTGATAGGAAAGCACTCCTCTCCCTCAAGCAGGAGGAATGGCCTTCGGAATTGTGTGGAAGAAGTGGGCAGTGCACGGTTCGTTCCTGACAGCTTCCATTGTTAGCGCTAGGAATCTCATTTGTACCATAGTCAGTGGCTTTCACTGACGGGAACGTATGTTAACTCTGGGGATGGCCCTGTGCCTTTCAGTTCAGTTCAGTTCAGTCGCTCAGTCGTGTCTGACTCTTTGCGACCCCATGGACCACAGCACACCAGGTCTCCCTGTCCATTGCCAGCTCCCGGAGATCACCCAAATTCATGCCCGTCGAGTTGGTGATGCCATCCAACCACCCTTTCCAATGAGAATGGAACCCCTGTCTCTGCACTGGCAGGCAGTTTCTTTACTACTGAGCCACCAGGGAAGCCCGTTTGGCCTTTCCTAAAGTGCCACCTGTTGTGAAGAACTGGCTCACTGGAAAAGTCCCTGATGCTGGCAAAGCTTGGAGGTGGGAGGAGAAGGGGACGAGAGAGGATGAGATGGTTGGATGGCATCACCGACTCGATGGATATGAGTTTGAGTAAGCTCCGGGAGTTGGTGATGGACAGTGAGGCCTGGCGTGCTGCAGTCCATGGAGTCGCAAAGAGTCAGACACGACTGAGCAACTGAGCTGAACTGAACGTGCCGCATAAAAGGAAGGATATAGAATAAGGCTTTCGTATCCGGCTTCTTTCACTTTGCATAATGGTTTTGAGGTTCCTCCACATTTTTGCGTGTGCCAGCGATCCTTCCCTTTTAATCCCCGAAGAACTTTCAGTTTTATGGGTGGGTCACCCTTTGTTTATCTGCCTGTTGAATGATGTTTGGCCTGTTTCCAGTGGTTTGGGATCGTGAATAAAGTCACTGGAATGACTCCCATTCAGGTCTTTGTGGGAACGTATGTTTTCCCTTCCCTTAAGGAGATGCCGAGGAGGGGAATGGTTGGGTGATACAGTAAGTGAGTGTTTACCTTTGTGGGAACCATTGTGCAGCTCCACCGGTAACGTATGAGGGCCCCACCAGCTCTGTATTTTTATCAGTACTGGCTATCCTAGATCTCTTTAACTTCAGCAGTACCAGTAGGTGTGCAGGAATTTTTAATTTGGCTTTCCCTGATGACTAATGGTTTTGAGCAACTTTTTCATATGCATGCTGACTCTTTATGTCTTCTCTTTTGAGGTGTCCATTCCAGACTTTTGCCGATTAAAAAATCGAGTTGTGTCTTCATTATTGACTATTGTTGGTGTGCCTGTGCACTCAGGCATGTCCGGGACTGTCTGCAACCCCATGGACTGTAGCCCTCCAGGCTCCTCGGTCCATGGGATTTCGCAGGCAAGAATACTGGAGTGGGTAGCCATTTCAGTGGGGATTTTCCTGACCAAGAGATTGAACTCAGGTCTCCTGCCTTGGCAGGCAGATTCTTTACCTCTGAGCCACCGAGGAAGCCCATTGATTATAAGAGTTTTTTTTTCATAAAATTAGAAAAACAATGGTTGTGTACCCCAATCCTTGGTGATGGACAGGGAAGGCTGGCATGCTGCGGTCCATGGGGTCACAAAGAGTCAGATACAACTGAGCGACTGAACTGAAATGAACTTCCAGAACTCTAAGAGAAGGAACTGGCGTTGCTTTAGGTCACTCCATTGGTGGAAATTTGTTACAGAAGCAAGAGGACACTCATACAGTATCATCTGGAATCTGTGTTATTTCCGAGTATTTAACAATTGTTACTTATGGCTTCTATCTGCAGCTGCTGAAACAGGGGAAAGAAACAGTAAGCTCTTAATGTCCAAGGGTCAGCCATCTTGGGCACTAACAACGTTGAAAAGGTGAACGAAGAAATGGTAGGTCACGTTATAACCACAGTCCCAAAATCCTCCACCAATGGGGCTGCATAAGGTGTTTAGAAGGAATGATCCAGCAGCATCTTGACATTTAATGGAAAATTCCATCTCCTTCTGTGTCCACTAGGCAAAAAAAAAAAAAAAAGCCCAGCCTAAAACTTGAGTGTTGTGTTTTATTTGGCGGATATTCTTAGGACTTCAGGCCTGGGAGACAGCGTCTCAGATAACGCTGAGAAAACTGTTCCAAAGAGGCATGTCAGAGAGCCAGGATATATAGTTTTTTTTTTTTTTTTTTAAACAAAAGACCAGGTAGTCTAAACATCAAAAGATGACAGTTAATAAAAGAAACCAGATATCTTGAGTTAAGGAATTTAGTGCTTTTTCTGTGTATTGGAAGAAAGCAGGAGTCTGGGCTCACTGAAGTCATTCCTTGGTTACGTACCCCAGCTACCTGGAACCAGTATCCTCTGTTTTCTCACATCCGGAGCTTTCTCTGGGTGCACTGCCAGGGTGGTTTTAGTGGCTGACTGCTAGATGCACTTGGCAGTTGCCTTGGTCTGCACCTTGAGTCCTTTCAGGGATCACCAGCTGGAGGCTGTGACGTGATGGCATCCTTCACTTACATGACAAGGTGCTATTTTGCTTCTCATCTCACTGAAAATGAACAGCACGTCATAATAGGAAAGCTGTAGGTTTGCTCTGGTTTTGCTGGTGGGCTTGCCATGTTCATCGAGGCAGTGAAACTCAGTGAGGTATAAAAAATATATTTTAAATTTATTAAATTGTTGTTTTGCATTGGAGTGTAGTTGGTTGACAGTGTTGTGTTAGTTTTAGGGGTGACAGCAAAGTGAGTCACTTACACGTATACATATACTCATTCTTTTCCAGATTCTTTTCCCACATAGTTTACTACGGAATATGGAGTAGAGTTCCCTGTGCTATACAATAGTAGGTCCTTGGTGATTATCTGTTCTATAGATCGTAGTGTAGACATGCTAATCTCAACCTCCCACGTTATCCCTCTCCCCTCCCCTTCCCCTTTGGTAACCATAAGTTTGCTTTCAAGGTCTGTGAATCGGTTTTATAAATAAGTTTATTTGTATCGTTTTTTTTTTTTACATTCCACATTTAAGTGAGAACATGATATTTGCCTTTCCCTGTGGGACTTACTTCACATAATATGATAATCTCCAGGGTGCTGCAAATGGCATCATTTCGTTCTTTTCCATGGCTCAGTAATATTCCATTGTATATACGTCCCACATCTTCTTTATCCATCCCTTTGTCAGTGGACATTTAGGTCGCTGCATGTCTTGGCTATTCTAAATTGTGCTGCAGTGAACACTAGGGTATATGCAACTTTTTTTTTTTTTTTTTTTTAGAATGTACTGGGTTTTTTTTTTTTCTGATTTTTAAAAAAAATTTTTTTATTTTACTTTACAATTCTGTAATTATGGTTTTATCCAGGTATATATGCCCAGGAGTGGGATTGCAGGATCATATGGTAGTTCTAGTTTTTTTTTTTTTAAGGAAACTTCCATGCTGTTTTCCACAGTGGTTGTACCAATTTACATTCCCACCAGCAGTGCAAGAGGTTCCCTTTCCTCCACACCCTCTCTAGCGTTTATCGTTTGTACCTTTTTGACAATGGCCAGTCTGACCGGTGTGAGGTGATACCTCATTGTAGTTTTGATTTGCCTTTCTCTAATAATTAGTGATATTGAGCATGTTTTCATGTGTGTTTTGACCATCTCTATGTCTTCTTTGCAGAGAAGGCAATGGCGACCCACTCCAGTGTTCTCGCCTGGGGAATCCCAGGGACGGGTGAGCCTGTGGGCTGCAGTCCATAGGGTCGCTGGGAGTCGGACACGACTGAGCGACTTCACTTTCACTTTTCACTTTCATGCATCGGAGAAGGAAATGGCAACCCACTCCAGTGTTCTTGCCTGGAGAATCCCAGGGACGGGGGAGCCTGGTGGGCTGCCGTCTAGGGGGTCGCACAGAGTCGGACATGACTGAAGCGACTTAGCAGCAGCAGCATGTCTTCTTTGGAGAAATGTCTGTTTAGATTTTCTGCCCCTTTTCTGATTGGGTTGTTTGTTTTTGTGAGTTAGCTGCATGAGCTGTTTGAATATCTCAGAGATTAATCACTTGTTGCTTGCTTTGGTTGCAACTATTTTCTCCCATTCCGTGGGTTATCTGTTCATTTTGTTTACTGCTTCCTGTGCAAAAGCTTTTAAGTTTAACTAGTTCCTATTTGTTTATTTTTGTTTTCATTTTCATTACTCTCGGAGGTTGTTCTAAAAAGATGTTGCTGTGATTTATGTCAAACAGTGTTCAGCATATGTTTTCTTCTATAGTGTCCAGCCTTAAATTTAGGTATTTAATCCATTTTGAATTTACTTTTGCGTATGCTGTTAGAGAATGTTCTAATTTCATTCTTTTACATTTAGCTGTCTAGTTTTCCCAGTGCTAGTCACTGAAGAGACTTCAATGTCTTCTCTCCATTGTATATTATTGCCTCCTTTATTGTAGATAAATTGACCATAGTTATGTGGGTTTATTTTGGGGCATTCTATCCTGTTCCACTGATCTATGTTTCTATTTTTGCCCAGTACCATACTGTTTTGATCACTGTAGCTTTGTAGTACAGCCTGAAGTCAAGTAGCCTGATTCTTCAAGCTTCATTTTCCTTTCTCGGAATCCTGAAATATTTCTGAGTATTTTTTAGTTTTGAAGAAAACAATTCAGTCATGCAACTGAAACTTGGTACATGGATTCTGGTACCAATTCCAGCGTGTGTGTGGGGTGACCCAGACAAACACCAAGCAATCCTGGGATACCAGCTGGGTGTCCTTTCAATTCTGACACTTATGTGGAGATAGCATCAGATTGCACAGATTATCCGTCCTACTTGACTGCAGTCCGTCCCCTGCCCTTTCAGATACTGTGTTGCAAGTCCAGGTACTTCTGATCAACTGGCTATCCATTGAAGGTTCCTACGACCTCCTTGTTGGGTCCAATTCATTTGCTAGCGTGGCTCACAGAACTCAGAGAAACATGTCACTTACCAGACTACCAGTTTGGTGTAAAAGGATGTGATTCAGGAAGGAGTGGAATGAAAGAGATGGGCCAGGGCGTGGGCAAAGGACACAGAGTGCCCATGTCCTTCCCAGCCAGTGCCGCTATCCCGTCATGAGTGCACACCAAACCGGACATGCTCCAAACCCTATCTTCTTGGTTTTAATGGGACTTCATTACACAAGTGAAATTGATTAAATCATTGACCATGGGGGTGGTTTAGTTGCTAAGTCATGTTCGACTCTTGCAGCCCTATGATCTTCAGCCCACCAGGCTCCTTTGTCCGTGGGATTTCTAAGGCAAGAATACTGGAGTGGGTTGCCATTTTCCTTCTCTGGCAGGGCAGGGGTGGGGGGGTGGTGGTGTCTTCCCAACCCAGAGGATTGAACCCACATCTCCTGAGTCTCCTGCTTTGGCAAGCAGGGTCTTGACTACTAAGCCACCAGAGAAGTCAAATCATTGACCACAGGTGATTTTCTTTTTCATCTTTTAAAAAAATTGAGATACAGTTGCTTACAAATTTGTGTTAGTTTCTGCTGTACAACAGAGTGAATCTGCTATATGTTTACATATATCTCCTCCCTCTTGGGTCTACCTCTCACCCCCTCCCTTGTCCCACCTCTCTGGGTTATCACAGCGCACTGAGCTGAGCCCCTTGTGCTATACAGCAGCTTCCTACTCCAGTTCAGTTCAGTCGCTGAGTCGTGTCCAACTCTTTGCGACCCCATGGACCACAGCATCCCAGGCCTCCCTGTCCATCACCAATTCCCAGAGTCTATTCAAATTCATGTCCATTTAGTCGATGAGTCTCCCTCTCTTCCTGCCCTCAATCTTTCCCAGCATCACAATGAGTCAGCTGTTTACATCAGGTGGCCAAAGTATTGGAGTTTTAGCTTCAACATCAGTCTTTCCAATGAAAATTCAGGGCTGATTTCCTTTAGGATGGACTGGTTGGATCTCCTTACTGTCCAAGGGACTCTCAAGAGTCTTCTCCAACACCACGGTGCCAAAGCATCAATTCTTTGGCTCTCAGCATTCTTTATAGTTCAACTCTCACATCCATACATGACCACTGGAAAAACCATAGCCTTGACTAGACGGACCTTTGTTGGTAAAGTAATGTCTCTGCTTTTCAATATGCTGAGCTTCCTACTAGCTCTCTGTTTTACACATGCTCATGTATATACGTATACACATCAGTTCAGTTCAGTTCAGTCACTCAGTCGTGTTTGACTCTTTGCGACCCCATGAATCGCAGCATGCCAGGCCTCCCTGTCCATCACCATCTCCCGGAGTTCACTCAGACTCACGTCCATTGAGTCCGTGATACCATCCAGTCATCTCATCCTGGGTCGTCCCCTTCTCCTCCTGCCCCCAATCCCTCCCAGCATCATAGAGTCTTTTCCAAGGAGTCAACTCTTTGCATCAGGTGGCCAAAGTACTGGAGCTTCAGCTTTAGCATCATTCCTTCCAAAGAAATCCCAGGGTTGATCTCCTTCAGAATGGACTGATTGGATCTCCTTGCAGTCCAAGGGACTCTCAAGAGTCTTCTCCAACACCACAGTTCAAAAGCATCAATTCTTTGGCATTCAGCCTTCTTCACAGTTCAACTCTCACATCTATACATGACCACTGGAAAAACCATAGCCTTGACTAGACGGACCTTAGTTGGCAAAGTAATGTCTCTGCTTTTGAATATGCTGTCTAGGTTGGTCATAACTTTCCTTCCAAGGAGTAAGCGTCTTTTAATTTCATGGCTGCAGTCATCATCTGCAGTGATTTTGGAGCCCCCAAAAATAAAGTCGACACTGTTTCTACTGTTTCCCCATCTATTTCCCATGAAGTGATGAGATCAGATGCCATGATCTTCGTTTTCTGAATGTTGAGCTTTAGGCCAACTTTTTCGCTCTCCTCTTTCACTTTCCTCAAGAGGCTTTTGAGTTCCTCTTCACTTTCTGCCATAAGGGTGGTGTCATCTGCATATCTGAGGTTATTGATATTTCTCCCGGCAATCTTGATTCCAGCTTGTGTTTCTTCCAGTCCAGCGTTTCTCATGATGTACTCTGCATATAAGTTAAAAAAGCAGGGTGACAATGTATAGCCTTGACATACTCCTTTTCCTATTTGGAACCGGTCTGTTGTTCCATGTCCAGTTCTAACTGTTGCTTCCTAACCTGCATACACATATGAGAGTGTATGTATGTCTACACACAGAGTAATGTATAGGTATGAGTAAGTAAGTGAAGTTGCTCAGTCGTGTCTGACTCTTTGTGACCCCGAGGACTGTAGCCCATCTGGCTCCTCCATGCATGGGATTCTCCAAGCAAGAATACTGGAGTGGGTTGCCATTTCCTACACACATGGTAGGATGCTGCTGCTGCTGCTGCTAAGTCGCTTCAGTCGTGTCCAACTCTGTGTGACCCCAGAGATGGCAGCCCACGAGGCTCCCCCGTCCTTGGGACTCTCCAGGCAAGAACACTGGAGTGGGTTGCCATTTCCTACACACATGGTTGTGTATGTACATATATACATATGATAGTCTATACATGTATCTACATAGGGTAGTGTATATATGCATATACGTCAACCCCAATCTCCCTTCACTTCTACCCTCCCCACCACCCTGAGTCCAGAAGACCATCCTCTACAGCTGCATCTAAACCTATTCCTGCCCTGCAAATAGGTTCACCAATGGACTATTACTCGGCCATAAGAAGGCATGAAATTGGGTCATCTGTAGAGACATGAATAGACCTAGTCATGAGGGATTTGATTTAGGTCACACCTGAATGGTCTCCACTTTCTTCAATTTCAGTCTGAATTTGGCAATAAGGAGTTCATGATCTGAGCCACAGTCAGCTCCCAGTCTTGTTTTTGCTGACTGTAGAGAGCTTCTCCATCTTTGGCTGCAAAGAATACAGTCAATCTGAGTTCGGTGTCGACCATCTGGTGATGTCCATGTGTGGCCTCTTCTCTTGTGTTGTTGGAAGAGGGTGTTTGCTATGACCAGTGCGTTCTCTTGGCAGAACTCTATTAGCCTTTGCCCTGCTTCATTCTGTACTCCAAGGCCAAATTTTCCTGTTACTTCAGGTGTTTCTTGACTTCCTACGTTTGCATTCCAGTCCCCTTCCAGTGGTCATGTATGGATGTGAGAGTTGGACTATAAAGAAAGCTGAGCGCCGAAGAATTGATGCTTTGGAACTGTGGTGTTAGAGAAGACGCTTGAGAGTCCCTTGGACTGCAAGGAGATCCAACCCAGTCCATCCTAAAGGAGATCAGTCCTGAGTATTCATTGGAAGGACTAATGCTGAAGCAGAAACTCCAATCCTTTGGCCATCTGATGCAAAGAGCTGACTCATTTGAAAAGACCCTGATGCTGGGAAAGATTGAGGGCAGGAGGAGAGGGAGACGACAGAGGATGAAATGGTTGGATGGCATCACTGACTCAATGGACATGAGTTTGAGTGGACTCTGGGAGTTGGTGATGGACAGGGTGGCCTGGCGTGCTGGAGTTCATGGGGTCGCAAAGAGTCGGACACAACTGAGCTACTGAACTGAACTAACGGAATGGACCTAGAGTGTGTCATAGGTAGTGAAGTCAGTCAGAAAGAGACAAACAAATATCGTACTAGAGCATATATGTGGAATCTAGAAAAATGACTCTCCTTGCTCCTGTGTTCCCTTACTTTTCTCAGCAGGAAAACGCTTTGGGCACTGTGTTCCTGTCACATGAATATCAGTCATATTTCAGCAAGCGATAAATCCTTTTGAAGGAATGTAATCACCCTTTGAGGCTTTTTTTTTTTTCCACATAATTTCACTTTTTTTCTTTTTGGATTTTGTACTTCACTATGGATAGAAAAATGAAATCTTCCACAGTTTTTTTTTCCTGCTACCAAAGGTGCAGGTAAGCAGAGTCCTGTGCCCACAGCACCAGCGTCTGTTACTGAGCAGGGCTATTTCTAATGGGGAGAATCAAGCTGTGCAAAACTTTCATTTTGCAGAGAAGGATAGAATTCCCCAGGGCTTTCCCTCCACTAGTCCGTTGGTGATGTGTGTACCTGAACTCTCAGAGAAATTCAATTAAATTCCCTGGATTCGGGGGGTTATAATACACCTCAAAGTGAGCCACATAAAACTGCCTGGAAATAAATAACATCAAGGACCATCATGAAACATTTACTGAGTCCCTGTGGGCTGCGCACAAAATCCTGCTGAGTTTATGATGTCTCATCTTCTCCAGGGCAGAATATCCACTTATTTCACTTCATGGAAGACAGTATTATAGGTACCTTCATAACAGTCAGCACGGAATTCTTGGCGTAGGAGGCCCAGTGCCTCAGGCCTGTGAAAATGGTTTATTTTCTTTTGAAATCGAGAAAAATGGCATGATGTAAATCCAGCCTGGATTAGATGCATCTTTACACAAAGGGTCGTAAAACCATGAAAATCTTCACATTTAAATTAAGGTAAACATGTCACTTCCCTGGTGGGTCAGACAGTAAAAGTGTCTGCCTACAATTCCCTGGAGAAGGAAATGGCAACCCACTTCAGTATTCTTTCCTGGATAACCCGATGGATGGCGGAGGCTGATGGGTTACAATCCAGGGGGTGGCAAAGAGTCAGACACGACTGAGCGACTTCACTTTCTTTCTTTCTTCTTTCTAAACATACAAACTTTTATAGAATTGCACATAAATTCTCTCAAATAATTTATGCACTAAATCCCCGACCTAAGAGCCTTCAAGTTGCAGACTTTCAAAGGTGCGAATGTGGATTCCGTCCAGATCAGGCGTGAGTGACATTGCAACTTGCCCTCCGACCCCTGTAGCTCTACCATCTCCCACCTCCTGTGCCTCCTATAGGCAGCAGTGCAGTTGTCTTGCCCTTTCGATCAATGCCAGCGCCTGGATGCCAGCTGTATAGTACTCCTGTAGTTTTCAAGGCCCTCTCGTGTAAGGTTTAAGATGCTTTCTTTATTTCTTGTGTTTGCTTTTCATGCACTGCATTTGTGTGAGAGGTATTATAAACGTGTTATAGTGCCGTATGGTACAGCGGTCTGTATCAGTCTAGTAGCTAGGCTGACTTTGTTGGGGTGCGTGCCAAGTTACTTGGGTCATGTCCAACTCTTTGTGACCCTATGGACCATAGCCCGACAGGCTGCACTGTCCACAGGACTTACAAATAATGTGGACTTGCAAATGCACTCTCAGAAGGGAACTCGTTTGTATGTGGGACTTATTGCATATTAAAATATAAATAAGCACGAATTTTAGATATAAATTTATATACATCATGAGAAACGCTGGGCTGGAAGAAGCACAAGCTGGGATCAAGATTGCCGGGAGAAATATCAATAACCTCAGATATGCAGATGACACCACCCTTATGGCAGAAAGTGAGGAAGAACTAAAAAGCCTCTTGATGAAAGTGAAAGAGGAGCGTGAAAAAGTTGGCTTAAAGCTCAACATTCAGAAAACGAAGATCATGGCATCTGGTCCCATCACTTCATGGGGCATAGATGGGGAAAGAGTGGAAACAGTGTCAGACTTTATTTTGGGGGGCTCCAAAACCACTGCAGATGGTGATTGCAGTCATGAAACTAAAAGACGCTTACTCCTTGGAAGGAAAGTTATGACCAACCTAGATAGCATATTGAAAAGCAGAGACATTACTTTGCCAACAAATGCCCGTCTAGTCAAGGCTATGGTTTTTCCAGTGGTCATGTATGGATGTGGGAGTCAGTCTATAAAGAAAGCTGAGTGCCGAAGAATTGATGCTTTTGAACTGTGGTGTTGGAGAAGATTCTTGAGAGTCCCTTGGATTACAAGGAGATCCATCCAGTCCATTCTAAAGGAGATCAGCCCTGGGTGTTCTTTGGAGGGAATGATGCTAAAGCTGAAACTCCAGTACTTTGGCCACCTCATTCGAAGAGCTGACTCATTGGGAAAGACTCTGATGCCGGGAGGGATTGGGGACAGGAGAAGGGGACGACCCAGGATGAGATGGCTGGATGGCATCACCGACTCGATGGACGTGAGTCTGAATGAACTCCGGGAGTTGGTGATGGACAGGGAGGCCTGGCATGCTGTGATTCATGGGGTCGCAAAGAGTCGGACACGACTGAGCAACTGAACTGAACTGAACTGAATCGTTATATGCTGTATCACTTATGAAAGTGAAAAGTGAAAGAAGTCGCTCAGTCGTGTCCGACTCTTTGCGACCCCCTGGAATGCAACCTACCCGGCTCCTCCGTCCATGGGACTTTCCAGGCCAGAGTACTAGAGTGGGTTGCCATGTCCTCCTCCAGGGTATCTGTGCAACCCAGGGATCAAAGCTGCATCGTAGGCAGACGCTTTACTGTCTCAGCCACCAGAGAAGTCTCATATTTAAGCATAAATATTCTGTATTTCTAATTGTATACGATATATACTGTAACTTTATTTACATACACGTAATATATATGATATATATAAAGTAACATATTATATATAATATATTATGCATTATATAATATATTCAGTTCAGTTCAGTTGCTCAGTCATGTCCGACTCTTTGTGACCCTATGGACTGTAGCCTGCCAGGCTCCTCCATCCATGGGATTTTCCAGGCAAGAATACTGGAGTGGGTTGCCACTTCCTTCTCCAGTATATGCATTATAATATATTAATTATGATTATTATTTATATTATTATATATAATATAATAGTTACATAATATATGATATATTAATAAATTATACCATATATTATATTAATGTACTAATTAATTCATATACTAATATAGTACAATTACAATATATAGTCATACTATATTATTATATACATATACATATTATACATATATATTATACATACATATATATTATACATATAATATATACATATTGTATATTTGTAACAATATACATATCCATGTAATATATGTATGTATAATATGTATATGTAATATATGCATATACATATAATATATATATTATACATATTATACATAAGATATACATTATTATACATACTATATATAAAATATATGCTATGTTATATAATAATATGTAATTGTATGTAGATTTATAATTATTAATAATACATACTTATATTTACATGTAATGTCATATTTATTATACAATTAATTTTATAAGTAACCACCTAAAATAAAAAATTATATGAAGAAGGATCTAAAATTATTAATTATTAATCATGACTGACTCTTAGCGACCCCATGGACTGTAGCCCACCAGGCTCCTCTGTCCATGGGATTCTCCAGGCAGGGATACAGGAGTGGGTTGCCATGCCCTTCTCCAGGGGATCTTCCCCACCCAGCAATTGAACCCAGGTCTCTTATATCTCACTGCGTTGGGCAGGGCAGGTTCTTTACCGCGAGTGCCACCGGGGAAGCCCAGAAGAATACAGTCGACCTGAAAAGCACTGCCAAACCGATTCAACATAATTAGGACCAAAGGCAGCTGCTGAGGCTGCTGCTGAGTCGCTTCAGTCATGTCCGACTCTGTGTGACCCCATAGATGGCCTCCTACCAGGGCCCCCCGTCCCTGGGATTCTCCAGGCAAGAACACTGGAGTGGTTGCCATTTCCTTCTCCAATGCATGAAAGTGAAAAGTGAAAGTGAAGTCGCTCAGTCGTGTCTGACCCTCAGCGACCCCATGGACTGCAGCCCACCAGGCTCCTCCGTCCATGGGATTTTCCAGGCAAGAGTACTGGAGTGGGGTGCCATTGCCTTCTCCAATGCACCTTCTAGTGGACGGTAATTTCCTCCAGAGGCGTCTTAGTGGCGGGAAGCTGGGAGGCCCTGTGTGTTCCAAGTTGGATTTCAGCATCACAGCTCCCTGCCTCCCACACAGAAGCCGTGGGCTAGGTTCACGGCCTGGCTCTTGGCACTGCTGTATAAGACTGCGTTCCACGCTGCTCCCCTGCCATTTCTCTCACTGAGAAATATCCACCAAGTTATCAGATCAGCCTGCCAGGATTGCCCGTCACAAGCCCGAGAAGATGGGGCATTCAGCAAGCTTTTTCCCTAACCGCAGGACAGGCTGTGAAAATGGCAAAAGGACAGGGTCCCTGTCTCACTCTTTCATGGAGCGCCTCTCCCCTTCTCGCTTTAGAGACCCCTTTGCTCCCCTTCATTCTCCTCCTACACAGCCGTCAGCAAAGCTAAAAGCGGCTGCTGCGTATCTCAAAGAGAAGCTGCGTATCTCAAAGAGCAGACGCACTCATGGCAGACGCTAGTACGGATGCTCGAAAGAGTAATAAACCTACCAGGACAGCCTTTTCTCTCAAGCCCCACGGGCAGCGTCCACGTGCTGCGAAACCCTAGGAGCTGGGAGCGGGGTGATCTCAGCTCCAGAATCATAAAACCTCTACTTCCTTCCCTTTCTGGTGCGAGAATCCCTCGGGGGGGATTTGTTACAGGTGGCTCAATGGTAAAGAATCTGCCTGCCTGAAGCAGGAGCCGTAGGAGACGCAGGTTCGATCCCCAAGTCGGGAAGATCACCTCTGAGGAGGAAATGGCAATCCCACTCCAGTATTCTTGCCTGGAAGATCCCAAGGACAGATGATACTGGCAGGCTACAGTCGGTGGGGTTGCAAAGAGTTGGACACGACCGAGTACACACACACACACACACACACACACACACACACACACACACACACA
>NW_024070207.1:125426464-125468861 GCF_014754425.2 Oryx dammah
ACACACACACACACACACACACACACACACACACACACACACACACACCCCACCTGGATTCAGCAGGTCTGGGATAACACCCAGAAACACACCAGCATAACCAGCTCCCTGGGTTTTCTTGTGACTGGTGGTCCTGCTTCCTTGAGCCACTGAGATGCACTGTCCTAAACAAGTCTGGATCTTCGGCCAGCTTCTCCAGGCAACCTGGGATTGCCCTCTTTATTTAATTTAAACTTGCTATTTTCTATTGCAGTATAGTCAATTAACAATGTAGTGATAACTTCAGGTGGACAGTGAAGGAACTCAGCCATACATAGACATGTATCCATGCTCTCCCAAACCCCTCTCCCATCCAGGCTGCCACATGACGTCGAGCAGAGTTCCCTGTGCTGTCCAGCAGGTCCTTGCTGGCTCTCCATGTTAAAGACAGCAGTGTGTCCATGTCCATCCCAGACTCCCTGACTATCCTTTCCCCCATCCTTCCCCCTGGGAACCATAAGGTTATTACAGAGGATTGAGCAGAGTTCCCTGTGCTGTCCAGCAGGTCCTTGCTGGTTCTCCATGTTAAATACAGCAGTGTGTCCATGTCCATCCCAGACTCCCTGACTATCCTTTCCCCCATCCTTCCCCCTGGGAACCATAAGGTTATTACAGAGGATTGAGCAGAGCTCCCTGTGCTGGACAGCAGGTCCTTGTTGGTTCTCCATGTTAAATACAGCAGTGTGTCCACGTCCAGGGGATCGCCCTCTTCAACTGAAAAGAAGGCAGCCCATTTCCAATCATAAAAATGAAGAAAACTGATTTGTTAGGCAAAGGAAGCAATAGCATGATGTTACAAAGGTCTGTGTCCCAGGTTTATTTTGTGCCCAGGTGGTACCATTCCAGATAACTGAAGAGGAGGAAGTATTCAAAAAGTGTTATTTCCTGAACGCGGCATCGTTTCTCCTGGGACCACGCAAACCCTTTTTTTTCATTAAACGCTGAAATTTGGCAGCCACCTCTCTGAGGTCTGCCCAGCACGTCCCTAGCGGTCTTTGTCCAAATAATTAAAGAGACAGACGGCACTCTAGGGGCTTACCCATAATGAAGCACTTGTTCATGGCTCTCACGGGTTGCTTCGGGGACATGTCTTCCAGTCTCAGAAACATGATGAGAGGCAGAGGTAATTTCTTCCTTTTTTTTGTTCTCTGAAGTCCTAGTGTAGAGTCAGCGGGATGGTCTGTGTGCCAGAGCAGGGACTAGTTTTGCGTTTCACTGCTGATGCTTTAAAAAAAATACTTCCCGGGGTTGGTAATGAAACCACATAGTGTTTCAGAACCGAGTTGCAAAATCGTGGTGAGAGTCTGAAGGGATTCACAAAAAGTATCTGGTGGCAGGGAGTGTGAAGGAAGTGGAAAGGAAAAATAGAAGGATGCCATTGGGAAAGGTAGGTGGTATCTGCTGAGGAAAGTGCTCGCTTAAGTGATGGAGATCATGGATGCTGGAGCAGCGAGGCAGCGGTCCTGCTTTAAGCTGGGTGGGCAGACAGAGTCCCCCCAAACCACCTTTGAGAGTCAGGAGGGGCAGCAAATGAACCAGCTAAGCAAGCAGAGCCAGAGTACAGACTGGAGCATCGTGACCCAATTGTCTTAACCCACGTGCACCTCACTTTTCCTCTCTGTAGTGGAGTGATGTCGTGAATGTTTCAGGAAATCTTTACACCAGCCTTGTCAGCAGTATTTTTTTGGGGGTGGGGGTGCTTCCCAGGTGGCCCCAGTGGTAAAACATCCACCTGCCCGTGCAGGAGATGCGGGTTTGATCCTTGGGTCAGGAAGAGCCCCTGGAGTAGGAAATAGAAGTGAATGAAGTGAACTGAAAGTCGCTCAGGCATGTCCAACTGTTTGCTAACCCATGGACTCGTCCATGGAATTCTCCAGACCACAGTACTGGAGTAGGTAGCCTTCCCCTTCTCCAGGGTATCTTCCCAACCCAGGGATCGAGCCCAGGTCTCCTGCATTGCGGGTGGATTCTTTTACTGTCTGAGCCACCAGGGAAGCCCGAGAATACTGGAGCGGGTAGCCTATCCCTTCTCCAGGAGGTCTTCCCCACCCAGGAATCAAACCGGAGTCTCCCATATTGCAGGCCGATTCTTTACCAACTGAGCTTTCAAGGAAGAGACATAAACCCGCTCCAGGATTCTTGCCTGGCAAATCCCATGGACAAAGGAGCCTGGAGGGTGTCAGTCCATGGGGTCACAAAGAGTCAGCCAGGACTGAGCAGATAAACAACAGTGACAACATGTATATGTTTGGAAACTAGAGCTCCAGTTTATGGCACCTCCTTATCAAGAAGTGAATTTGAGATTCTCGTGGGTCTACTGCAGACATGCCTCCCTCCAGGGACCCGGCTCCTCCAGGTGTGGTCTGTGGGCAGCCTCATCGTCAGGGCTGACACTTTGGTCCTGCCCAGGTCTGCAGAGTCAGATCCTGCATGATAGGAGTGCCCTGGGAGGAGGGGGGGTTGGTGTTCCTGTTAAAATGCATCACAGTTGCAATGAGCTCTCAGCGTGGTAGAATATCTGTATGTGAACTCTGTGTTTACATTTAGGAAATGCTTGCTGGTCATGCATCGGGAACGTGCTGGGTTATTGTGTCTTATCAAGAATAGTCCCCCACCTTCCATCTTTTATATTTCGTTGTTTGCTTCCAATGACATTGACCTTTTGGAAGGTCAGCCCAGTTTTCTTGTATTAGTGGCTCTTAAACGGGTGGAAGGCATGAGTGAGGGACGCAGATAAATCCCCAGCTTCCCCCTCCCCCTTCTTTCCCACCCCAGGGGACACTTGTCAGAGTCTGGAGACATTTTTGGTTGTCACACCTGAGGGTGCTGTTCACCTCTGTTTGGCATAGCTCATTTGCTAAAGAATCTGCCTGCAATTCCGGAGACCCTGGTTCGATTCCTGGGTTGGGAAAATCCCCTGGAGAAGGGAATGGCTACCTACTCCAGTATTCTGGCTGGGAGAATCTGGCCTGTATAGTCAATGGGGTTGCCAAGAGTCGGACATGACTGAGTGACCTTCACTTTATCAATTTGGCAGAGGCCAAGGATGGTCAAGTCCGACAAGGCACAGACCTGCCCCCTCCCTGCTCCAACAGCAATAATAGGATCGTTTGGCTTTTACAGATATTTGCAATAAATGCCCCTGTATAATCTTTTTTATTCTGTTTCTCTGTGCTGTCTCTAGTCAAAAAGTAGCTGTTGGCTCCACCACTATCATGATGATCAGATTCACTCGATTGCTTGCTAACCTAAGCCAAATGCTCTGTCTGCATTTCCCCTCCTAACTTAGTACACTGCCTCCTGTACAATGTCATGAACCTCCATCCATAGTTCTTCACACATTCTATCTACCAGATCTAATCCCTTGAATCTATTCACCACTTCCACTGTATAATCATATGACCAGTCAGGTTATATCTGAATGCCCTAGTGGTTTTCCCTACTTTCTTCAACTTAAGTCTGAATTTTGCAGTAAGGAGCAGTAGTCATGTACAGATGGGAGAGATGGACCATAAAGATGGCTGAGCGCTGAGGAATTGATGGTTTTGAACTGTGGTGTTGGAGAAGACTCTTGAGAGTCCCTTGGATGGAAAGGAGAGCCAACCAGCCCATCCTAAAGGAAATCAGCTCTGAATATTCACTGGAAGGAGTGATGCTCAAGCTGAAGCTCCAATCCTTTGGCCACCTGATGCGAAGAACTGACTCATTGGAAAAGACTCTGATGCTGGGAAAGATTGAAGGTGGGAGGAGAAGGGGACGGCAGAGGGTGAGATGGTTGGAAGGCATCACTGACTTGATGGATGTGAGTTTGAGTGAGCTCTGGGAGTTGGTGATGGACAGGGAGGCCTGGTGTGCTGCAGGCCATGGGGTCTCAAACAGTGGGACACAATTTATCCACTGAACAACAACGAACAACTTCATACGCAGAGGTGCAGTGCCCTTGCCCCTGCATTCTGTTAGGACCCATGAGGTGCCCACGAGTGGACTGCCAGTGGGTGACTGGTGATGCTGACTTCTGTCTCTTGTTTAGGGCAGTGCTGGCTGGCCAGGCAGTCTCTGCTGTAGTTACCCTGTGCTTTCGATTTCCATACTCTGTTCTTTGGACTCAAGCCACTCCGTCCAGGGTGACCATTAATTTTATAGGCTTCTTTCGGCTGCATACACAGCCCCGAGTGAGCACCTGTAAATTACAGTCCTGGTTCAGTATGCTTGCAGCTCATAGCCACCACTTTAATGATGAAATAGAGTTTATAGAAGAAAAGAAGCACTTAAAAGTAGTAAAAGACATCTTTAAAAACATACAAGCACCTCATGCAGCTCAATATATTAAAAAAAAAAAAAACAGTCAGAAAGTGGGCGGAAGAGCTAAACAGACGTTTCTCCAAAGAAGACAGGCAGATGCCAACAAACACGTGAAAAGAAGCTCAACTTCGCTCATTATTAGAGAAATGCAGATCAAAGCTGCAGCGAGTTATTACCTGGCACCGGTCAGAAGGGCAGTCTTCAAAACAGCGAATGCTGGAGAGGGTGTGGAGAAAAGGGAACCCTCCTACAATGTTGCTAGGAATGTAAATTGAACAACCATTATGGAAAACAATAAGGAAAAGTGACAGTGAAGGTTGGTCAGTCATATCCGACTCTTTGAGACCCTCTCCCCCGCCATTGACTACACAGTCCAGGGAATTCTCCAGGCCAGAATACTGGAGTGGGTAGCCGTTCCATTTTCCAGGGAATCTTTCCAACGCAGGGATCGAACCCAGGTCTCCTGCATTGCAGGCAGATTCTTCACCAACTCAGCCACCAGGGAAGCCCATTTCCTTAAAAAAAAAAACTAAAAATATACTACTATATGACCCAGCAATCCCACTCCTGGGCACGTACCCTGAGAAAATCATAAAAGGGCACGTGTACGTCACTGCTCACTGCAGCACGCTATGCAATAGTCAGGACACAGAAGCAGCCTAAACGTCCATTGACAGAAGAATGAGGAAAGAAGATGTGGTCCGTATACACAGTGGACAACAGTCACATGTATATGTTCCGTGTACGCAATACAGACCTACAGTACGTGGTCCACATATACAATGTACAAGTCACAAAAGGAACTAAGTTGGGTCATCTGTAGTGATGTGAACGAACCTAGGGTCTGTCATACAGAGCAAAGTAAGTCAGAAAGAGGAAAACAAATACGATATATGAAGGCATATTTACGGAATCTTGAAAAACGGTACCGACGAATCCACACAGGGCAACAACAGAGACGCAGACGGAGGTAGAGAACAGACGCGTGGACACAGGGGAAGGAGAGGGTGGGACGGATTGAGAGAGCGCTGACCTGTGCACACCACCCTGTGTAAAACAGCCAGCTAGCGGGAAAGCCACTGTACAGCCCAGGGAGCTCCTGTTGGTGCTCTGTGATGACCTCAAGGGGTAGGATGGATGCTTGGGGGGGGGAGGTTCATCAAGGAGGGGCTATATGTATGCTTACTGCTGATTCACACTGTTGTACCCCAGAAACTAGCACAATACTGTCAACCGGTTATACTCTAATTAAAAAAAAAACAACAGAAGAGCATTTTCCTTAGTAGTTCAGATATTGAGATTTGCTTTGAGCTGGGATTAAATCCTTACATGTGTTCAGTTAAGATGTGACTCGGTAGGGGAAAATGTAGATGAGTTTTTTGTCTTTGAATAGAATGAAGGCAGCTCTCTATAATATGCTGTCCAAGCCTTACTACAAGGCATTGTTCCCATTTCACAGGCAAGAAAACTGAGGCTTGCAGAAGTTAGGTAGTTTGTGTCACATAGATGCTGAGCAATAGAAGTGGGCTTTATAAATAGGCTGCTCAGCTCCATGCCCTCATTCCGTCCACTGTATGTTGCACTCTTCATGGAAGAAGGAAGGGTAAATAGCATATGATGCTTTGAAATAACCTTTCATTCCCCTCAAACCCATTTACAATCGAGCTAATAATGGACATTCCAGGAGACCAACTTCCATGTGACTTCTGCATCCCTGATCTTTCAGCCTTTCCACATGCTGGGTCCCATGTGTTTGGAATGTACTTTCATTTCTTTGCAAAAACAGATTCTTGCTCACTATACTGTATACCCGTAACTTATATAATACTGTACACCATCTGTACTTCAGTAATTTTGTTTTTAAAAGCAACATAGATTCTTTGTCTCCTGAAAAATGGTGCTCAAGACTTCCTTCGTCTAATTTTAGATAAGCCCCACCTGGAGAAGGCAATGGCACCCCACTCCAGTACTCTTGCCTGGCAAATCCCATGGACGGAGGAGCCTGGAAGGCTGGAGGGTTGCGAAAAGTCGGACACGACTAAGCGACTTCACTTTCACTTTCATGCATTGGAGAAGGAAATGGCAACCCTCTCCAGTGTTCTTGCCTGAAGAATCCCAGGGATGGGGGAGCCTGGTGGGCTGCTGTCTCTGGGGTCGCACAGAGTCGGACACGACTGAAGCTACTTAGCAGCAGCAGCAGACCTTATCTAAAGGTAGGGCTTTGGGACTAGGTGATCCCAAACGTATCCTAATCTGTCCCACAGATGCCAAAGCTTGGTTGGGTCTATGAGGCTACGTGCCCGTCTTACACACAAGCACGTGCCCACACCTGCAGGTTGTGTGTGAATGTGTTCATGCAACATGCAGTTACTCTTAAGGGTTTATTTTGTGCAATGCAGTCTGGTAAGCTGTGGGGAAATTTGGAGTGGAATGAGGCCCAGGCTTCACCCTCAAGGAGGAAAACAGGCAAATAAACACCAGATCCCAGATACTGAAACAGAGGCAAGAGAACGCAAAGGCAGGGAGCCTTGGGGCTGACTTCTTGGGAAAAAAAAAAAAAGTAGAGTCTGAAGTCATCTAAGAAAGCTGAGAGCACTTTGCCAGTTTGGAAAGGGCCAGGGGTCCAGGTGGTGCTTGCAGTAAAGAACCCACGTGACAATACAGGAGACGTAAGAGACACTGCTTCGAGCCCTGGGTCGGGAAGATCCCTTAGAGGAGGAAATGAGAACCCACTCCAGTGTCCTTGCCTGGAGCATCCCACTGACAGAGGAGCCTGGCGGGCTACGGTCCATAGGGTTGCAAAGAGTCAGAAACAACTGAAGTGACTCAGCAGGCATGCACGCACACAAAGGCAGTGCCTAGAAGCGACATGGTGGCAGGCAGAGGTGTAAGGGATGGTCCAGGAGCTGGAGAACAAATAGAGGTCTTGGAGACAAAGGGTTTGTGTATGTTGGGAGAGGCTTCCAGAACAAGTATGGTGGACATGTAGTTGGAGCAGTTGAAAGAAGGATGAGAATTCCACGTGGACAAATGCAATTTTATCCTGTAGGCACTAGGGGATCCATCGCTTACTCCTGAGAAGTATGGCTTCCATTTCAGAAGATCTCCTTAGGACTTCCCTGGTGGTCCAGGGATTAAGATTTTGCCTTCCAGCGGAGGGAGAGCAGGTTCGATTTCTGGTCTGGGAGCTAAGGTTTCCCATGTCTTGCTGCCAAAGAGCCAAAATGTAAAACCCAACCAGTGTGGTAGCAGACTCGACAAAGAATTTAAAAGTGATCTGCATTGAGAAAAACACGTTAAAAAGTGAGATTCAATTAGAAGATCTCCTTGGCAAGTGACGGATGCAGAAGATGGAGAGGAGGTCTGTGTGGTGCGTATTCTTATGTGATTTATTTGCACTCTTCGTCTGTTTACAGTGAAGCTGCTGAAGGCCGGCTTTGCAATTCCTGTGTCTTTCCTGGTGGCACCTACCCTGCTGCCCTCCACAGGGCATTCATTTTACCCATTGCCCTGCAGAGAAAGGATGCTGTGTACCTGTTCTAAGTCTGACAGTTGTCCTAGACTAGAACCACAAAGCTTCCCCACATGCCGGGAGCCAGCGTGAGGAATCCCACCCGTGGCAAAGGTCATGAGGAAGGAAGCCTGACAAAATGCAAAGGCGGGGATCAGGCTTCAGGGGTTCCCCCTGGAATTTCCTGAGCATCTAACCCCAAAATCAGAGTTTGCCTGCTTTACTATATTATGCTTTTCACCTACTCTTCTGACATAACAGGGGCTGTCCCCCCACCACCTTTTTTAAGGAAAAAGTTAATTTAGCGCTTTTAGATAATAAGTTTCCTGGGCATAATAAAAGTATTTCAATCCAAAAACCCCTCTGATGGCTCTCTAACTTGCCTTACTTTTACAACTACGCATGTGATCGTTTGCAGCCCCTCAACTGTGAGAGGCATGGGAAGCCTAAAACATAAAGCCTTTCAAAGAGTTAAAAGTTATTAGAGTAGCACTGCTGTAAGATTTCACTGTTGAGCCAATGCTTGTTGCTAAGTTCCCATATCTCTTGTCCACTGTGCACCTGGGAGCACATTCATTAACATAGTTAGAATGTAAGAAAAAACAAGTGTAGCCTTGAAACTGACCATATCAGACTTTTGAGCTAATTGGTCCTTTCTTTGTTGTAACTTACTGCACCTTTGCTTCGTGAAAATGTAACTTTGATACTTTCTGAGGCTGACATAGATTAGAAATATAAAGAAAAAACACTTCAAAGGAAAATAAGTTTTCTGGTTGAACAGCATTTATCAAAAGAGTGTCTTAAAATGTTTCACAGGCCTCCAAGGCCAGAAGATAATGTACACAACATCATTTGTGGGAAAGGTATAAAACTCTTTTTAAAAAATAAAGTTATTGGGGCCTCGCTCACTGAAGCAGCTTGGTCTCCGTGTGTCTTCTTTATTTTCTGGCTGAATTCCCATCTGGGGCATGGAGGCTCGCCATGTCTACTTACTTGCCCTGGCTTCTAAGACCCACGCGAGAGGGAGCCCAATGCGGGGCACCCTCCACTATTCAAACGGGTGCCGGTGGCCTAACATAGATGGTGCAAACCTCTTGTCTCGAGGTTTTATTAGTTCTCCACATAAACCAAGTTATTCAGCCTCTTTTCTCCACTAATTTTCCTACTACACTATTCTTTCCTAATCTAATCTTATATTTCTAATTAAATAAATCTCTCCTCACCAACTCCGTCCACCCTTCGAATTTCCTGGATCCACCGGGGCTGGACCCTGGCACCAGCACCGTGCGAGTGACTTAAAAGCATCCCAGGAGGGGGATGAGCCGCTCCGAGTGTTACAGACCAGCTTTGCCCAGTAACTTCTTGGCTTCTTTGCTGAGAACTATTACATCATGGGCTTCCCTGGCGGCTCAGGCGGTAAAGAATCCACCTGCCCTGCGAGAGACCTGGGTTCGATCCCTGGGTGGGGAAGATCTCCTGGAGGAGGGCAGAGCCACCCATTGCAGTATTTTTGGAGAATCCCACGGACAGAGGAGCCTGGCGGGCTATAGTCCATGGGGTTGCAGAGAGTTGGATACGACTGAGCAGCTAAGCACATTACATCATGATGACGACCTCGCCCCCTTCCCAAAGTGCTTATCGCCCAGCAAGAGGTCTGGAGGAGGATGCCTTCATGTACACCCTGCCTCCCTTCATCCAAAATTCACCTGCTTTTGAAACTCCCAGTGATTGTATCCGTGCAAAAGCTTCATCTCAGCCTGACCTTCTAGCACCTACTTGAATGAGAGTAAGCAAGAAGCCACCCCTCTCTACAGACCTGGCTCTTCACATCTCTGAGTTGCAGCAACCCATGATATTGAAGAGGTAGAAAGCTCACTCACTCAGAAACGGAATGAACGCATTTCTGTGTGTGTGTAGGGGTTGCCAGAGAAACTGGAGTCAGCATCCCCCCCCCTCACTTCACAGCCTCGCCTAAAATCTGCTCCAGCATGCTGCACTGGGGCAAGGCGGAGCTGAGAGAACGGTATCTTTCACTTTGCCAAGAAGGTCATGACCTTTGATCAGCATGAGCACAGCCCCGAAATGAGATGCAAACAGCGTTCGTTGCTTTTAAGAAATATTACTGCAGAGAGGAATGAAAAGATTCAGGATGGAGTTCTCATCCAGCCAAACCCAAAGTAACCCGCCCCTGCCCCCTGCCCACCGCCACCCCTCCCCCCACCACCTTGCTTGTGTGGGAAGAAATGAAAGTGAGTCCTGGAGGCCCTGGTACCCCCACCAGAGGTGGTTGAATGCCATTCTTGTATCTCACTGCCTTTGGCCCTGGTGTGGAAAAATAAGGGGTGAAGACCCATCATTTGTTGCTGATCTCTTTGAACCGGAGTCTCTGCTGCATTTCATTGAGCCCAGACTGATTGCAGAGAAGGTCATGCAACAGGCTTGGCCAAGCACAAGGCCACACACCTAAGGCGCAGTTGCCAAGTCACCCTGTTACACCGGACACAGTGATGGATGGGAAGTGTCAGAATTCTCGGGTGGAGAAGCCATGGAGGAACCCGAAGATCTGTCTCTCTCTATTCTGAGAGAGACGTGCTAAACACGGCTGCCGTGAACGCAGTTGAACTTGGGCCCCATCTTAACCTCACTGGTCCCCTGTGGCAGAGATGTCCTCTGTATGGTCGAGAATTTGTGGATTCCCGGAATCTCAGAACTGGAGAGGGGGGCCTTAGCGTTTATCTTGCCCCGAACTCTTGGGCATAAGGAAAATACGCCCGAGAGAAGCTGAGCATTAGGGTCGTGGAGGATGTTCCCTTGAAGGCCTCCTGACTCTGCCTACTTTTGCATGACACTATGCTTTGGAACTGTGGTGTTAGGGAAGACTACCAAGAGTCCCTTGGACTGCAAAGAGATCCAACCAGTCCATCCTAAAGGAACTCAGTCCTGAATATTCATTGGAGGGACTGATGCTGAAGCTGAAACTCCAATACTTTGGCCACCTGATGCTGGGAAAGATTGAAGGCAGGAGGAGAAGGCAGTGATAGGGGATGAGATGGTTGGATGTCATCACTGACTCAGTGGACATGGACTTGAGCAAACTCTGGGAGATGTTGAGGGATAGGAAACCTGTCATACTGTAGTCCATGGGGTCAAGAAGAGTCAGACACGGCTTGGCGGCTGAACAACAACAACATGTTCAGAAGGAAATTCTGCCCTGAATGTTTCTGGGTTTCAGTTCAGTTTGGTTGCTCAGTCGTGTCTGACTCTTTGTGACCCCATGAACTGCATCAGGCCAGGCTTCCCTGTCCATTACCAACTTCCAGAGTTTGCTCAAACTCATGTCCATTGAGTCCTTGATGCCATCCAACCGTCTCATCCTCTGTCATCCCCTTCTCCTCCTGCCCTCAATCTTTCCCAGCATCAGGGTCTTTTCCAATGAGTCAGGTCTTCTCACCAGGTGGACAGAGTATTGGAGCTTCAGCTTCAGCATCCATCCTTCCAATAAATGTTTCTGGGTTTAGCTGCCTTTATTTTGGGGAAATGCTTGCTCTGAAAATTCTCTAGGTGGTGTCTCAAACTCACCTGCTTCTGCATCCATGTTGGAGGCAAGTGGCCCAAGGTATCACAAGCCATCCTTTGGAACCTCCCAAGGAACTGTGGAAGGACCTCAAAGCAATAGTTAACCACCAGTGTAACCTCCCGTCTCCAAGGAGTCACAGCGCAGCGCAGGCTGTTGCCCCTGGCACTGACGTTCATGCCTGGCTGCTGTTCTAGTCATCCTGAGTCATTTTCTGTTTTCTTGGTTGAGACATATGGGTGCACCTCTGGGGGAAGCAAAGAAGGCAGGGTGGGATGGCAAAGGAGAGTCAGTTCACCTTTCTTCTCTGCCCTTGACTCTGTGGCCCTGAGCGCATCTGGACATCTGATGTAGTTTTCATTGCCACCTGTTGGAGCCCTGGACATGTACCTCCCCCGACCTCCTCACCTCTGCCCTTCCTCCCCTGACCTCCTCACCTCTGCCCTTCATCAGTGGATTTCTTTCCTCCTCTGTCATTCTGTCTTTTCACCCGGCCATCAGAAGGTGTGGAGATGGGAGGCAGCATACACACCACCCTTTTTCATGAACCACAGCCTGGTCCTAGAGAAGGAACTTGCGTAATTCTGTAAAGCCATGAGCCATGGCCATGCAGCACCACCCAAGACAGACGGGTCGTAGTGAAGGGTTCTGACAAAACGTGGTCCCCTGGAAGAGGAAATGGCAACCCACACCAGTCTTCATGCCTGTGGTGGTGGTGGTTTAGTCACTCAGTCCTGTCTGACTCCTGGGACCCCATGGATTGCAGCCCCGCCAGGCTCCTCTGTCCATGGGATTCTCCAGGCAAGGATACTGGAGTGGGTTGGCATGTCCTTTTCCAGTTCTTGCCTGTAGGACCCCATAAAGAGGATGGGAACAGGGCAGCCTGGTGTGCTGCAGTCCATGGGTTTGCAGAGTTGGACGTGGCTTGGTGACCAAACAGCAACACTGAAAATACTTACTACCAGCCCCAGCCTCCTCACCAAGCCTCCCATTTCCATTGTCTTCAGTGGCGCCTGGGCTTAGTCACCTACCCCACTATGCTTTAAAAATGCTTGTCATGCCTTAGAGTCTTTTTCACTCCTGAGTTCACTTGGGAGTGGAGACTTGTGTCCTTTGTGGCTTTTGATTTAGAAATTAATGTTCTTGGAGATCCACAAACCAATACCAGTGTTTATCACCCCATGCCAAAAGAGGATAAGGGCCGCTGGAAAGAGGTGACCTTGCTTCCAGTGAAGAAGTGTTGTCTTGTTTGAGTTTTTCCATTGGTGTCGTAGAAAGAAGGAGGTAGTTTAGATGTGAAAATTGTCTTGATAATTGGCCATATTTTGCAGCCACTTCCTCTGAGCAAAGCTATGATTTGATAAGTTAATATCAAGATGCTTTTTATAGAAAATCAGTTCAGTTCAGTTGCTAAGTCGTGTCCAACTCTTTGTGACCCCATGGACTGCAGCATGTCAGGCCTCTCTGTCCATCACCATCTCCCAGAGCTTGCTCAAACTCATGTCCATTGAGTTGGTGATGCCATCCAACCATCTCATCCTCTGTTGTCCCCTTGTCTTCCTGCCTTCAGTCTTTCCCAGCATCAGGGTCTTTTCCAGTGAGTCAGCTCTTCAAATCAGGAGGCCAAATACTGGAGCTTCAGCTTCAGCATCAGCCCTTCCAACGAATATTCAGGACTGATTTCCTTTAGGATTGACTGGTTGGATCCCCTTGCAGTCCAAGGGACTCTCAAGAGTCTTCTCCAACACCACAGTTTTCTCTTTTTAATTTTAGCTTTTTATTTTGGACAAACATATATGTATAATATAGGGTTTCCCAGCTGGCGCTAGTGGTAAAGAACCCACCTGCCAAGGCAGGAGGCATAGGAAACGTGGGTTCTATCCCTGGGTCAGGACGTCCCCCTGAAGAAGGGCATGGCAACCCACTCTGGTATTCTTGCCTGGAGAATCCCATGGACAGAGAAGCCTGGTGGGCTCCAGTCCACGGGGCTGCAAAGAGCAGCAATCGCTGTGTGCCCAGCATTCCCCATGTCAGTATATATTCTCCACAACTCTGGTGATTGGTAGCACTGTCCCTTTCCAATTCAAGGGTGTACTGCTTTGCTTAGTACTACACTGGCTGCCATTTAGCTGACTTCTAAATTTAGTTACAGCATCTTAAGAACGTTCAAAGAACACTTGATTTGCTCAGTGACTATTTAAGCAAAACTATCTAAGCAAAACTTGGTGGTTCTTTTCTTAACTTCTGGCTTGATTCCAGCTTTCAGAAATCACCGGTTGACAGCCTGACGTGTGATTGACACGGGCGTCGGGGCTTGCTGACAAACGTTCTCCCTCCAGCGGCCTGAGACTGGAGGTAGTGTAGGCCCAGGCCCCACAAGATGGCTGCTCTCTTGTTCTCTGTACGCCCCCTGCTGGACCAGGGTCTGCTTCACTTATGCCTACTCATGTGACTGACTTTCCTGCATACCTGGCCCCTGCTCCAGGTGGTGAGTGTTCTTTTTTCTATTATTATTATTTTTCATAACTTTAAATTCTGTGTTGGAATATAATGGCTACTCATTCCAGGATTCTTGCCTGGGAAATCCCACAGACAGAGGAGACTGGCTACAGTCCATGGGGTCATAAAGAGTTGGACACGACTGAGAGACTAAACCACCACCACCACCACCGTGATTTTGAGGGGATGCAGACATCCAGTCTGTAGCAGGAGGTGTCACCTCATGTCTCCATGCCCCAGTTTGCTCATGTGTACAATGAGAGAAGAAATGATGGTGGGACCTTCTCAGCTGTCTGTGGCACTCTTGTCCTCTGGAAGGCGGGAAGGGGTCCTGAGAATCCTTCAGGGGATCATGTTGTCAGGGTCTTCCTCTAGCTCGGTAGTTCTCCAGAGTGTGTCTTGTACCCAGCAGCATAAACAGCACTGGGGACTTGTTAGAAGGCAGCTTCTCAGGCCCCATCCTGGACCTACTGACTGAGAAACTCCCTCTGAAGTCTGTATTGTGATGAGCCCTCCCGAGGCTTCTGTTCTTGTTATTGTTGTTGAGTTGCCAAGTTGTGGACGACTCTTTGCAACCCCATGGACTGCAGCACGCCAGGCCTCCCTGTCCATCATCATCTCTCCAACTCATGTCCATCAAGTCAGTGATGCCATCCAACCGTCTCATCCTCTGTTGTTCCCTTCTCCTCCCACCTTCAGTCTTTCCCAGCATCAGGGTCTTTTTCAATAAGTCAGCTCTTTGCATGAGGTGGCCAAAGTATAGGAGCTTCAGCTTTAGCCTCAGTCCTTCCAATGAATACTCAGGATTGATTTCCTTTAGGATGGACTGGTTGGCTCTCCTTGCAGTCCAAGGGACTCTCAACAGTCTTTCTTCTCCAACACCACTGTTCAAAAGCAGCAATCCTTCAGTGCTCAGCCTTCTTTACGGTCCAACTCTTACATGCATACCTGACTACTGAAAAGACGTAATACCTTTGACTCTACAGATATTCATCGGCAAAGTGATGTCTCTGCTCTTTAATACACTGTCATTGGATTCAGGGGTGACCCCCAAATCCAGGATGATATCGAGATACTTAATAACATCTGCAAAGACTATTTTTTTCCCCAAATAGTCATACTCACAGGTTCTGGGGAGACATATCTTTTGGCATTTTGGGGACCCGCAGAAGGCCTTGCTGATGCAGACATGCCTGCAGGAAGAGGGTGTCTGTCCATTAAGTTTTCCTTGCCTGGGTCCGAGCCTTTTATCTTTGGTGAAACATGAGGACTCGGGCGTGGAGAGGAAATTCTGTTCTAATTTCACGAGCATTCTCTGAGCAGCTTCCTATTTGCGAAAACCTCTTCTGAGCACTTAACAAATCCTGTTGCTTTAATACAGAAGGTGCATATGTGACATGCTCCTGCAAATACTTGACTGGCTACTTAGAGCTCCCCGCGCATGCATTTTTCAAATCCTTTCCTGTGGAGAGATGAGGTTGTAGTTGGGAAAGAAGAAAGCCTGAGGGATGGGGAGTCCTCAGGGCCCTGGGAGGGTGGGTCCCAGGAAAGAAGGGAAGGACCAGAAGAGGGGGCAGAAAGATAAGCTCTGCTTGCTTCTCCGATGTGTCCAAGGGCAGATCTGACACACACATTTCCATGCAAAGAAAGCTATTGTGTTCAGAAATTGGCACAGGAGAGATGCCTTGTGATTTCTAGATTACACATGGTCTTCCACCTCCCCCTAAACACACTGAGTGCTTGTGTGCTCAGCCGTGTCCGACTCTTCGTGACCCCATGGACTGTAGCTGGCCAGTCCGTGGAATTCTCCAGGCAAGAATACTGGAGTGGGTTGCCATTTCCTTCTCCAGGGGATCTTCCTGACCCAGGGATCGAACCTGGGTCTCCTGAATTACAGGCAGATTCGTTACTGTCTGAGCCACTGGGGTGGTAAATGTATATAATGTATATTTATAACATGTGCCATATAGATTCCCCGGGGACACACACACAGAGTACCGTGTGTCAACATAAGTGTGCCCCAAGCTATAAGAGGAAGCGCAGACAGAGCGCCGTGATGTCCATTCCTGAAGCTCCTGCACTTTATAGAAAAGAGGTTAGTTGTGCAGTGCAGCCCAGTAGCAGCTTGGGTGGGACCCCACAATCTTCACTCTACACTTCTGGGGAGGTAGTGGGAGGAGGTGACTCTCATTATTAGGAGCAAATAGCTGAGACCACGAGCAGTTAGAAAGCGTAGCAGCTTCCACAGCCCTTCTGCAAATGCTCCTGCTAACTCACTCCAAAGTTTGGCCACGTGATGCCAAGAACTGACTTATTGGAAAAGCCCCTGACACTGGGAAAGATGGAAGGCGGGAAGAGAAGGGGATGACAGAGGATGAGATGGTTGGATGGCATCACTGACTTAATGGACATGGATTTGAGCAAGCTCTGGGAGTTGGTGACAGACAGGGAGGCCTGGCGTGCTGCAGTCTATGGAGTTGCAGAGAGTTGGACATGACTGAGCGACTGAAATGAAGTCAGTAAAAGCAGGGAGGAAATGAGCTTCTCAAGCCCTGTGAGTTTCTTTCTCTTCTCTGCAGGCTTCCAAGAAGATTCTGAGTCTCCTGAAGTTCATAGACTTCCGTTAGTAACTCTGGGGGTTTTATGTAGGTCAGTGTCCTTTCAGACTCACTCTGGCTTGTCACCCAAGCGATGCACGTTGGTTTGAATCTGTCAGGCACACACATCCATCCTTGCTGGTTTCCGTGGAAGTCAGCATTTCTAGCTTGTTCCAGAAGAGCTTACCTGATAGAATCAGAGCCTATGACTCAGCAGCTTGTGGCAAGTATTCCTTTCTGCCACGCTGAAGGAAAAATATCAGTTTTGTTGATAATAGATATAAACTGGAATTGAATTTTATTAACTGAAGCACTAGCACCTTGCAGAAATTTCCAAAAGTGGATCTCGTTTGTTTTTGTTTAGTGAAAATTAACCAAGAACTTACAAGAAAAAGATTTACTTATTTGCTCTGAGTTTCAGAGACAATAGAATCTTTGTATAGAAGCCAAAAAAAAAAAAAAAAAACCCACCTAGGAAAATGGATTCATCTACGATTTCAGAATTTAAGTCTTTTAGGGTACAGTTCATACATCTTGTAGGGCTTCTCTGGAGGCTTAGATGGTAAAGAATCTGCCTGCAATGTGGGAGACCTGGGTTGATCCCTGGATTGGGAAGATGCCCTGGGGAAGGAAATGGGTACCCACTCCAGTGTTCTTGCCTGGAGAATCCCATGGACAGAGGAGCCTGATGGGCTACAGTCCATGGGGTTGCAAAGAGTCGGACATGACTGAGTGACTTTCACTTCACTCACACATCTTATGGAAGTGAGTGTGATAATAAACATCCTGCAATAGGCTTTTAAATACTGAGAACAAAACCCAGACTCCAACGAAGCAGCGAGGACTTTTCTTTCCGGGCTCCAGTATGATGCTGCGGCTTTCCGTGACCACGTTTGTTGCATATAGGAAGCAAGGGGCTGAACTTTTGGGTTTTCATAGATGGCAGCAGCATGTATATATATCAAAACCCACTTAAAATTTTTTTTTTCTAGTTTACCCCCTTGAGCAGTACTTGGAATAAAAATAGAAAAGGCTGAATGGGAGACCAAGTCATGATGACTTTGTTCCTTGCAGTAAGAGAATACACAGGTGCTGCCCTGGTGGCTGAGTTTAAAGAATCAGCCTGCCAACGTAAGACACAGGTTCCTCATATGGAAATGGAGTAGACCCCCACTCACTACAACTAGAGAATGCCCAGCACAGCCAAAAATAAAATAAATAAATGCAATTGCTTTTTTTTTTTTAAAGAGAGAATATAGGAATTGTTATAAAGACGAAGCAATACAGAAACTGACAAAGGACAAAATAAAATCCTACCCAGAATCCCCACCAACTAGCACTAGGCATCATCCACCTTCCCCATCAGCTGCAAGTAGATATCAGCTAGAAGCAGCCATCACATTGAACATCTTGGAGAGTCCCTCTCCAGAAGGAAGGATGGGAGGTGGGCATACAATGACAGCAACATACATCTGCATGTTGGTGTGTGGTATTTTTCCAATTTTGTGTATTATAATTAATTCATCATTAAGTATTATAATTAACTTCATAGCATTTCACAGGAAGAGATGAAACTGATTTGGAACTGAGAGAAAGGCTAAACTTCAAATAGATGATGTTTCTTTTTTTCCTTCAAGAGATACTAGCTCTTAAAGTCTGACCCAAGGTCAAGAAAGTAGATTATGAATAAAATTAAGAAGTTGAGGACAGTATGTATCTTTGAATTACAGCTTTCAATTTTAGATGATACTGACTGGCTTCCTGCTAGGAAGTTTCAGGGCATTAGCAATTTCATATTTCTTTCCATCTGCACTTCTGACTTTCTTCATTATTGTGTATTATTTTCTTGCTGTGATAATTTGTATAATGGTCACACTGCACTTTGTAACGATACCTCTCACAATTGGTTAATATTAGTTCTGTTTAAGGGCTTCCCTCATAGCTCAGTTGGTAAAGAATCTGCCTGCAGTGCAGAAGATCCTGGTTCGATTCCTGGGTCTGGAAGATCCGCTGGAGAAGGGATAGGCTACCCACTCCAGGATTCTTGGGCTTCCCTGGTGGCTCAGCTGGTAAAGAATCTGCCTGCAATGCAGGAGACCTGGGTTTGGACCTATATAGTCCATGGGGTCACAAAGAGTCAGACACGACTGAGTGACTTTCACTTCGCTTAGTTCTGTTTAAATGGATTCTCTGCCCATTGCCCTTTGTATGGCCAAAAAGTTTCCATTTATGAGGCTTCAGTTTTGTCTTCCCTGGGGGCTCAGATGGTAAAGAATTTTCTTGCAATGCAGGAGACCCGGGTTTGATCCCGGAGTCAGGAAAATCCCCTGGAGAAAGGAATGGCAACCCACTCCAGTATTCTTGCCTGGAGAATCCCCATGAACAGAGAAGCCTGGTGGGCTGCAGTCCATGGGGTCACAAAGAATTGGACACAACTGGAATGATGCTAAAGCTGAAGCTCCAGTACTTTGGCCACCTCGTGCGAAGAGTTGACTCATTGGAAAAGATTCTGATGCTGGGAGGGATTGGGGGCAGGAGGAGAAGGGGATGACCGAGGATGAGATGGCTGGATGGCATCACTGCCTCGATGGATGTGAGTCTGAGTGAACTCCGGGAGTTGGTGATGGACAGGGAGGCCTGGCGTGCTGTGATTCATGGGGTCGCAGAGCCGGACACAACTGAGTGACTGAACTGAACTGAGCTGAAGCGACTAATGCTTCACTTCTCATTTGTCTGGATTTCATCTTCGACCAGCTTTATCAAGAGGGCTCATGAGGTCTGTGTTCTCTGAGCTCTTTCATGCTAGAGTATATCTGTATGTTGCCTCTTTGCTTGAGCAACATCTTGACTGGGTTCCGTGTGGGTCTCAAGTTCTTTCTTCAAGATGCTAGTCATTGCTCCCTTACTGACTGCTTTCAGTGTTGCTACAGAGAAGTCTAATTTTTCCCCCTATTTTATCAGTGGTTTGCCTTTGCCTCCTGAGTGTCTAAAGTATGTTTTCTTTCTCCTTGAAGTCTTGATGGTATCAAGTCTTGAGGCACTCTTAATCAAAAATCTAGTGTTACTGCTACTGATCCCAGGGAGAGAGAAGGAGAGACAGAGAGTGGTAATCAGTGTATATGAGTTGAGAACTCAGTTTGTTTTTCCTTGTGAAACTCCCAGAATAACCACAACAGCCCCCATTTATGCCAAACTCAGTATCATTCTAGATATTTTAGGAATATGATTTCAGTTCTCCCATAAACCTTTGGAGCAGGAGCTATCATCCCCATTTTGTTGATGAGAAAACTGAGCTTATGATAATAAGTAACTTGCCAAGGGTTGCATAAGTAACTTTACTAAGTAAAGTTCAGGTGAAAAGAGATAATTTCCTTTTTGCTTTATCTGTGTTCTGTTTTTGATATGGTGTTAGTTGCTCAGTTGTGTCTGACTCTTTTTGACCCCTGTGGTCTGTAACTTGCCAGGCTCCTCTGTCGGTGGAATTCTCCAGGCAAGAATACTGGAGTGGGTTGCCATTCCATCCTCCAGGGGGTCTTCCCGACCCAGGGATTGAACCCAGGTCTTCTACATTGGGGGCAGATTCTTTACTGTGTAAGCCACCAGGGAAGCCCTTTGATATTTTACTACCGTTATATATAAGATATCTCCATCAAGTAGCTGAAATGGACACAAGACTCTATGAACTATTTTGCAACTTCCTGTGATTATATAATTGAGTCAAAATAAAAAGTTAAAAGGAAAAAGAAAACAGGACCTCACCTAGCTAGTCATTGATGCTGGGATAATGAGAGTCACAGCAGAAGTAGAGAGAGGGCAGAGCAGGTTTCTCTTGGGGCTGCTGTCATCTGAAGGCTTGACCAGGGCTGAGAAATCCATTTCCAGGATGGCCGGCTCACAACTTGGAGCTGACGACTTGGTTCCTTTCTCTGTAGGCTGTCGTAGGGATGCTTGAGTGTGCTCATGACATGGTGACAGGCTACACCCAGAAAAAAGCGATCTAAGAGGTCAAAGTGAAAGCCGACCTGGTCATGGAGCACTTCTGTAGCATGGAACTGAAAATCAACAAAGGTCCGTCTAGTCAAGGCTATGGTTTTTCCAGTGGTCATGTATGGGATGTGAGAGTTGGACTATAAAGAAAGCTGAGCGCTGAAGAATTGATGCTTTTGAACTGTGGTGTTGGAGAAGACTCTTTAGAGTCCCTTGGACTGCAAGGAGATCCAAACAGTCCATCCTAAAGGAAATCAATCCTGAATATTCATTGGAAGGACTGATGTTGAAGCTGAAACTCCAATACTTTGGCCACCTGATGCGAAGAGCTGACTCATTGGAAAAGACCCTGATGCTGGGAAAGACTGAAGGCAGGAGGAGACGGGGACAACAGAGGATGAGATGGTTGGATGGCATCACTGACTCGATGGACATGAGTTTGAGTAAAGTCTGGGAGTTGGCAATGGACAGGGAGGCCTGGCGTGCTGCAGTCCATGGGGTCGCAAAGAGTTAGACACGACTGAGCAACTGAACCAAACTGATTTTTTGTTAAAAAAAAAAAAGTTGTTTATTTTTGGCTGCACTGGGTGTCTGATGCTGCACACAGCCTTTCTCTAGTTGTGGAGCACAGGCTTTACAGTGCTCAGGCTTCAGTAATTGTGGCCCATGGCAGGGGTTTACTGGCATGTGGTATCCTTCGGGGACAGAGATCAAACCCATGTCCCCTGCCTTGGCAGGAGAATTTCTAACCAGTGGGCCTCCTGGGAGGTCTAGTGTTAGTCACTCAGTCGTGTCGGACTCTTTACGAGTCCATGGACTATAGCCCACCAGGCTCTTTTGTCCATGGAATTCTCCAGGGAAGAATCCTGGAAAAGGATGACATTTCCTCCTCTATGAGAGGTCTAAGTAAGCCCTTATTTAATGTGGGATATGGTTATACTGTGGAATGAATAAAGAAAAGAAAGTGAAGTCACTCAGTCATGTCCAACTTTTTGCAAGGGATTGAAAAGGGATGGAACTGAAAATCAACAAAGGTCCGTCTAGTCAAGGCTATGGTTTTTCCAGTGGTCATGTACGGATGTGAGAGTTGGACTATAAAGAAAGCTGAGCAAAGAAAAATTGATGGTTTTGAACTTGGATCCTCTGTCCAAGGGATTTTCCACGCAAGAGTACTGGAGTGGATTGCCATTTCCTTCTCCAGGGGATCTTCCTGACTCAGGGATCAAACCAGGGCCTCCCGCATTGCAGGCAGATGCTTTACCATCTTAGCCACCAGGGAAACCAATATGAATTGAATACCGGGAGGCAAGACCATTGGGGGCCATCTTGGAGACTTCCATAATCCTGGAAACCCTTCATGGAAAAAGGTCCACAGGACTCTGACTCTTTGTCAATATGGCAAATGAAGAGGAGTGTTTGCTGTTGTTCAGTTGTGTCCGACTCTTCGCGATGGCACGGACTGCAGCACACCAGGCTTACCTGTCCCTCACCATCTCTTGGAGTCTGCCCAAGTTCATTTCAGTTAAATCGGTGATGCCATCCAACCATCTCATCCATAGTCTCCTTGTGCCCTCAATCTTTCCTAGCATGAAAGTCTTTTCCTATGAGTCAGCTCTTCGTATCAGGTAGCCAAAGTATCAGAGCTTCAGCTTCAGCATCAGTCCTTCCAAGGAGGAGTGAGTGCACCAGTCACAACTGTAGCTTTTGCAGCCTGGTGATCACAGGGATAGAGGTGCAGCCTACTGGGAGGGACCTGGTTTTGAGAAAGTGGGTTTTTTTTAAAAAAATATTTTTTAATGGCTGCACTGGGTCTTCATTGCTTTGGGAGCTTTCTCCAGTTGTGTTGAGCAGGGGCTACTCTGTAGTTGGGTGTGCAGGTTCCTCATTGCAGTGGCTTCTCTTGGTGCATTGCGTGTGCTCAGTAGTTGGGGCACACGGGCTTGGCTGCTCCATAGCATGTGGGATCTTGCCAGACCAGAGATGGAACCCCTACATTGGCAGGTGAATTCTTAACCGTTGGACCCCCAGGGAAGTCCAGGGTTGTTGTTTTCAACATACTGACTTTGAGACGACAAGTGGGCCAGTCTTTCTAGACTGACCTCTGACTCATCCAGGGTGTTCAGCCCCATAGCTGCTACCTGATCTCTGGCACCTGTACTTGAGTTTTTCTGGGGTTGTAGGAACGGGCTTGACTGCTTCTGTCCTCTGCTCTTCTGGGTCTTGGGCATTCAGTGAACATATTCTGCCTTGCTAATTGTTCACATCTGCTTTCTAGGTTCAACACCTTTTGTTGAACACTCTTGTCTGCTGTCGTCTCTCTTTTTTTTTTTTTGTAAAAAAAAAAAAAACTGTTTATTTACTTATTTGACCACATTGGGTCTTAGTTTTGGCACTTGGGATCTGTGTTGTGTCACATAGGATCTTCCCTGGTGAGACACAGACTCTCATTGTGGCATACGGGCTCCAGATTGCGGGTCCAGTAATTGTGGTGTGGTCATTTAGTTGCTCTGAGGCTTGTGGGATCTTAATCAACCAGCCAGGGATCCAACCCATGTTCCCCTGAGTTGCAAGGCAGATTCTTAACCACTGGACCACCAGGGAGATGCCTCCTCTGTTTTTTAAATTCTTCTATCTTTTTGTTGCTTTGTTCCCATTTTACTAAGCTTTGGGACACATTAGAGATTAATGCATGGGTTACATCTGCAAGATTTAACTGGAAATCAAGTCATTTAAAAAAGTGGACTGAGTTTATATGGTGCAGAAATTTCGTTTAATCAGTCAGATAAACGGTTGAAATGTTATCTTTCGGTTGCAAAGTAGGGAAAACAATTTCAAACCTCATTTTTCATTGTGTACATATTGTCTCCTTAGACATCATTGAGTATTTATTGGTCTTTTCACTCGTTTTGTGAAGCTCAGAGAGCAAACACTACAACTTGTATGAGAAACTGTACAATAAACAGCAGGTGTGTATCGTAAGACATTTTTTTCCTCTACAAATTTCTCTTGGGGGTATAAGATGAAGTATTAAATCAAACCAAAGAGGTATTATGTGTCTCATGAAATAAAGCTAAGCATACCAAGCAGAACTCTTACGTAATTATAGTGTCTTTCGGGAATTTTAGGAGTTTCCTGAATACTTTTAAGAGATTACAATCATTATTTTGTTCTGCATGTATAGCATTTTCTGAAACTCTTTGATAGAGACTGAAAACCATTAACAGGGCCAACCAGATAAACATTTCTAAGAAGAAAATTCACTATTCATTCCAGGCAAGTAGTGACCACACAAAGACCTAGTATCCTGATAATGTGTAGTTAGCTTTCCAAAGACTTCATTAACCCCCAGTTGGATCGCTCTTTCTAGCCTTTCAAAGTGTGGCCTGTGGGATAAGGCTGGCCACTTGGCCTCTGAAAGGCAGCCCCTCTGTGGTGATCGCCTCTGGGTTTAGCCTGATTCGTTTGGCTCCAGAGATACCCGAGACGTCTCTTCCGGGAATGCACGGCTAAGATGGCGGGCTGCGGAAAAGCTGGAGTGCAAGTATTTCAGAGCTCCGGTGTCAGCTCATCTGCTCTCCAGAAAGCAGAGACCATCAGGAGTCCTGCGGAGGCTCCCTCAGTGGTCCCTCTCACCTCGCCCCCGCCCCGCCCCCACCCTCACCCCAAACCTGGAGGCCCTCTGTGGTTCTCCTGGGAATGCATTTCGGTCCTTGACCCACTGCAGTGAGGGGAGTATATAACCTCTCATTATTTAAAGACAAGCATAATGATCATTTTACTAGAGCTTGACTATTGAGTAATTATTGAGTAATTTATTGAAAGACATGGCCTCCATCATGTACTTCATCTCTTTACCTCTACTTTGTACTTTTATTTTTATATATATATATATTTTTCATTTTAAATTTTTATTAGGATATAGTTGATTTACAGTGTCGTGTCAGTTTTGGGTGTACAGCAAAGTGAATCGGTAATGCATAAACATACATCCACTTTTTAAAATATTTTTTCCCCCATATAGGCCATTACAGAGAATTAAGTAGAGTACCCTGTGCTTTACAGAAGGTCCTTATTAGTTATTATATGTATTATATGTATGGGCTTCCCAGGTGGGGCTAGTGGTAAAGAACCCACCTGCCTATGCAAGAGACGTAAGAGATGTGGGTTTGATCCCTGGGTCAGGAAGATTCCCCTGGAGGAGGGCATAGCAACCCACTCCAGTATTCTTACCTGGAGAATTCCACGGACAGAGGCACCTGCCTTGCTACAGTCCATGGGGTTGCAGAGAGTTGGACACAACTGAAGTGACTCAGCAAGCACATTATATATACAGTAGTGTGTACATGTCAATCCCAATCTCCCAATTTATCCCTCCCCTCTTCTAACCACCCCCTTGATAATCATAAGTTTATTTCCTACATCTTTACTTTTTAAAAACTGTGATAAATACACATAGTTTTATAGTTTTGCAGTATGCAAGTTTCTCAAAAAGTTGAAAACAGAACTACCATATGAGCTAGCAGTTCTCCTCCTGGGTTCTTATCGGAAAGAAAAAACCCCACTAATTTGAAAAGAAACATGCTCCTCAGCATTCGTAACACATAGAATTTAAGGAATCTTTCACTCAACTAAAAAAAAATTTTTCATTTTTAGCCTTTCTTTAAGTTTAAAAAATCTAATTTTTATTTTTAGCCATTTTAAAGTGCATAGTTCAGTGGCATTAAGTGCAGTCACATTGGTGTGAAAATGTCCTCTGTTTCCACGTCCAGAATTTTTTCATGCTTTCAAGCAGAAACTCTACTCTTTTGGGACTCCAGAATCACTGCAGATGGTGACTGCAGCCATGAAATTAAAAGATGCTTTCTCCTTGGAAGAAAAGCTATGACCAGCCTAGATAGCTCATTAAAAAGCAGAGACATGACTTTGCCGACAAAGGTCCATCTAGTCAAAGCTATGGTTTTTCCAGTAGTCATGTGTGGATGTGAGAGTTGGACCGTAAAGAGAGCTGAGCGCTGAAGAATTGAAGCTTTTGAACTGTGGTGTTGGTGGAGACTCTTGGGAGTCCCTTGGATAGCAAGGAAATCGAACAGGTCTAGCCTAAAGGAAATCAGTCCTGAATATTCATTGGAAGGCTGGAGCTCCAATCCTTTGGCCACCTGATGCAAAGAGCTGACTCATTGGAAAAGACCCTGATGCTGGGAAAGATTGAAGGCAGGAGGAGACGGGGACGACAGAGGATGAGATGGTTGGATGGCATCACCGACTCAATGGACATGAGTTTGAGCAAGCTCTGGGAGATGGTGATGGACAGGGAAGTCTGGTGTGCTGAAGTCCATAGGGTCACAAAAAGTTGGACACGACTGAGCGACTGAGCTGAACTGAACTGAAGCAGAAACTCTGTCCCTTTTAAATGAGAACTCCCCATTCTCCCTCCCCCAGCCCCTGGCAGCTGCTATTTTAACTTTCTGTCTTTATGTGTTTGACTTTGGAATCATATACTATTTGGTTTTTTGTGTCTGCTTATTTCACTTGATATAATGTCCTTAAGGTTCATTCAGGTTGCAATGTCAGAATATCCTTCCTTTTCAAGGCTGAATCATATACTGCATTGTACCTATGTATCACATTTTGTTCATCTGTTCATCTATCAGATGAGACCTGAGTTGTTTCCACCTTTTAGCTGTTGAGAATAATGCTGCTGTGAATGTGATTTTACAGATACATAGTTAGGACACTGAGTTCAGTTCCTTTGGGTATATGCTGTTTTGCCAAAGCTTTTCACTTTTGTCTCAGATTCAAGGATTTGTTTAAAAAAAAAACCTGCTCATTATATGCAAATAAATAATACAGATATTTATCAGAGAATTATCTAGCTTACTGTCAATATACTAACATTAAAAGAAAAGCCTTTGCCAACAAAGATCAGTCTAGTCAAGGCTTCGGTTTTTCCAGTAGTCGTGTATGGATGTGAGAGCTGGACCATAAAGAAAGCTGAGCACAGAAGAATTGATGCTTTGGAACTGTGGTGTTGGAGAAGAATCTTGAGAGTCCCTTGGACTGCAAGGAGATCCAACCAGTCCATCCTAAGAGAAATCAGTCCTGAATACTCATTGGAAGGACTGATGTTGAAGCTGGAACTCCAATCCTTTGGCCACCTGATGCGAAGAGCTGACTCATTGGAATAGACCCTGATGCTGGGAAAGGTTGAGGGCAGGAGGAGAAGGGGATGACAGAGGATGAGATGGCTAGATGGCATTACTGACTTGATGGACACGAGTTTGAATAAGCTCTGGGAGTTGGTGATAGACAGGGAAACTTGGCGTGCTGCAGTCCATGGGGTCATAAAGAGTCGGACATGACTGAGTGACTGAACTGAACTGAACTGAAAAGAAAAGAGAAAAGAAAGAGCAGAGAATACATCACCAAATTGGGCTTAGACCAACATCCAGACTTAATCAGCTCTGAGAAGTCCCGTGTCATATTAGAGAAGCATATCTGGAGTTCCAGGCAGCTAGGAAAAGGGTCCCAGGCACTGCGTCCTCCAGGGGCTCAGCAGTCTCAAGATTTCTCCCTCCTCTTATCTCTGGTGCTGCAAGTCTTAAACTCACAGCAGGTCGTCACTGGCAGTCTCTCCCAGTCAGGGCAGTATCCAGGCAGGTTAGAAACAAGGTCGGAAGCCTGCTCTGCTTTGTCTCTGAAGCCTAAACAGCACTATTCATTTAATTTCCCTGACATATGCCTGGAAGTGAAATTTCTGGGTCATGTGACAATACAATCTTTAATTTTTAAAATTACCATACTGGTATGCTACCATACTGATTTTCACAGTGGCTGTATCGTTCCTTCACACTGCCGCCAGTCTCGTTATTGTGTTGATAGCTTTTATTCATTGTCTGTATGCTGGGGACCCTGATAAGGTCTTCTGTGAATTTTTCTAGTTTTTAGAATTGAGTTACAATTTACATATCAGAAGCTTTGCTTCTTTAAAGTGTATAATTCAGTGGCTTTTAATACATTCCCAAGGGCTTGCAAAAATTCTGCTATGTAGTTTCAGAATATTTCCCATGAGATTTTATTGACTTTTCCATTCCTCTCTTCTCCGAGCTTCTGGAGAAGAAGCTACCTTCTGTCTCTTGGGGAAGGGAATGGCAACCCACTCCAGTATTCTTGCCTGGAAATCTCCATGGATAGAGGAGCCTGGTGGGCTACAGTCCATGGGGTCGCAAAGAGATATGACTGAGCGACTAAGCACACTTTCTGTCTGTATGGGTTAGCCTGTTCTGGACATTCGATGAAAGGGAATCATATCATTTGTGGTCTTCTGTGACTGACTTTCCTTAGTTTGCTTTCAGAGTTCACCTATGTGGTAGTAAGGATTGCTGCTGCTGCTGCTGCTAAGTCGCTTCAGTCGTGTCCGACTCTGTGCGACCCCATAGACGGCAGCCCACCAGGCTCCCCCGTCCCTGGGATTCTCCAGGCAAGAACACTGGAGTGGGTTGCCACCTCCTTCTCCAATGCATGAAAGTGAAAAGTGAAAATGAAGTCGCTCAGTTGTGTCCGAATCTTCACGATCCCATGGACTGCAGCCTACCAGGCTCCTCCGTCCATGGGATTTTCCAGGCAAGAGTCCTGGAGTGGGGTGCCATTGCCTTCTCCGTAGTAAGGATTAGTACTATATATATTTTTTATAGCTGAATTATATTCCATTGTATGAAGGGACCTCATTTTGTTTATCCGCTCATCAGCTAACAGACATTTGGGTTGTTTCCGTGTTTTGGCTGTTAGAAATAATGCTTCTGTGAATGTCTCTATATAAATTTTTGTGCTGATATATAATTTCCATTCTCTTGCATTTGTATGGGGGTCATGTGGTAATTCTGTTTAACCTTGAGTGGAACTGCCAAACTGTTTGTACCCAGTGCTTTCTCATCCCCTGTGTATGTGGATTCCAGCTTTGGCACATTCTTACTGACACTTACCATCCCACTAGACATGAAGCACTATCTCGTTGTGGCTTTGGTTTATATCTTCCTGATGGCTGATGATGTTGAGCATCTCTTCATGTACTTGTTGAGAATTTGTATGTCTTCTTTGGAGAAATGGCGTGTTTGACTCCTTTGTTCAGTTCCAGTTGGGTTGTCTTCTTCTTATTGCTGAATGGTGTCTGCATTATTTGGCCATCACAAGAGAAAGATGGCAGTACCACTGGCTCCTTCGCATAGATGAGATGATCTGGGACATGGAAGGTCGACCCGTGGGAGAGCTAGAGTTCCCCTACAGGCTTGTGCGACCCCGCACCTCAACTCCTAACCCCCAGCTATGGTGTTTCTGTCCTGAGCTTCACCCTGTGATGTATTCACATGCCTGGTGTGAGTCACGGGAGTCCTAGCAGCAAGAGTTTCCCTGGTGAACAGAGAGCTTATATGTCTTCAGGCCACCCTCCTACACAAGTCATCAGGGGCGTTGCTGAACTTCCCTTTTTAAAGTCATCAGATCAACCCAAAGTTTCCACTACCCATTGGCTTTGCTGATGCCAAGACAGCAGAGCTTAAATACAGCTTCTGGGAGAGCATCTGTTAAAAATAATGATCAAATTCTTTTAAATTAATTGGGCTGTGTTGTGTCTCAGTTATGGCACATGGTATCTTTGC
This sequence comes from Oryx dammah, assembly GCF_014754425.2. NCBI lineage: Eukaryota > Metazoa > Chordata > Mammalia > Artiodactyla > Bovidae > Oryx > Oryx dammah. The sequence continues at coordinate 125,455,625 of NW_024070207.1, forward strand.
TGTATCATGTGGGATCTTTCAATGAGGCACATGGACTCTCCAGTGAGGTTTGATGTCCAGAGTGCTCAGGCTTGAGCTTCCGTAGTACTGGCAGCACTCACGGTCAGTAGTTATGGTGCATGGGGTTAGTTGCTCTGTGGCATGTGGGGCCTTGGGTCCCTGACCCAGGGGTCAAACCCACGTGCCCTGCATTGCGAGGTGGATTCTTCACCACTGGACCGCCAGGGAAGCCCTGACTTGAGAGCTTCTTGATGATGGTATATCAGATACCCCTTTGATGTGTCTGAGAAGGCTCAGCTGCTAAAAAGGCTAAAGAATAGCCATCTCTGGGGTCTGATCATATTTCTGGAGACACTGTAGCTCAGCAGGGCTAGGCTGAAGGCCCAAGAATGTTTGTTTCTTACAAGCTCCCAGGTGGTGCTGTAGGTCGGCCTATAGACCCCACTTTGTAGAGCACAGAGCTGAGGCTCACTGGACTCATCCAATATCCTGCCTGGCTTCAAGTTTATCCACTCCTTTTATCCAGCCTCTGTCTTCCTTATTCACAATTTCCTCTTAACTGAGACTACATGTTGAACTGTTCTCTGAACAGAAATGGACTCGTGCATGTCCCTGCTGTTTGCCCTTGCGTCCTCCTCATCTGGGCCCGCCATGTGTGGGAGGCAGAATTCTAAGATGTCTCTCAGGGTTCTGCTCCATGGGGGGCACCCCTGTGTGTTTCCCCTCTCCTTGGGTGCGAGCCGACCCTGTGACTAGAAGGCAGCATCCCTGCTATAACTTAGCTGCTGACCCACTGATAGTTAGTCAGTCTAGAGGAAGCGCTATGGCTAATCTAAACAGCATATTACAAAGCAGAGACATGACTTTGCCACCAAAGGTCCGTCTAGTCAAAGCTATGGTTTTTCTAGTAGTCACATATGGATGTGAGAGTTGGACCATAAAGAAGGCTGAGTGCTGAGGAATTGATGCTTTTGAACTGCGGTGTTGGAGAAGACTCTTGAGAGTCCCTTGGACTGCAAGGAGATCCAACCAGTCCATCCTAAAGGAAATCAATCCTGAATATTCATTGGAAAGATTGATGTTGAAGCTGAAACTCCAATCCTTTGGCCACCTGATGTGAACAGCTGACTCACTGGAAAATACTGATGCTGGGAAAGATTGAGGGAAGAAAGAAAAGGGGGGTGATAGAAGGTGAGATGGTTGGATGGCATCACCAACTCAGTGGACATGACTTTGAGTGAACTCTGGGAGATGGTGAAGGACACGGAAGCCTGACATGCTACAGTCCATGGGGTTGCCAAGAGTCAGACACACCTTGGCGACTGAATGACAACAATGATTTAAAAATGTTTTTGAGATTCAGTGATTTTTAACACAGGGAAATATCTGCAATGTGATAACTGGTGGCCAAGAGACTTCAAAGGAAGACAAACAACTCCCAGAGGCGATTTTCTCCTTATGTTCGAGCTGATGAGGACTTGCTTATCCTGCACACAGAAGGCTGACGCCACTTGAAACAGCGGGGTTGATAACAAAAGAGAGGGATTTCCATTTAAAACAGAGCTCACTGGGGACTGAAATTTCACCCATTCAGAGCTGAATAGAGTGGAGCAGTTCTTCAAAGCTTTTAAACATGGTGTTGGTCCCACTTAGAGGTCTATTTCATTACCTCTTCTCAAAGCAGAAGAAGAAAGTTGTTTACGTTATCCAGATAATTAGCATCTAACTCTAGAGTGCATCTCTTTTGATTAAAATCTGCACTGTTTTTGTCCAGTGCATTGAAATTATTGGTGATTCTGCAGGAACAAACAGAAAACCGAAGGAAATTACTGCCCCACCCCTTGATCAGCTGTTTTATTTAAGATAAACTGCAGTGGCTTGCAAGCAGCACTGTGTGGAAGTGGAAAACCTGGATTCCATTTAAGATATGCCCTGGTTCCTGGGGGACCTTACAACCTGAGCTGGCCCCACACCTCCTGTGGCCTCAGTCTACTTTCTTGGGAAGTTGAGGGTTTCAGTTATTCAAGTGTATCCTCTCTTTAACATTCTGGGAAACTCCACACAGACTACATGGAGACCAGTTAGGTCACCCACCCTGATAAAGCATCATCTTGGCTACCATTTCTTTATTCCAGCACTGGTCAAAGCATTCTGATAAAGGGCAATACTGAATATTTTCAGCTCTGTCTTGGCTATTCAACTCTGCAATGAAATGAACGGGCAACTTCCAATACAGCTTTATTACTGCCTCCCCCACCCCTTTTTTTAAAAAAAACAAAAGTTGGCAGTGGTAGGATTTAGCCCACAGGCTGCAGTGTAATGACCCCTGTTCCATAGGTTTCTTTCTGAGGTCCTAAGTTTGGACAAAATTAAAGAACAGTGACCTAGAGTGATAGTCTGTGCCTCTTTTAAATCAGATGCTACAAGGTTGAGCTGTATTTTGATGCTAGACCCCCTACTTAAATATGAGACTAGACCTCTTTGCAGGTCCAGTGGTTGAGAATCCATAGGGCGATGCAGGAAACACAGGTTCCATCTCTAGTCGGAGAACTAAGATCCCACATGTCCAGAGCAACCACCGCGTGTTGCAACCGTTGAGCCTGAGCAACACAAGTGGAGAGTCTGTAGGCTGTCGCTTCAGTCATGTCTTGACTCTTTGCAACCCCATGGACTGTAGCCCGCCAGGCTCCTTTGTCCATGGGCTTCTCCAGGTGAGAATACTGGAGTGGGTTGCCATGCCCTCCTCCAGGGGATCTTCCCAGCCCAGGGACTGAACCCAGCTCTCTTATGTCTCCTGCGTTGGCAGGTGGGTCCTTTACCACTAGCGACACCTGGGAGTCTGAAAAGATTCCGCACGACACAGCAAAGATCCCTCGTGTTGCCACTGGGACCAAAGGCAGCCAAAAGAAATCAATATATTTTTTAAAAAAGTGTGAGCTTGGGCCATTGAGTCCTTTCACTTTGAGCGTCTTATTCGCCCCCAAAACAAGGATAACTAAAATGCCTTTTCCTGGGCACTCCACCACTGGAAGTCCTCAGCATCTCACTGCAGCTCCACAAGGCAGCCGGTCTCTCCAGCTTTGCTGCCAGTCTGCAAGTCAGAATTCCCTGGTGGGCTTGTGGCTGTTCCAGTGTCTAGATCCCACCCCTCACCATTACATCAGAACTCCTGAGAGAGGATGGGTCTCTTAGTGGTACGCCAGCTGAGTACGAATGCCGTGGGCAGCCACGTACAAGAGCCAGTGTTATCCGGTAACTATTCTTGTTACCTCTGTTGTGCAGAGATCCCAGAGGTAGGGTTACCAAAGGATACACATCAAGAAAAGCTATGGCAGATGTAGATGGCATATGAAAGAGCAGAGACATTACTTTGCCAACAAAGGTCTGTCCAGTCAAAGCTATGCTTTTTCCCAGTCGTCACGTATGGATGTGAGAGTTGGACCATAAAAAAAGCTGAGTGCCGAAGAATTGATGCTTTTGAACTGTGGTGTTGGAGAAGACTTTTGACAGTCCCTTGGACTGCAAGGAGATCCAACCTGTCCATCCTAAGGGAAATCAGTCCTGAATATTCATTAGAAGAACTGATGCTGAAGCTGAAACTCCAATCCTTTGGCCACCTGATGCTAAGAGCTGACTCACTGGAAAAGACCCTGGTGCTGGGGAAGATTGAAGGCAGGAGGAGAGGGAGACGACAGAGGATGAGATGGCTGGATGGCATCACTGGCTTTATGGGCATGAGTTTGAGTAGACTCCGGGAGTTGGTGATGGACAGGGAGGCCTGGCGTACTGCGGTCCATGAGGTAGGTAACAGTTGGACATGACTAAGCTACTGAACTGAACTGAACTGAACTGATCAGGGCACTCGGGAATCTTAGTTCCTCGACCAGGGATCGAACCCCCACCCCATCCCCTGCAGTGGAAGTCCAAACCTCTGAACTGCCAGGGAAGTCCCTTCTGCTAGTGTTTTTATGTGGTGATCATGAATAGCTATTGCCTCTCCAGAACCTAAGAGGAGAAAGCCGTGGACACGTGATGCCCACGTCCAGGGTCCTGTGTCATGGGCTCCAGCAGCGACTTCAGTCCCTGGGCTTGAAGAGAAATCTCTTGTGGCTGTGTGCACGTAGGGGATGGAGACTGAGTGAAGGGTATGGAAAGCGCCTTTCCAAGATTAAGAACCACTGCAAGAACTCCTTTTATCTTAGGCTAGAGGTTGGCAATGGAGAAGGCAATGGCAGCCCACTGCAGTACTCTTGCCTGGAACATCCCATGGACGGAGGAGCCTGGTGGGCTGCAGTCCATGGGGTCGCTTAAGAGTCGGACACGACTGAACGACTTCACTTTCACTTTTCACTTTCATGCATTGGAGAAGGAAATGGCAGCCCACTCCAGTGTTCTTGCCTGGAGAATCCCAGGGACGGGGGAGCCTGGTGGGCTGCCCTCTATGGGGTCACACAGAGTCGGACATGACTGAAGCGACTGAGCAGCAGCAGCAGCAGAGGTTGGCAAACGATATCACTGTGTGGTCCACAGGGGAATGGATTTGGTATTAAAAGAAATTTTTTTAAATCAAAAGATAGAATTGCCTGAAATGTGAACACTTGGTAAAAGCCAGACTTCAGCACCTCCGAGTACAGTCTTCTGGAGCCCAGCCACACCCACCTGTGTGCGTATTGTGCACGGCTCACACACTGTGCGTGGTGCATTGGAGTTCCAGAGGCTCACACAGTCACTGTCTGCCCCTCTGCAGAAGCAGCTTGCCAAGCCCTGCCTGAGGTCACGGGGTAAAAGTAAGTGGAACAAAACCATACGCAACTTGTAACACAAGTAAGAACAGCGCATTCTGCCAGTCTGTAAAATCAGTGGAACCAAAACATACCGCTGTGAGCCTGGCTTTCGAAGGCTGATCGGTAACCGGTTATAAAAGCATTGGCAGGAGCCTGGGAAATACGAGTCCATGTAAAACAAGATCCGTTTCAGCGTTTACGTCTACTGATGCCAGTTCAAATATGGAGAAGAAAATGAACAAAACCATAATGTTCCTCATCGTGGCAAGAATTCAGGGTATTTGGGGACCGTCGGCCGTGTTCTCTCATTGCATACAAGCCGGCTTCTTCTGGAAAGTTCTCACGGCGATGACTAACGAATGGTCTGAACCTTTGAAAGGAACGGGGAGTCTCCCTCTCACCCTGAAAACAAACTGATCTGCGTGCTGAGCCATTTGAACATTGTCAACAACCCTTTCTCTCCGCTTTTCCTCTTATTGTTCTCCTTGTTCAGTCACTAAGTGGCGTCTGACTCCTGCTGACTCTGTGGACTACAGCATGCCAGGCTTCCCTGTTCTTCACTGTCTCTCGGAGTTTGCTCAAACTCACGTCCATCTCACGTCCATTGAGATGCCACCCAACCATCTCATCCTCTGTCGTCGCCTTCTCCTCTTACCCTCAGTCTTTCCCAGCATCAGAATCTTTTCCCATAAGTCTGCTCTCCGCATCAGGTGGCCAAACTATTGGAGTTTCAGTTTCAGCGTCAGTCCTTCCAGTGAATATTCAGGACTGATTTCCTTTAGGATGGAGGGGTTGGATCTCCTTGCAGTCCAGGGGACTCTCAGGAACCTTCTCCAACACCACAGTTCAAAAGCAAAAATTCTTTGGCGCTCAGCCTTCTTTACAGTCCAACGCTCACATCTGTCCTTGAACCTGTCAAATGAGATTTAGATGGATTTAAATGAGCGGGTTCACTAAATAACTCTGAAACTCTGCAAAACTAAGTTTTCTGAGATACTTGTTAATTTGTTTTGTACTGAGTAGAACATTCCATCATCATCTTAAAGTAATAGATCCAATTAAGCTAAGTCACTTCAGTCGTGTCTGACTCTGTGCGACCCCCTAGACGGCAGCCCACCAGGCTCCCCCGTCCCTGGGATTCTCCAGGCAAGAACACTGGAGTGGGCTGCCATTTCCTTCTCCAGTTAAGTAGATCAAATTAACTTTGTCTAACTCAAATCAACTTTCTAACTCAAATCAACTTTCTGAGTGTATAAAGCTGAAATTCATTGCTTAGGATCATTTTGAATATATGACATGTACATCAATGTGCACAAGCCTCCAAATAAATAAAACAAAATATAAAAAATACAAAATATAAGCTAAAGGGGAAAAGAACTTTAAAAAGAATAGGTGCATATAGATTTATGACTGAATCACTTCACTGGACACCTGACATGGTAACACAACATTGTTAATTAACTACAGTCCAATATAAAATAAAATTTTTAAAAATAAACAGGAAAAAAAATTAAAACATGGAAAATATATAAAAAATAACTTATTATATGTATATTTGAAAGAGTACTCTTTGTGACCCCAGGGACTGTAGCCCTCCAGGCTCCTCTGTCCATGGGATTCTCCAGGCAAGGATACTGGAGTGGGTTGCCATGCCCACCTCCGGGGGTTCTTCATGACTCAGGGATTGAACCTGAGTCTCCTGCATTGCAGGCCGATTCTTCACTGTCTGAGCCACCAGGGAAGCCCCATATGAATATCTGAACATAATCTTATATGCGATTACATGTACCTGTTACCCAGTTATGTCCATATAACTGGATAACTTATTTTTGATATATCTGTAATCAACTTCATACATAGAAATAGTATATACAGTGTATAGGTGTATCAGAATATATCCTCATTAGGTAAAGGGCAGTGGAGGAGATACATAATGAGGATATATTTATCTGGAATATCTCCCTCACTTGTTTTGGAAGGGTTTTGTTTTTAAAAGCTGAGTGGGGAACTGTGAGTTTAATTTACTTCTGGAAAACAGTTGATGTAATTTGAATAAAAAATAAACAGATTTTCCCATTGCGTTTGCTATGTAATTAATAATGTAAATTTTGGGAAACACGATTATTTGTCTTTTCTGGGAACCTAAACAACATTTAGAGGGGCGCTCTGCTCTCTTTGGAGAATTAATAGAGGTAACATACTCATTTTGTTGTAGCCACGCGTTCCAGGAAACAGACTCACTCAGAAGGACAATGCAGATAGTGGAGTGCAGTTTATTACACTGGTGGGCCCAAGGCAGAGTCTCCTCTTAGCCAAGGACTCCGACCAGCATTTGTGAAAATCTTTTATACCGCATATGCACGTGTCTGAACCCACCACTCCAAATTCCTTGAGACTTACATAAACCGAGGAAAATACAATCCCAATAAGCCCATCATTCACGTGCTGTGTGCTCATGTACTCAGTCAAACAATTAGCCAATAATCAATAAACCTGAGGTTACACTCCGATAGATACAGACAAATTTATGGCCTGTCTGGAAGAAGGGGTGATTAGTGTATGTTTTCTCTTAGGTGAAGAGTAACCTAGATACAATCTTCAAGGTTCCCGTGTCTGGAGGGGGGTCTTATCCTTCTGTTGTTGTTTTCATAGGCAATAAACACAGAGTTCAGAGTCCATTGGAAACATGGCCGAGCATGATCAGCATGAACAGGCCTAAGATGGAGTCCAGGCCCTGTGAATTCCTTCTTCATTCCCCCCTCTTGATGCTCTTAACTCATATTACGAGCATCATTCATAGGGATATATTGCACCCTGGCTCTCCGACTGCCAATTTGGGAGAATGACATCAACCTTCGGGTTACAGAGTTCATAATACATTGTAAAATTCAAGGTCCACAAAGCAGAACTATCAAGACAACTTACAACAGTGGTAAATATAGTTTTCCACCAATCGCCCTTCACCCAAGATAGGACCGAAGTCCAGAAAGGAATGTTGTCATTTGACATTGCTTTTACCTGGTTTTTCATGTCATCTAGAGCAGTTGATACATTGCCAGATAAGTCAGGAATGTATGCACAACATTCAACCTTAATTACAGCACAGGTCCCTCCTTGAGCAGGTATGAGTATGTCCAAAGCCATTCTATTATGAATTACCGCTTTTCTCATTTGGATTTGCTCTTCATTTAAGCCTTGGATGGCTTTTGTTCTATCTTGGAGGGGCTGTTTTGTGAAATTAGTCAAGGCCTCTACTTTAATCATGATATCTGTTGTCCCTATAGAGGGTGTGAATAAGGCAGCGATATACTCACACCATTGAAACACGGATCTTGTCCACCTAGCATGTAAATAAGGTAGATTTACCGGGGTTACTGGGGTAGATTTACAACAAGTAGGTTAGGCTTTTGTTACACTGGCATTTATATCAAATGTAACCCCATGACCCGAGTCTATTGACTGTAGGTTTTACACCAAGAGAGCAAGGAGAGGTTATGATTGGCAAGAGAGAGGAAAGTCTCTTTTTGTCATCCCAGAAAAGAGCAGAGTGGTTTAAAATCTCCATAGCAGAGCGGTGACACCCACCAAGGAAGTCCCTCCATCACTGACAGAGGCATAGCCCCACACACCCAGCAGTTGGAAGTGTTGTGGAAGTCTGCGTAGGAATGTGCCCATGAGATGAAAACATTGTCCTGAGTTGAAACGGAAGTTAAATTCAAAATCACGTTGATGAGGCCAAGCAGCAGGAGTTGATTGTGTGGCTTCATCCTGAAGGGGCTCGTCCAGGATCTTCTTTCCCTTCTTCTTAAAGGTGGTCTTAGTCTCTCGAGGGTCAGTGGGGTCCCTCTGTGCAGTCCACTCAGCGTTTTTTGGGTCTGCGTGGTATGCTCTCTTCACCCTCGTATGATGGATCCAAGGGACAATACCTGCAACTTTAACTGCAGTAGGGGTAGTTAGAACAACATGAGGGCCCTTTCACCAAGGGGCTAGCAAATCATGTTTCCAGTCTTTGACCCATACTTGGTCACCAAGCATAAACTCATGAATCTATTCCCCAAGGGGGAACAGCACCCTTTTCCTGTACAAACTTAGTTACCCGATTTATTACCTTACCCAGTTCCATCTGCTGTGAAATCCTGTTCCCCCTTACCTGAGGCAAATTTGTTGATCTCTGTTTTATTCTGGGAGAGGGCCTCCCATTCACAATTTCGTATGGAGAATAGCCCTGGGACTGTGGGGTCATCCTGAGTCTGAGCAGAGCATTGGAAGTAAGTCTACCCAGGAGCAGTCAGTCTCTATGATCCACTTGGAGAGTCTCTTTAATGTCCGGTTGGTTCATTCCACTATCTCCGAACTCTGGGCCTATATGCAGTGTGCAATTTCCATTTGATGTGTAAAGTTTTGCTTACTTGTTGTACTAAATCTGGGTACAAAAGCTGGGTACAAAAGCTGGGTCATTGTTAGAAACAATGCTGGTAGAAGTCCACATCTGGGAACTATTTCCCTAAGCAGGCTCTGATGCTCTTTCAGTCCAGGTAGCAAAAGTTTCTACCCATCCTGAGGACGTACATACCGTGATCAGCAGGTAACGGTAGTGTCAGTGAGGTTTCATTTCAGTGAAGTCCACTCCCAGGTGTTCAAAGGGCAGCATGCCTTTCAGCTGAATGCCCAGAGGCTTTTGTCTGAATACCCGAGAAGCAGCATTAACCTGTGAGCAGGCAGCATGGCCTAGGTGGGTCGCTTGGCGTCCTTGGCTCACCAGATTGTGTGCCAGCTCCTCCGGTACCAATAGTTTGCCACTTGGCAATTCCCACCATCCCTTTTCAGTCTTGACGGCCCCTTCCGCTTTGGCTAACCTGACAGCTATTGTCCTTGTTTTATGAGACAGGTGTCATCAGCATATAGGCCCCAGCTAGGGTCTGGAACCTTGTGTCCTTCTTTAAAACAAACCCCAGATACCGTGCCTCCTCCTTGCAGATCTGTGCCTTCTTCTTCGACACCCAGTAACCTGCTTCCGTCAGCAGCTGGAGCAGTGCTTTTGTCCCTTCCCAGCATTTTCCCCTGGTCTCAGCGGCCAGCAGCAGGCCATCCCCATATTGTAGGAGCCAACATCCATACTCTTCCGGATGGACTGAGTTCAGGTCAGAAGCCTCGGCTTCCCCAAAGATGGCTGGGGAGTTCTTAAACCCTTGTGGGGGAGTCCAGATGAGCTGTTGCTTGGTGCCTCCGACTGGATCTTCCCATTCAAAGGCAAAGATGGGCTGTGACGCTGGGGTGAGGTGTATGCAGAAGAAGGCATCCTGGAGATTTAGGCGAGTATAAACTTCAGTCCTCGGCGGGAGGAGGCTAAGTAAGGTATAGGGGTTTGGAACAGTGGGGTGTAAAGTCACAGTAGCCTGGTTGACTAGCCTGAGATCCTGTACAGGCCTCTAGTCCTGTCTTCCCTCCTTTTTGACTGGAAGGATTGGTGTATTCCAAGCCGAGTGGCACTCTACTAGAATGCCCGCTTGTTTCAATCTACTGATGTGGGGCAATATGCCAGCCCAGGCCTCTATCAGTAGCGGGTACAGGCGCTTTCTAACCAGGATGGCACCTGGTTTGAGTTCTATTATCACTGGGGCTTGATGTCTAGCCAGCGTGGTGGGGGAGGGGGGGTTTGTCTTTCGCCGAGACCTCAGGCAATAATTGAGTTAGCTCTCTCTCATGCTCTTCCGGCCCACCTGGTTCTTCCTTCAGAGGCTCATGCAACCTCCACTCATCTTGGGGTGGTCTTGAGAGAGAGAGAGCAAATAAGTCATAGTGTCCATCCGGAAGGTGGGCCCCTCCTCAGGGGAGAAAGTCACTTGTGCTCCTAGTTTGGAGAGCAAGTCTCTTCCCAACAGCGGTACGGGGCACTCAGGAATGTAGAGGAATTCATGAATCACTTGGTGCCCCCCTCCATCTGACATTTTCTGGGCTGGCAAAACGATTTAATCATGTCTTCTCCCGATACCCCAGTTACAGCGGTAGTCTTTTTGGACAGTGGTGCCACAGGTTTTGTTACTACTGACAGTTCTGCTCCTGTATCCACCATGAAGTCAATGGTTTGGTCTCCCACTTTTAAGGTTACCATGGGTTCTCAGGGACCTGATATCTCTGAGCCCTGGCAGCCCTATTTAATTTCCAAGTCAGCAAGCCCCACAACTGCGGGAGCTTCCTCTTCCTTCCTTGCCTTAGGGCATTCATTCTTCCAGTGGCCAAAAGCTCGACACCGGGCACACTGGTTTGGCTGTAACCGGGCCGGAGCCTCCGCTGGGACCGGCTGAAGGACTGTCCTGTTCCTGGGGCAGAGGAGGTTTTCTGGAGGGCACGAAATACACTTTCCCAGAGCAGCAGCTAGCATTGCAAATCTCTTGTCTGTTCTCTTTCGTTCCTCTGGCTCTCTGGAAGAGCGCAGTCTCTGCTTAATTCCAACGTCTCCCTCCCCTTCTTGTCAGTACTCACCGGGAGAGATGGATATAGCTTGGGCAGTTCGGTTGGAGCTGGATCCTGGAAGTGCTGGCCAGAGGCTTCTGTCACCGGGATCGGAGCCTGCCGAGGTGGCCGCTCTACGACCTCCGGGAGAGCGGGCGGAGGAGCAGCGGCTGCTGCAGGACTTCACCTGGCCCTGGATCGGGCATTGAGGCGGCCTCCGGTCCTGGTGGAGCACTGAGGCAGGAGCGTCATTATCCAGTATGGAGGAGGGGTCAGGTTGACCCATCCAAATCCTGTAGAATTTCCTTTCTTTTCATCAGTCAATTTCTGTGCCATTAATATTTTTCCCTTTCCCTTCTGGATACAGAAACTTGTCCAAATAGGAGGGTCTTGAGCTAACCCTAGCCATGAGTCAATATATGGATACTGACCCAGGTGTCCCGGCTCTCCTACTGTATAGACTGCTTCCTCTATTTTTAAATTCATGATGTTCTCTGGCGGCCATCCTACTCCCATAGGGGGCCATTCGACCTCACAGAATATGTGGAGGCGGTTAGGCTTCATCTTCACGCCATAGTCTCCTCCTAATCACTTCTTAAAATTTTTAATTATGCACTCCAATACAGTTGCCTTAGATTCACTTCCTCCCATCTTGCTTGCCTTCTTGGACCTTCTTCTTTTCCTTTCTCTTCTGTCTATGAAGTTCTCAGTACCCTATGTACTTCTGACATTTCCACTCAATGACACTTAAACTGCCATTCTGCCTCCTTCCGGATTGGGGTGAGAAGAGCCTTACCTGCCAGATCCCAGAGGGAGAAGGGGGGTCGGTGTGCCTTCACCTGCCGGTCAGCACAGCTGAACCAGAACAACACGCGGTCCAAGACTGTTTCTCCCGTAAAGTTCGTTCTGCCTTGGTGGGCTTGATCAGGTACGGATGGAAACACAGATGGGTTAAATATCCCACGTCCCAGGCCATCTCTGGGAAAGCCAACTTATACTCACTTATGTATCCCCTTCCTTCTAGCCTAACAATTGAGAGGGGCTCAAGAATTTCACAGCAGACGGGACACCTCCTGGGGGAGGGCAGAATACGAGCATACAAGGACCAGTTTCCTATCCTAAAAATCCCCTGGCGATCGCTGGTAATAATTTTCCCTGAGACGGCGTGGACACACCCCCTAGATGACCTTCACAGATTTCCTTCCTAAACCGTAGCACGCTCGGCGACCTGTGGACCAAGCAATCGCTGCTGCCTGCCCATTCCAGGCGCCTGTGCATCCGTGCCCCTTCCAGTCCCTCCCAGGGGGGTGATCAGGCCCCTTCTTCCACCCTGCCGGGTGGGTTCCTCCTCACCTGAGCGCTCAGTTCCCTTGCTGCCGTTCACTACCTGCCAAAGCGAAGAAACCGCGCGTTGAAAGGCTGAATTCTTCCAGAGGGGCGAGGTGCCTTCCCCTCTCTAGGAGATTCAAGCCATAAAGCCTCGGGGTGGCCTCAGATGAGACCTGTCTCCTCAAAGTGAGGAGTTTCCCGGCCCATGCACCAAATGTTGTAGCCATGCGTTCCGGGAAACAGACTCACTCAGAAGGACAATGCAGATAGTGGAGTGCAGTTTATTACACCGGCGGGCCCAGGGCAGAGTCTCCTCTTAGCCAAGGATCCCGACCAGCATTTGTGAAAATCTTTTATACTCCATGTGTACGTGTCTGAACCCACCACTCCAAACTCCTTGAGACTTACATAAACCAAGGAAAACACAATCCCAATAACCCCATCATTCACCTGCTGTGTGCTTCTGTGCTCAAACAGTCAAACAATTAGCCAATAATCAATAAACCCGAGGTTACACTCTGATAGATACAGAAAAATTTATGGCTTGTCTGCAGGAAAGGGTGATGAGTACCTTCAAGTTTCCCCGGTCTGGAGGGGGTCTTATCCTTCTGTTGTTGTTTTCATATGTTGAGGCCTGATAGAGGCCATGACTAAAATAGGCTGGAGCAAGC
>NW_024070207.1:125468871-125516695 GCF_014754425.2 Oryx dammah
GATGTCTTGTTCTCTCAGTTCTGGGGATTGGGACCTTGGGCAAAACACATAGGCACTAAACACGGAGTTCAGAGTCCATTGGAAAGGTGGCCAAGCAAGATCAGCATGAACAGGCCTAAGATGGAGTCCAGGCCCTGTGAATTCCTTCTTCAATCTAAGGGGCTTCCCAAGTAACTCAGCTGGTAAAGAATCTGCCTGCAATGCAGGAGATCTGGGTTCGATCCCTGTGTTGGGAAGACCCCCTGGAGAAGAGAACAGCAACCCACTCCAGTATTCTGACCCACAGAATTCCATGGACTTTGCATGGGGTTGCAAAGAGTCGGACATGACTGAGCGACTTTCACTCACTTGCTCACTCATTTGAGGGAAGATCAAGTTCAAGGCAAGTGAGTTCCACAGATAAAAGCACCCTCCCCCACACTCCCAAGAGGTGGCGGGTGGCAGGGGCCACTTTGAACTGAGTGCCTTTTGGATACTCCTTGGTGCCTTTGTACAAATATCAAAGGCCAGAAAGCCCTGGCGGACCTGCTCAGAATCAAAACTTCAAAGAGAGATTAAAGCTTCCTAATTGGATGAAACCTCTTTTTTTCCCTTTAGTAAGTACTATTTGTGCATAAACACTTTGTCCAAAAATTAAAATGTTTCAGTGCAAGAAGACATAGGGATAATTGATTTTGTTCCCCTGACTTCACTGTAAATGAAAACCATCTGAATATCTGCCAGCTCCTTTCCAGTTATTATGTCTGTGTTTGTTTCATTCTCTCCAAGTTTCTGGGTGCTGACATCCCAGAGGCCTCCTGGGGAGCCGGGTCCCTGTCCCTGTCCCTGGCCAGAGATAATAGTGTTACAGTTGGGGATGTCATGTAGGCATCAGGCTTTTTAAAAAGCCCTTCTCACTCCCCATCCCCCTTTCCTTCTCACATAATTAGAGGAGAATTATGTAATCACCCAAGATGTCTCAGCGTCTCAGCATCTCAGCACACCGGGGTTTAAATTTTGTGATTCTCACCCCTTCGATTAAAAGAAGTGACGCCCTTCCTTTGAACAACAAAGCCACTGGGGCCTGAGTTCACTGGACCCTTCTGGTCCCCATTGCTTCTTTTGTATGCAGAGTCCCGTCTGTGATAAACGCCTGGGATGCTTATTCGTGAGAGAAGTAATCGATTTTACCAGCACCAGCCCCCGGCAGTGAGGTAGGAATTGTATTCACTGTTTTCTTCCCTTTCAACTGCAGGTTTAGGTTCCTAGGGCGGATTACAGGAACTGTCGCTCAGTTGTGTCCGACTCTTTGCGGCCCCATGGACTGTAGCCTACCAGGATTCTCCACGGGATTTTCCAGGCAAGAGTACTGGAGTGGGTTGCCATTTCTTTCTCCAGGGGATCTTCCCAACCCAGGGATCAAATCCGGGTCTCCCTCATTGTAGGCAGACACTTTACTGTCTGAGCTAGCAGGGAAGTCCTCCTAGGGCGGATTAAGGAACCTAAATAGCCCCGCAATCTGGGTGGTCCTCGGTCGGGGAGGCAGGGGGTGCTTTGGTGTGGCCCAGAATATCGCCAGGGGGTTGGGTGGAGTGGTGACCTTCCAGCTCACCTTCTCCTATTCCAAGATCTTGTGGATCAGAGAAGAAAATGGGCTCAGGCAGCAGATAACTCAGCCCAGCTGGGACGTCTTCACAGAGATTTAAGTTCTCATTGTGTAAGCTGTCTGAAGGCTTCTCAGTCTGAGTGCCGAAGAATTGATGCTTTCGAACTGTGGTGCTGGAGAAGACTCTTGAGAGTCCCTTGGACTGCAAGGAGATCCAACCAGTCCATCCTAAAGGACATCAGTCCTGAATATTCACTGGAAGGACTGATGCTGAAGTTCCAATACTTTGGAGAAGACTCTTGAGAGTCCCTTGGACTGCAAGAGATCCAACCAGTCCATCCTAAAGGAGATCAGCCCTGAATATTCACTGGAAGGACTGATGCTGAAGCTGAAACTCCAATCCTTTGGCCACCTGATGTGAACAGCTGACTCACTGGAAAAGACCCTGCTGCTGGGAAAGACTGAAGGCAGGAGGAGAAGGGGATGACAGAGGATGAGATGGTTGGCTGGCATCTTTGACTCAACGGACACGAGTTTGAGTGAACTCCGGGAGACAGTGAAGGACAAGGACATGTGGCATGCTGCCGTCCATGGGGTCACAAAGGGTTGGACACGACTGAGTGGCTGAAGAACAAGCCTTCTTCTTCTGAATCACAGGGAGATGTTAAGAGTCCTAGCTCAGTGTAGCAAGACTTAACTGAACTCATAAAGAAAAGCACTTAAAGAGTGCAAGGCACTTAGTAATTGCTCAATAAATGCAAAAAGTCTTGCTCAATTTTTTTTTTCTCAAGCAGTGACAGCATCTTTTAGCATATGAAGATTCTTTCCTTTTTCCCCCCTCTTTCAAAGGACGGTGGAAACGTGGAAATAGGCATCTTTAAAAATACAGGTAAAGTGATGTGTAGGTGTTAATTGGAGCAACAAATCTTCAAAGGAGAGCATTACTTTAGATGGAGCTCGGTAGACAGATGGATGTCTCTTTCCACTGTTGTAGGGGTTTTCCAGCCTTCAGCCTGGTGACTCTCCAGCGGTGAACTTGGAGCTTAGTGTGTCTGAACTTCACAAACTCCCTTCTGTCACCCTTTCTCTCTGTTGATTTTTCTCCCCACGGTTTAGATGTTGCTCAGAACTCACAACATTTTCCCTTTCTTTTAACTTTTTATTTTGTACTGGGGTATAGCCGATTGGAGAAGGCAATGGTAACCCACTTTAGTACTCTTGCCTGGAAAACCCCATGGGCAGAGGCGCCTGGTAGGTTGCTTAAGAGTCGGATTTGACTGAGCAAATTCACTTTCAATTTTCACTTTCATGCATTGGAGAAGGAAATGGCAACCCACTCCAGTGTTTTGCTTGGAGAATCCCAGGAATGGAGGAGCTTGGTGGGCTGCCTTCTATGGGGTCGCACAGAGTTGGACATGACTGAAGTGACTTAGCAGCAGCAGCAGCAGCATAGCCGATTAACAAACAGAACAGTGTTGTGACGCTTTCAGGTGGACAGCCAAGGAACTCAGCCACGCATATACATGTAAATCGATTCTCCCCCAAACTCCCCTCCCATCCAGGCTGCCGCGTGACACTGAGCAGAGTTCCCTGTGCTGGACAGCAGGTCCTTGCTGGTTCTCCATGGTAAGTACAGCAGTGAGTCCTTGTCCATCCCAAACTCCCTGACTATCCCTTCCCCCATCCTTCCCCCTGGTGACCATAAGGTTATTACAGAGGATTGAGCAGAGTTCCCTGTGCCGGACAGCAGGTCCTTGCTGGCTCTCCATGTTAAATACAGCAGTGTGTCCATGTCCATCCCAAACTCCCTGACTATCCCTTCTCCTCACCTTCCCCCTGATAACCATAAAGTTATTACAGAGTATTGAGCAGAGTTCCCTGAGCTGTCCTTGTTGGTTCTCCATGTTAAATATAGCAGTGTGTCCATGTCCATCCCAGACTCCCTGACTATCCCTTCTCCCCTCCTTCCCCCTGGTGACCATAAGGTCATTACAGAGGATTGAGCAGAGTTCCCTGTGCTGGACAGCAGGTCCTTGCTGGTTCTCCATGTTAAATACAGCAGTGTGTCCATGTCCATCCCAGACTCCCTGACTATCCCTTCCCCCCTCCTTCCCCCTGGGAACCATGAGGTCATTACAGAGGACTGAGCAGAGTTCCCTGTGCTGTCCAGCAGGTCCTTGCTGGTTCTCCGTGTTAAGTAGAGGCGTACTCGCAACTCTTTGTTTTGCTTTAGCTGCTTTTACTTCTATAACTGTTAACCTTTATCTCCCCACTCTCTGCGCCCTTAACTACTCTTCAACAATTTGAGCCTCCTCTCCTGATTCCACTTGTTTCTAAGTCTAGGAACATCCTTGAGAGGAAATGTTGTGTCCGTCTTAAACAGCATTAAAAAAAAAAATCTAGCATGGAATAACAGACGGCATGGAATTGGAGATGCTATTATCATGAGTCCACCATGGCTTTCGCTTTGCTTTTCCTTTCACGAGATAATATATGGAACACTCATCGAACAGAAGAATTAGAAAGTTGCTAATCACTTACCCCGTTATTACTCACTTCTTTATTTTTCCTGCCTCCTGGCCCCAGCGGTAACTAGGAACCTGACGTTTGGATTTTCCATTTGCTTGTTTTGATTTTCTTGTCTTTTTATCCCGTGCGTGTATATACATTAATCATATGTGATTTGCTTTTGCTTGCTTTTTAAAAATTTCATATAAAGAATATCCTATAGGGACTAGCTTTTTTTTTTTTTTTTTTAACTCAATCTTTATTTCAATGATGTAGTTCTTCAATTTGAGGTCTATTAAGTATTTCACTGGGGAGCTCTGCCCTGATGACTTTATCCATTCAGCTGTGTTAGGGTATCTGGGTTGTGTTGAGCCTTTTGCTCTTACAAACAGTGGTTGCTAGGAGTGGACTGTCAGTCAGACCTCCTGGAGCACGTGTGCTAAGCTTCTCCTGGGTCTTTTGTCGTGTTGCTTTTGTCGTGTCCAACTCTTTGCAACCCCATGGACTGTAGCCCACCAGGCTTCTCAGTCCATGGAATTTTGCAGGCAAGAGCACTGGAGTGGGTTGCCATTTCCTTCTCCAGGGGATCTTCCCGACTCAGGGATGGAACGTGGGTCTCCTGCATTGCAGACAGAAGCCCCACCGTCTGAGCTACCAGGGAAGTCCAGCTATATATATACATGTATGTGTATCCTCCCCACCGCCCCCAGCTATTTCCAGGCTGATATATCATCTCCTTACGTGTGTGAGGTGCTTTACAGTGTCGTCTAGTAACGTAGCATCACTGTATCTGTCTCTTAGGACCAGCCCCAGGAGAGACTCAGTTCTGCCTCACATCTGGCCTATGTGAGCTGGGATAGATAACTTGCTGTGAAAAACAGTGCAAGTATGTGTTAAAGATAAATGCTTGCTTTATCGATGTGGTAGCAGGTTGTAAACCGGTCGTGCCTTAATGTGTATCTTCAAGTGTGTTTTCCATTAAAAGAGCAATTAGAAACTGTGAAAAACAGACAACAGTAAAAAGAGGCGGGGGGCAAAATCATCTGTCGTCTGTACCACCCGAAGACATTAACTGCTGACGTTCCAGTGAACCTCCTTCCATTCTTAAAAGAAGTCTAGCCTCTAAGGTTGGGACTACAAAGAATATATAATTTTGTATTCATCATGGACTCTCCTGGTGGCTCAGAGCTGGTAAAGAATCCGCCTGCAATGTGGGAGACCTGGGTTTAATCTCTGGCTTTGGAAGTTCCCCTGGAGAAGGGAACGGCTACCCACTCCAGTATTCTTGGGGTTTCTTGGTGGCTCGGCTGGTAAACAATCCACCTGCAATGTGGGAGACCTGGGTTCCATCCCTGGGTCAGGAAGATCCCCTGGAGAAAGGAATGGCTACCCAACGCCAGTATTCTGGCCTGGAGAATCCCACGGACTGTATAGTCCATGGAATCATAAAGAGTCGGACACGACTGAACGAGTTTCATTCTTCAAGTTGAATATTATAATGTATTTCTACACATTTTTACATACACTCCCAAACATCATATTTAATGGCCACGTACTTTCCTGCTTTTTTAAAGATTTTTGCTTTTTATGTATTTTATTTTTTGCTGTTGACCCTTAAATTTTTTTTTTTTTTTTTAATTTCTGCTTGGCTGCCCTGGGCGTTGGTTGCTGTGTTCATGCTTTCTCTAGTTGCAGCGAGTAGGGACAGCTCTTTGGCTTGGTGCTCAGGCTTCTCACCATGGTGGCTTCCCTTGTTGTGGAACACGGGTTCCAGGTGCCGAGGCTTGGGTAGCTGTGGATCGCAGGCTCAGTAATTATGGCACATGCGTTTAGTTGCCTTGCAGCATGTGAGATCTTCCTGAACCAGGGATCGAACCCGTGTCCCCTGCCTTGGAAGGAGGATTCTTAACCCCTGGGCCACCAGGGAAGTCCCAGGCGGCATAATTTCTTAAATAATTTCTTTTCCCTTCCCCCTTTCTATTTCCTTATTTTTTCCCCATCTCTTCGAGGATTCAGTAAACTATGGTCTATGAAGTGAAGTGAAGTAAAAGTGGCTCAGCCGTGTCCGATTCTTTGCGACCCCATGGACTATACAGTCCATGGAATTCTCCAGGCTAGGATAGTGGGTAGCCTTTCCTTTCTCCAGGGGATCTTCTAAACCCAGGGCTCAAACCCAGGTCTCCTGCGTTGCAGGTGGATTCTTTACCAGCTGAGCCACAAGGGAAGCCCACAGTCTATGAAGTTAATGCCTGTTAAACAGGATCTTGGCTAATGTGGTCTGTATTTCTGTGACCTGGCTTCATCATGCAGATACTTACAGTGATATTTATCTCATCTCTATAATAAGCAGAGAGTTCATCAGTGACAGAAATGAGGTCGTTGGGGGTTTTGGAGTATAGCAGTTCTCACAAAGGAGAGTGTATCGGGGTTATCTGGAGGACTTGCTAAAACACAGGTGGGGGAACCTCAGTGCTTGATTCTGTCCTGCTAGGTCTGGGGTGGAGCCTGAGAGTGTGATGTTGTTGTTCAGTTGCTCGGTTGTGTCTGACTGTTTGCAACCCCATGGACTGCAGCACGCCAGGCCTGCCTGTCCATCACCATCTCCCCAGAGCTCGCTCAAACTCATATCCATTGAGTCGGTGATGCCATCCAACCATCTCATCCTTTGTCTTCCCCTTCTCCTCCTGCCTTCAGTCTTTCCCAGCATCAGGGTCTTTTCAAATGAGTCAGTTCTTCGCATCAGGTGGCCAGAGTATTGGAGTTTCAGCTTCAGCATCAGTCCTTCCAATCAATTTTGGGGGTTGATTTCCCTTAAGATGGACTGGTTTGATCTGAGAGTATTAATTTCTCACAAACTCCTAGCTGATGTGGCCGCTGAGCTAAAGACCACATACTGAGTTGCTCTAAAACTAGGTCTTGGTAATAATTTTTACAGACTCAGCTAAGCCTGCTATTGGCAACTTAATATAGGCAAACGAGTTAGTAAGCCCCATGCTTGGGTCTTGTATTGGTCTCGTACATACTGGCCATCAATGGCATTGATCGTGGGACCTACCAAGCCATGCCTGTGCAGTTGAGTTAACGTGAAAAATTGCAGTTAAGCTTTCAGGCTCCTGTTGTACTGATTTTCCTGCTTGTTATAAATGGGGGATCAGTAATCCAAGTAGAGTTTTTTCGCAACCATTTGTAAATTGATTCAGATTCAATGGTGACTTAGTTTTGCCATCAGCAGCTGGGATGCTTGACCATTTCTCTCTTTGATTGGTTTTCTTGCATATCACACTAAAGCGTAAGGCAGAAAGTCTTTTGAGGTTTGTCCTTGTTTAGCAGCTGGGCCTGCTTGCTTAACTGCAATGCACAAGGTCTCTGCTCTGGGGATTATATGTGTGTGTGTATTAGTTGCTCAGCCGTGTCTGACTCTGCGACCCCTATGGGCTACATGTAGCCCGCCAGGCTCCTCTGTCCATGGGAATCTCCAGGCAAGAATACTGGAGTGGGTTGCCATTTCCTTCTCCAGGGGATCTTCCCGACCCAGGGTTCGAACCTGCATCTCTTGTGTCTCCTGGATTGGCAGACAGATTCTTTACCACTAGCACCAGCTGCTCTGGGGATGAAGGGCGAGAAGATTTGAAGCTGGGTGTTCCCACCCGCAACCCCAGCCGCAGCTGTGGCCTCAGGGAATGAAAGCCAGTGTCCCATCACCGAACTCTGCACATCTGACTTGAACTGGGGGTAGGATGGCATTGTCTCCCAGAGCGGAAGGCAAGTCACTGCATTGTCCACAGCCGTCTTCCTAAAACATAATGTGCTGCTGGGGACTCACGCTGTGCAGAAACAAGCAAGCTCACAAATCCACAAATGCCGTATTTCAAAAGTTCTTCCCACTGCCTTCTCTCCTCGGGTAGGGCGTGGGCTGTGTACTTGGGGGAGCGATGTTTTTCCTGAGAATCCACCCCGAGGACATGAAAAGTCTGTGGGTCGTTTCCCCCTCTGCTTGCAGGGTCTCTTTTTTGTTTTCAGGCAGAGAGCCTCATGGAACCAAACATAATTATTATTATTATTTTTTCATTTCATCTTCATCATACAAGGGGTTCTTTCAGTAAAACCGCTTCCAGTTTGATGGGGACAAAATGGATCTTTGAGTTTCCCACCTCCCCACTCCGAGTCACAGGGGTGCAAATGGCAAAATAACCCCTTATACAACGCTTCAGGTGGAAACGGTCCTTTACTTTTCTTTGAGATGAACTTGGTAGATTCCTCCAACCGGCCGAGGCTGACGGTGAAAATGTAAAGTGAAAATTCAGCCCTGCGTGTGTGTTTTCCACTAGCTGGGGAACACACATTGTGTCCTTGGGGACCACGTGGCCAGTATAACTTTTGAGAGAGCTCTGTGGGGGAGGCCATAGGTTTCATTTCAAGAGAAGCTGAAGGAAGCCTGTGTCCTGGTTCTTTCGAGATGGCGAGGATTATCCCTACCCGAAAAAATAGGTTCCCTAGCAACAAGAGATAAGAGAATGTGCTCATAAATTTCCCCCACCTACTCATTAAAAAAAAAAAAATGCCGTGAAGCAGATGGTTTGTATCAGGCAGGTATTCCGGGGTCTTAATTTACTCAGTGTCAGTACATGGAGCATAAATATCGAACTGTTTGCACGCTGCCGTTTGCAAAACTGCAGCCTGACAACTCTTTCAAAGAGGAGAGGTTTCCAAAGACCCAGCTCCTGCCCCCCCATCAATAATCCAAACAGGATGCTGGCAGAGAGAAAGCCACAGGGGACCCAGATCCCTGGGCATGTGTGAAGGAAATAGTCAAGGCAGAGAATTCAGGATGCTCGGTATAGCACAGGATGAAAAAAAGAAAGCAAAGCTGTCAGAAGGATAACTGGGAAGAAACAGAGGTCTGGAGTTCAAAACTGGAAACTGTTGCACATTGGCAAGAAATCTTTACAAAATCTATTTATTTTATGTAGCCACACAATGTAGCATTGGACAGTGTCACTTTCAAATGAAGCTCTGTCTTTGCATTTACCCAACTCCATTGCTTTTTAAAAAAAAAAACCAAAAAAACAAAACTGCCTCACCTGGCAACATGTTGGTGGAGGTGGTTGCTTGGCTTTTTGACTGAAGGTACCTCACGTGTGTATAGAAGTGTGTGAGGAGGCAGTTTCGCCCTGGATCTCGGGTGGGAAAGAGCTAAGAGATGAGAATTTTCACTCAGAGGTCAGAAATTGAAAAGCTCTTTGTCCCTTCCGCTGTAAATGATTGGAAATGATTTCCATCTTGTGTCTGTGCGCAATGGAAACTTCAGTCCCTTTAATGTTTTTCTGTTGCTCGTAACCTAGATTCTTACTCTGCTAAGACCAGGATGTGATCCATGAACAAGCTATTTTTTAAATTATATTTTTCTTACAATTTTTGTGAGGTACAGCTGATGTACAATATTACATGTTTCAGGGGTACAGTATAGTGACTCACAATTTTTTTGTGTGTGTGTGATTCACAATTTTTAAAGATTATACTCCATTTATGGTTATAAAATATTGGGTATATTCCCTATGCTGTACACTATAAATTTTGAAAATGAAATTTGAAACCTTCATAAATATAAATATAAGTATATATATATACAGTCCATGGAATTCTCTAGGCCAGAATACTGGAGTGGGTACGCTTTCCTTTCTTCTCCAGCAGATCTTCCCAATCCAGGGATCAAACCCAGGTCTCCTGCATTGCAGGCAGATTCTTTACCAGCTGAGCTACCAGGGAAGCCCAAGAATACTGGAGTGGGTAGCCTATCCCTTCCCCAGGGGATCTTCCCAACCCAGGAATCGAAACAGGTTCTCCTGCATTGCAGGTGGATTCTTTACCAACTTAGCTATCAGGGAAGCCATATATATATATATATATATATATATATATATATATTCATACATATGAAGCCCATATATATATACATATATATATATAAAGTTACATATAAACATCTCAGTCTCTCACTTTCTCTTCCTCTCGCTGGTATATCCACCTGAGTCTTGTGTCTCTTTTTAAAACATGCAGATATATTTTCCCTTTATATACATTTAAGATAATATACTTATATCCACTCTTTAGTTTATTGCAGGAGAATGGCATGGGAAAGCAGCAGATAAGCCTGTCTCTGTAATGAAAAAGCGAAGATAGCTTGGCAGGGAGCATGGCTGTGTTTCAGCTCTTGTCAGCCCCAAATACGGTTTGCATTGTTCCTGGCTGAAGTTTCCATTATATTCGGTGAGTACGAGGAAGCTTCTGCTGAGATTGGCTGCGTCCCAGACGAGTTCCAGGAGGTTGTCAAGTGTGACTGATCCACACAGTTTAATTCCCTCTCTTTAAGGAGCAGCTGGAATGCACGCTGATCCTTAGGTGGAAAGCGTGTCTGTCCTCCACTTTCTCAGGGCTGTGAAGCCCGTGACTGTTTGGCCCCCAGAGAATTCAGGCCTTCCATCTCATCTCAGGGATATCCTGCCCTTTGGATCCCCTAATAGGACGCGCTCTGTCCTGGAGCTCTGATCAGAGTCCTCTTTGTTTAGTAGGCGTGATGATCAAAGTGGTGGAGAGCTGGGAAGAAAAATTGTCCAGATGGTGAGCTTTGCAGTCTGCATTCGGGACAGCTTTGGGGTAAGACTCCAACTTCTATTTTATTTAAAGGGATCAACTTGTATCGTTTCATGAATGAAGCGAGACAAACTCTTTTAGGGCAACTCGTGGCAGCCGTAATATACAGGTTGAAGGCATCTGCTGCTGCTGCTGCTGCTAAGTCGCTTTGGTCATGTCCGACTCTGTGCGACCCCTTAGACGGCAGCCCACCAGGCTCCCCCATCCCTAGATTGCCCTAAACTCTGTCCTGACTACTGGCTGATGGACAGGTTGCTTTTGGGGCTATGAACAAATCAGTGTACCAAAGATTGGTTTATATTTCCCGCTGGGATTTTGGGGACACTCGTATAGTAGTCCTGATGTTAGATACGTGCTTGAGTTGTCCTTCCAATCTTAGGCTATGGCGTATACCTTCCTGGGAGAGGATTGCTTCAGGGTGAGTGTGTAAATGCACAATGAGTGTGTCACACGGATTAGGATGTAGACAACAATGGTGTGCATTTGTATGGGGCCTAGGAAAATAATTTTCCAATATCCGTGTCTTTGTTTCCATTCAGAGATGTGTGCCTTGCTGGGGTATTATGAGTGTCTTTCAGCAATGTATTATTATTATTATTATTATTTGACTTGTGGTCTCTAGAGCACAGGCTTGGTAGTTGTGGCTCAGTGGCTCAGTGTGGCATGTGGGATCTTCCCGGACCAGGGATCGAACCTGTGTCTCCTGCATTGCCAGGCGGAATCTGAACCATGGAACCACCGAGGAAGCCCCGGCAATGACTTCTGACATATTTCTGAAACAAGACGATCGAAAAAAATTCACCTAAAAGAAAAGCTCATGTCATTCCATGGGGCCAAGTAATAATTAGAGAAGTTTGAGTCAGTGGTATTTTTAGTTTGTAACTTTATTTTATTATTAGCAATCAACAGTTTGTGGTCTCTTTGATTTCCAATGGCACCCCACTCCAGTACTCTTGCCTGGAGAATCCCATGGAGGGAGGAGCCTGGTAGGCTACAGTCCATGGGGTCGCAAAGAGTTGGACACGACTGAGCGACAAACTACTAACTACTACTTGATTTCCAAAGAATCACCTTTGCTTACCCAGATGCCCTGATTCTGTCTTTTTTCCTTCCAACTATATTGTAATATTATGACATATCACAGTATATAAATTTAGGGGTAAAGCATAATAAATTGATTGACGTACCCCATGAAATGATTATTACATAAGTTTAGTAAACAGCTATCATCTCAGATACAAAGTTAAAGAAATAGAAAGCACATTTTCCTTGTGAGGCAAACTTAAGATTTCTTCTCTTAAGTTTCATATATAATATACAGTATATTTTATATCAAAACATAATATTTTATAATAAAATATGTTAATTATATTTATCATGCTGTACATTACGTCCTTAGTTGTTGTTCAGTCGCTCAGTCATGTCTGACTCTTTGCAACCCCATGGACTGCAGCACGCCAGGCCTCCCTATCCATCACAAACTCCCAGAGCATACTCAAATTCATGTCCATCGACTCGGTGATGCCATCCAACCATCTCATCCTCTGCCGTCCCCTTCTCCTCCTGCCTTCAGTCTTTCCCAGCATCAGGGTCTTTTCTAATGAGTCGGTTCTTCCCATCAAGTGGTCTAAGTATTAGAGCTTCAGCTTCAGCTTCAGTCCTTTCAATGAATATTCAAGACTGATGCCCCTTAGGATTGACTGGTTTGATCTTGTTGCTGCCCAAGGGACTCTCAAGAGTCTTCTCCAGCACCATAGATCAAAAGCATCAACTCTTTGGCGCTCAGCCTTCTTTATGGTCCAACTCCACATCCATACATGACTACTGGAAAAACCGTAGCTTTGACTGTATAGATCTTTGTCCCCTACATGTCCTTAGTACTTATCTTAACACTTGAAGCTTGTTCTTTTGAGTCAGTGTTATTACTTGAAAGGGTCTTTCAGAAGCTACTAGGAAGGAATCAAGGTTGTGGTAAGTTGCTCAAGTCGGTTTGCCTGTCTCTCTGTTTTGCTTTTATTACATCCTATTGTATTTATTTGCTTTCTGGCCACGCTGCCCAGCACGTAGGATTTTAGTTCCCAAACCTGTGCGCCCTGCATAGGAAGTGCAGAGTCTTAGCCGCTGGGCCACCAGGGAAGTTTTTTTTTAACATCCTGTTTTAAGTTAGATGCCAAATAGTGATTGCGATGCAGCTGGTGTGTAGTTTGATGTCTTTGTATGAATCTAGGTCTAGCATGGACTTTTCCTCCTCTCTCGGCTTGGTGAGCGCCTGCATCGCTTTCTATTTACTTTTTCATGTATGTTTCCTGTTCTTTGACATTGTACATCCCCCGCCCCCTCCTGATTGTTTCCTTTATTTCTCCTTTCCCACATTTAAGCAGTGAGGTTGCCTTGCTGCACAAAGCAGAAAATGACAGGACCCTTTTCTGCTCGGCATTGGTTTCCAGGAGCCTCAGATCCTAGGAAAAGCACAGCGCTCTTTCTTAGCTAGGAAATCTGAGGAGTTGAGGGTTGAGGAAATCTGGGTTGAGGAGAGATGGCTCAACCCAAGAAACCGGAAAATATTTATTGGGGCCCCAGGAGTGCAGGAGAGGAGGTGTGCATGGAAGGACTGTTCAGGAGGAGCTGTGTCTGAACCGCCCACTGGGCAGAGCCCTGGGCAGGGAGGCTGCTGAAAGGAGCCTTCGAAGACTCTGTAGAGATTTGTGGACCTGCCATCTTCAAGAGCAGCAGCAGCATCAAGGGAAACACTTCGAGTGTGGCAATTGCGAGGCCTCTGACCAAGGGCCGCTCACCTCTTCTGACACCAAGGAGTGATTCTGCTTCTGCAAGAGAGTTTGGATGTTGGAGATGCTCAGGTTGGTCCAGGTTAGCGTGCCTGTCTGTCTCATTCCCAGAGAAGGAAATGGAACATGCTCCAGGATTTTTGCCTGGAGAACCCCATGGACAGAGGAACCTGGTGGGCTGCAGTCCATGGGGTCACAAAGAGTCGGACGCGATTGAGCGACTAACACTCACTCGCTGACTCAGAGCCTCACACTTTTCTCATTAAAGCTTTGATTTTAATGACT
Source organism: Oryx dammah (assembly GCF_014754425.2). Lineage (NCBI taxonomy): Eukaryota > Metazoa > Chordata > Mammalia > Artiodactyla > Bovidae > Oryx > Oryx dammah. The sequence continues at coordinate 125,482,687 of NW_024070207.1, forward strand.
TTTGACTTTAAAAAAAACAACTTCTTTTTCTGAATGACACTTGACTTGGATTTCTTAATGACTTTGGCGTTTTTGACTGGCTTTGACTTAGGAGTCGGGCTGCATGTTCAATCCTTCTGGCAACTCTGCTGCTCAGAAAATAAGAACCTGGGCCTTATTTTCAGGATGGCAGGCCCTGTGGTTGCTGGAACTGAGCATCCTAAATTGATGACTAGCTTCCCTGAGCCTGTACATTTCTTGCCAAGCTTCTAATGCCATCAGGAGAATTCCTCCTGCACTCAATCCTGGTAACTACATTGACCCCTCTGCAAACCTCCCCTTCCACCTGTGTCTCCTTTCCACTAACCACAGTGAAGCCTTAGTACCTATGATACTGCTCCACACCAGAAATGGTCACCACCCTGTTTATGATCAGTGATCAGGTCCCTATTGCTCTCAGACAGGTTTACCCACTTTCAAAATCCTCTCCTGAGGGTCGACTTTCTGAGGCACTGTTGGTCCCAACTGTCTTGGGAGTCCGATTTTTCTCGAAAGTGTAGCTTGAGCCCAGAGCTTATGTAGAAATGTTTTATTGAAGAGCAAAATCCCAGGGAAGCAGAGACAAGGACGAGGGGACTGTGGCTTGCCCAAATACGTCCTGAGGCAGTGCCTGTGTTTGATCTTCTTGCAAGGAGATCCAACCAGTCCACCCTAAAGGAAATCAGTCTTGAATATTCATTGGAAGGACTGATGCTGAAGTTGAAGCTCCAATACTTTGGCCACCTGATGCGAAAGAACTGACTCATTGGAAAAGACCCTGAGGCTGGGAAAGATTGAAGGCAAAAGGGAGAAAGAGGCAGCAGAGGATGAGACGGTTGGACGGCATCACTGTCTCAATGGACATGAGTTGGGGCAAACTCTGGGAGATGGGATGGACAGGGAAGCCTGGTGCTACAGTCATGGGGTTGCAAAGAGTTGGATACGGCTTGGCAACTGAACAACAGTGGTGCGTATGTTATCTTACAAGTCAAAGGTGCCTGATGAGGCAGGAGCCAAGGTATTGTCAACGTGTGCCCTGGAGTGAGGGGGTCAGCGTGAGCCCCTCGGGTTGGTCACTACAGGGGTGGCCAGGTCGGTATGTGGCAGACAGTCCCAGGGACAGACCGGGCCAGGAGGATGTGGTGACCAAACCACGCAGTCTGAATCAGGAAGAGTGAAGAGAGGCTGTTCTGCCACAGGGGCCTACAAGACATTCATTTCGGGTCCCTCCAGGAAAGTTCTCACACACCTCTTCTTCTTCTTAAAAAGAAAATGATCACAGTTCTCTAAAAACACCATCTTCCAGAACATCTTTTCCTTTCGAAGTTCTTTTATATGTACAGCCTGTTTGTAGCTCGTCAATACTGGATGTGGCTGGGATGAGGTGTAGCCCTATACTTAAGGCTTCCTGCCCTGTTGTCTTTCTCCACCTTGCCCTCCTTCAGCTAGTGAAGGACGCTTCTGTCGCTGGGAACCTGAGCCTACATTTCCCTAATGCTTTTCCTAACGAGGTGCTGATGCTTTGCGCTCCCTCCCAGTCTGCACACCTCCCCTGCCTCTCCACCCTGGGGATTCAGGATTCCTGAATTTCTCAGCCAGTCCCCCCAGCTCACCACCACGGGACTCCAGTCCCGGCTTCACCCCAGATCTTCTTCTAGTAGTTCTGACCTCTGACTGTTCCTTTTCCTTAAGAATTTGAGGTGACATGATTATGATGATTATTTTACCTTTGAAACTCAAGTTTTCATTGTAAACTGAGACATAATTACAGAAAAGTGGCCCCTTTCCCCCACAAAGTGCACAAAGATTAGATGACAAGCACCCTTCTAGAGATGTTGGTAGAACATCAACCATGCCCCTTCCAAGGCACACCCCATTCGCGTACCTCCACGTACATACTATGGGGGTTTTTCTCTTTGAGACAGCAAAATGCAAGAGTTGTTGCACACAGGGTACATTCAGCCGCAACCAAGAGGAGACCTAGTCCACAGGATCACAGGTCCGGGGCAGGGGACCGAAAGGGACTGCTCTGAGATGCGCAAGACGGGTCTCTCAAAGGTGGTGGAGGCGATCAGTCATGTCCATTGAGTCAGTGATGCCATCCAGCCATCTCATCCTCTGTCGCCCCCTTCTCCTCCCACCCCCAATCCCTCCCAGCATCAGGGTCTTTCCCAGTGAGTCAGCTCTTCACATGAGGTGGCCAAAGGATTGGAGTTTCAGCTTCAGCATCAGTTCTTCCAATGAATACGCAGGACTGATTTCCTTTAGGATGGACTGGTTTGATCTCCTTGCAGTCCAAGGGACTCTCAAGAGTCTTTTGCAACAACACAGATACGATCTACTATATATAAAATAAATAAACAAAAATATCCTCCTGTATAGCATAAGGAACTGTATTTATTATCTTGTAATGATCTATAATGAAAAAGAATATGAAAAGAATATATGTAAAAGGAGTATGTCAATGCTGTATATTGTCACCGTGCTTATTTAACTTCTATGCAGAGTACATCATAAGAAACGCTGGACTGGAAGAAACACAAGCTGGAATCAAGATTGCCAGGAGAAATATCAATAAACTCAGATATGCAGATGACACCACCCTTATGGCAGAAAGTGAAGAGGAGCTAAAAAGCCTCTTGATGAAAGTGAAAGAGGAGCATGAAAAAGTTGGCTTAAAGCTCAACATTCAGAAAACGAAGATCATGGCATCCGGTCCCATCACTTCATGGGAAATAGATGGGGAAACAGTGGAAACAGTGTCAGACTTTATTTTTTGGGGCTCCAAAATCACTGCAGATGGTGACTGCAGCCGTGAAATTAGAAGACGCTTACTCCTTGGAAGGAAAGTTGTCACCAACTTAGATAGTATATTCAAAAGCAGAGACATTACTTTACCGACTAAGGTCCGTCTAGTCAAGGCTGTGGTTTTTCCTGTGGTCATGTATGGATGTGAGAGTTGGACTGTGAAGAAGGCTGAGTGCCGAAGAATTGATGCTTTTGAACTGTGGTGTTGGAGAAGACTCTTGAGAGTCTCTTGGACTGCAAGGAGATCCAACCAGTCCATTCTGAAAGAGATCAGCCCTGGGATTTCTTTGGAAGGAATGATGCTAAAGCTGAAGCTCCAGTACTTTGGCCACCTCATGTGAAGAGTTGACTCATTAGAAAAGACTCTGATGCTGGGAGGGATTAGGGGCAGGAGGAGAAGGGGACGACCCAGGATGAGATGGCTGGATGGTATCACTGACTCGATGGACGTGAGTCTGAGTGAACTCCGGGAGATGGTGATGGACAGGGAGGCCTGGCGTGCTGCGATTCATGGGGTCACAAAGAGTCGGACACGACTGAGCGACTGAACTGAACTGAACTGATGGATGACTGAGTCAGTTTGTTATATACCAGAAACTAACATACAGTATTTAAAAATCAGCTATATTTTAATAAAAAATACATGTAATTACCCATTTGTTTTATCTTACATCACACACACACAACAGTATCAATATAATACTTTTGCTTACCACCACCATCACCAATATGTTTACTAAAAAAGTTAAATTTTTCTGCAGGACTGCAAAGCTTGTGGGATCTTAGGTCCTCAGCTAGGTATTAAACTTACATCCTCCACATCGATTTTTAACCAGTGGACCCACCAGGGAAGTTCCTGCCGACCTCACTCTTCCTTCTTTTTTAAAATAGTTGTGGTGTATTCACATTGTCTGAGGGTATGACCAATGCTCGCTATACTCTCTGCCTTTTAACTGTCAGTTGGTTTTTGAGTACCATTCACAATGCAGCAATATTTAAGGTTCACTAGCTTTATGTTCGTCTCAGCTTGCTGCATATAAAGACCTTGGGTCCTGTTTGCCTTCCCTGAGTATTTTAGATACGTTACTCCATTTATACTGAACTAAAAGCCTTGATGGGGTTCTCAAGGCAAGAATACTGAAGTGGCTTGCCATTCCCTTCTCCAGTGGACCACATTCTGTCAGGCCTCTCTACCATGACCCCGCCCATCTTGGGTTGCCCAGCAAGCATGGCTTGGTTTCATTGAGTTAGACAAGGCTGTGGTCCTAGTGTGATTAGACTGACTAGTTTTCTGTGAGTATGGTTTTGGTGTGTCTGCTCTCTGATGCCCTCTTGCAACACTTACCATCTTACTTGGGTTTCTCTTACCTTGGCGTGGGGTATCTCTTCACGGCTGCTCCAGCAAAGCACAGCCGCTGTTCCTTACCTTGGACGAGGGGTATCTCCTTACTGCCACCGTTCTTGACCTTCAACCTGGGATAGCTCCTCTAGGCCCTCCTGTGCCTGCGTAGCCACCGCTCCTAACAGAAGCAGAAGATATTAAGAAGAGGTGGCAAGAATACACGGAAGAACTATACAAAAAAGATTTTCATGACCCAGATAATCATGATGATGTGATCACTAATCTAGAGCCAGACATCTTGGAATGTGAAGTCAAGTGGGCCTTAGAAAGCATCCCTACGAACAAAGCTAGTGGAGGTGATGGAATTCCAGTTGAGCTGTTTCAAATCCTGAAAGATGATGCTGTGAAAGTGCTGCACTCAATATGCCAGCAACTTTGGAAAACTCAGCAGTGGCCACAGGACTGGAAAAGGTCAGTTTTCATTTCAATTCCAAAGAAAGGCAATGCAAAAGAATGCTCAAACTACTGCACAATTGCACTCATCTCACATGCTAGTAAAGTAATGCTCAAAATTCTCCAAGTCAGGCTTCAGCAGTACATGAACTGTGAACTCCGTGATGTTCAAGCTGATTTTAGAAAAGGCAGAGGAACCAGAGATCAAATTGCCAACGTCCGCTGGATCATGGAAAAAGCAAGAGAGTTCCAGAAAAACATCTATTTCTGCTTTATTGACTATGCCAAAGCCTTTGACTGTGTAGATCACAATAAACTGTGGAACATTCTGAAAGAGATGGGAATACCAGACCACCTAACCTACCTCTTGAGGAATCTGTATGCAACAGGAAGCAACAGTTAGAACTGGACATGGAACAACAGACTGGTTCCAAAAAGGAAAAGGAGTGCATCAAGGCTGTATATTGTCACCCTTTTTATTTAACTTATATGCAGAGTACATCATGAGAAACGCTGGACTGGAAGAAACACAAGCTGGAATCAAGATTGCCGGGAGAAATATCAATAACCTCAGATATGCAGATGACACCACCCTTATGGCAGAAAGTGAAGAGGAGCTAAAAAGCCTCTTGATGAAAGTGAAAGAGGAGCTTGAAAAAGTTGGCTTAAAGCTCAACATTCAGAAAATGAAGATCATGGCATCTGGTCCCATCACTTCATGGGAAATAGATGGGGAAACAGTGGAAACAGTGTCAGACTTTATTTTTTGGGGCTCCAAAATCACTGCAGATGGTGACTGCAGCCATGAAATTAAAAGACGCTTACTCCTTGGAAGAAAAGTTATGACCAACCTAAATAGCATATTCAAAAGCAGAGACATTACTTTACCGACTAAGGTCCGTCTAGTCAAGGCTGTGGTTTTTCCTGTGGTCATGTATGGATGTGAGAGTTGGACTGTGAAGAAGGCTGAGTGCCGAAGAATTGATGCGTTTGAACTGTGGTGTTGGAGAAGACTCTTGAGAGTCCCTTGGACAGCAAGGAGATCCAACCAGTCCATTCTGAAGGAGATCAACCCTGGGATTTCTTTGGAAGGAACGATGCTAAAGCTGAAGCTCCAGTACTTTGAACACCTCATGTGAAGAATTGACTCATTAGAAAAGACTCTGATGCTAGGAGAGATTGGGGGCAGGAGGAGAAGGGGACCACCCAGGATGAGATGGCTGGATGGCATCACGGACTCGATGGACGTGAGTCTGAGTGAACTCCGGGAGTTGGTGATGGACAGGGAGGCCTGGCGTGCTGCTATTCATGGGGTCGCAAAGAGTTGGACACGACTGAGCCACTGAACTGAACTGAACTGAAAGCCTTGATGTCAAAGTCAGATCATGATCTAATTTTATTTCCATTATCTGTCCCTCTCTAGTTTTGCCTGTAAATGCTCCTGATTCTTTTTCTGTAATGATTCAGAAGTTTTAATGGGCTATATCTTCATGTTGTGGCTGTTCAGTTGCTGAGTCATGTCTGACTCTTCTCGACCCCATGGACTACATCACACCAGGTTCCTCTGTCGTCTACTGTCTCGTGGTTTGTTCAAACTCAGGTCCACTGATTCAGTGATGACATCCAACCATCTCATCCTCTGTCACCTTCTTCTCCTTCCCTCAATCTTTCTCTGAATCAGGGTCTTTTCCAATGACTTGGTTCTTCTCCCCAGGTGGCCAGGATATTGGATCCTCAGCTTCAGCATCAGTCCTTCCAATGAATATTCAGGATTGATTTCCTTTAGGATGGACTGGTTGGATCTCCTTGCAGTCTGAGGGATTCTCAAGAGTCTTCTCCAACAACACAGTTCTAAAGCATCAATTCTTTGGTGCTCAGTCTTCTTTATGGTCCAACTTTTATATCTGAACGTGACTACTGGAAAAACCATAGGTTTGACTAAGTGGACCTTTGTAGACAAAGTGATGTCTTTACTTTTAAATATGCTGTTTAGGTTTATCATAGCTTTTCTTCCATGTGGGCTGTTCTAAACCAATATACTCAGAGATTTTGCGACCCATGGACTGTGGCCCACCAGGCTTCTTTATCCTTGGGATTCTCGAGGCAAGAATACTGGAGTGGGTTGCCGTTTCCTATGTCACTTCAAACCCTTATTTTGAAATTTTTTTCTTTAATTATCATTTTTAGTATTTTGTTTTGTTTTGTTCTTATTTCAGTTTCCTTCTCCAGGGATTTCTGTTGTCAGCATGTTGGGTCTTCTCTGCTAATGTAACTACTTGTCACTTTATCTCAAATCCTTGTATCTCTTCAAATTTTTTTTTAAATGGGAAAATTTCCTTTTATTTCTCATAAGCCATTATTTCTTTCTTATTCTCATATTTTTTCCTAGTTTTTTTTTAATTTTTAAAAATTTATTTGTTTTTTAATGGGTGGAAAATTGCTTTTCAGTTATATGTTGGTTTCTGCCATACCACAACACAAATCATATCCTTTCCCCTAGTTTTTTCTTTCTTTTTTTTTTCTTTGTTATTTATAGTTGTCTTGAGTTCTGTCAGCTGATTTCTGAGACTTTCTGTTTCTGATTTATGTTGTCCTTTTATGTGTCATTTTGATTAGTGCCTTTTAGCTCTTTTTGAAATTTCAGTTTGTCGTTTGCAAGTGATTTATAAGGATGCATTCTCTGGCATTTTTTTTTTTGTCTGTCGGGATGTTACTCTGCTTCACATTCTTTCTTTTCTTACAGTAAATTTGAATCAGATTCAGCTTTGATGCCTGTTCTATTGTTCAGTTTCACACACAGTTAGTTTCCCGAAACTTTTAGAAGTAGCTGTTGCAGTTACTTTGGAGCTTCTTCCCTGTCTCCCTGTTCCATTGTTTTCATGTTAAAAATAGCGATGAATTTGTTCGCTATTCTTTTTGCCTCTCTTTTCGGCAATTCACTCAGTTTGGGTTGAACTCCACTGAGGGGACCCTCTCCCTGAAGGGAAGCTGGCGGGCTGGTTCCAAGAGTTTGGAGGCCAGACTGCCCAAGCCCTTTTAGACATGCAGGGATGTCTTCAGACCCGCATGGATGTCTTGGGCCCTTTTGCTGCTGAGTTGAACAAGATCTATCTCATCCCGGGTCTGTGGGAACCCCAGGCTTCCCCGAGCTCCCTCTCACACAGCCACTGGTTCCTACATCTTGTGGTTTAGAGAGTGTGGCTACTTGGTGTCACCGGAGTTTGTTGTAAATATGATGCACGCACTTTTGGTTTTGCCCTCTGGTTGTTCCGTCCATTTTTTTTTTTTAATGTGGATATTTACTGATACTGCACTCAGTCATCACGCCACCACTTTGTTGGTCTTAAGGTCGCTAAATACAGGGAGAAATGACCCAAGGGCAGAAGGAATGAGGCAGAGAAAGGGAAGCAACATGATTGATGCTATCGGGGGAGAGAAAACCTTGGCAGACTCATCTTTATGGCTGGTTAACTGTTTTGTAGAAGGTTTAATCAAAGGATGACTTTATTTTTGGAATGAGATTCTTTCCATGTTACCTAATTAGCCAGGTCATACACCATCTGCTTTTGTAAAGCTGGTCTCATTAAAAATCAGCCAGTTATTTTTTCTTTTAACTCTTTAAGCTGTTTCAGGGGAACAAACATCAGAGTAGAATATTTGTGGAGAGCATAGCTTTTCTGAAAAGTTAATGCTTCGTGTGTGTGTGTATGTGTGTGTGTGTGTGTGTGTGCTCAGTCGTGTCCGACTCTTTGCAACCCCATGACTGTAGCCCACCAGGCTCCTCTGTCCATGGAATTCTTCAGGCAAGAGTATTGGAGTGGGTTGCCATGCCCTCCTCCAAGGGATCATCCAAACCCAGGGATCAAACCCAGGTCTCTGCAGGCAGGTGTTTTACTATTTGAGCTACTAGGGAAGCTGAAGGCTTTAGGTGCTGGGAAACTTGACTGTGCTTTATAGAAGTAGCCTGAATGTAGCAACACAAAATAATAAATACAGGAATAAAATGCTCACTGAGGTATATATACAGGTTTGCTTGCTTATTTACAAATTTCTAAATTGTCCCCACAGTCTACTCCAACAAGGCAAAAGATATACTTTTGTGGTATTTAGGTGACTTCCCTGGTGGCTCAGATGGTAAAGCGTCTGTCTACAATGCGGGAGACCCAGGTTCGAGCCCTGGGTCGGGAAGATCCCCTGGAGAAGGAAATGGCAATCCACTCTAGTACTATTGCCTGGAGAATCCCATGGACAGAGGAGCCTGGTAGGCTACAGTCTATGGGGTCGCAAGGAGTCGGACACGACTGAGCGACTTCAGTCAGTCAGTCAGTCAGTCAGAGTACAAGTAAAGTACACCTTGATAGGATTCAGGGTGATGCAATACAACCACGACAAGTACAGACACTTTGCTGGAGAAGGCAATGGCAACCCACTCCAGTATTCTTGCCTGGGAAATCCCATGGACAGAGGAGCCTGGCGGGCTGCAGTCCATGGGGTTGGAAAGACTTGGACACTGAGCGAGTAACACACCCACACACATAGACACTTTGTAAGGTTGGTTTGGATCTTTATGTTTATTACATCGGGTGTCTGTATGTTTGCGTGTGTCTATAGCTCCAGCATCGTACATTCTACAGGAATGAAGGCATAGGAAAAGTATTCGGGAAGACTCATTCATATAGACCTTCATACTGTGGACCTGGGTTTTAATAATCAAATTTTCTATTTAGGTGGAAACTGCCATTCAAGTTGTCGCTGTTCAGACGCTAAGTCGTATCCGACTCTTTGCGACGCCACGTACTGCAGCACGCCAGGCTCGTCTGTCCTTCACTGTCTCCCAGAGTTTGCTCAAATTCGCCTCCATTTGTCAGTGATGCTATCTGACCGTCTCATCCTCTGTCACTCCCTTCAAGAATCGAGGGCTATTTTTTAAGAACACATGGTTGTGCAGGGCCCAGGGCAGCAGGAAACACCCATTTTACACACAGGAAGGATGGAGAGAGGGGGTGGGTGAGAGTCAGAGTGTGTGTGTCTTCTCTTGTCAGTAAGCGTTCTGAGGAACTAGTTTTCAAGCAGCATTTTATTGGACCTTTTATTTATTCTGGCAGGGACTATGCTATATCCTTGACTTCCTGCTCTGTGTTCCCTTACAAGCACTCATGCTGGGGCAGATGTTTTCTTGGACTTAGACGGAGTCCTAGTCCCTGAAGTGGTGCTCCAGACTTCCTTTGGAAACAATGTTTCCAGAAAACAACAACAAAAAGAAATGGAGGTTGTACTGTAAGCAGTGCTTTGCACAGTCGTTGGGTCAACACACCATAGTCCTGAACATTTTTCTTTGTACGAGGACCTGTGAGTTTCATCCACAACCAGGCATAATCGCTCACCTATGTCCAACTAACTATGTGAAACCACTCCACTCAAATACTATAGGATTACTTCTGTGTAATTGCATAGCACGAGTATTCTGGAAGACATGAGTTGAGGGGGAGAAATATTTTATAATTTATGCAGCAGAATGAGGCAGAGACAGCTTCTGACCAACTATACAGAAATCAGTCATCAAATTCTAAGAACATAAGAGTCGTTTCCCTGCCATTTCTTTCTTCTTTCCAGCATTTGACGAGGTTGTCGAAAGTCACATTTTGCAATGCCACCTAGGTATTTACCACCTAGGTAAATATATTGAGTTCAAAACCCTTCTACTCTGACTTAAATGGGAAGGAAATCTGAAACAGAGGGGATAAATGTATATGTATAGCTGATTCACTTTTCTGTACAGTTGAAACTAACACAACATTGTAAAGCAAGTTTAATAAAATTAGAAAAAAAAAACCTTCCACTGTGATCTAACTGAAAATATTCCCAGACTCTGGGGCTGTCTAGTGAAATTCAACTTAAAATATATGAAGTCCAGCAGGACAGTCTTTCTAGGCTGGGAGCAAGACGAGATAATGTCCTGAAAGCTGTCTGACAGTATAGTTTGGTAGCACTGTTTTTGCTAAAACGCCTCGTTTTTGGTTTGTGCTAAAGGGTTTTGCCTAGAGCTCCCTAGGAGAGGCCTCAAAGCTGATTTTACGAGCAGCAGTGAACTTACTGGAGTTAATGGTTATTACGGCTGCACGTTTGGCTGCAAGGACCCTCTCCCTGCCGGCTCTTACTTCTCTTTTCTCTCTGCCTTTGATCTTCTTGGCAGCTTTGAAGCTGCAGTCATCTTTGATTTTGATGGGCGCTTCTCGAGTCATTGTTCAATTCCTTGGATGAAGCAAAAAAAAAAAAAAAAAAAAGCCTTATGTTCTTCTGCGCCTGTTTTCTCTTCTTGGGGAAAGTTTACCTGCAGTTGTCTTAACGCTGATCCCTTTTACACAGCGTGGGCCAGGCTCACTCTGAAGGTCGTGGAGTCCTCTGCGTGACGGGGATTAACTGACGGGTGAAAGACTTTGGGCTCCATGTGATTCTTTCTGCGTAGGTTTGATCTCTCTGTCTCTCCTTGTCTTGCTAATTTCTCTGTCTTGGTTTCTCTCTCTATCCTCTCTCTCTCCTTTCCTCCATCTTTTCATCCCTCTCTTCCTTGATTTTTAGATTTTTTTTTTGGCATTAAAAAAAAAATCCCAATCAAAAACTTCAAAAACCTGCAGGCATCCATGACCATGTTATGTTACTAGGTTGAAGAATTTTGTCATGTAATAGAAGGCAGTTGAGAGACGAAAACCAGGTTAGGTAAGAGCTCGAGACTCCAGCCAATAAGTTGGCCTTTGGAGGCACAGGCAGCCCTGTGGGACATTGGTTTCATTTTTGGAGCAGTAGCAGTTATAACGAATCTGCCTGCAATTCAGGAGACCAGGGTTCGACTCCTGGGTGGGGCAGATCCCCTGGAGAAGGAAATGGCATCCCACTCCAGTATTCTTGCCTGGAGAATCCCATGGACAGAGGAGGAGCCTGGTGTACTACAGTCCACAGGGTCACAAAGAGTCGCACACGACTGGGTGACTATCACTTTAGAAGTTATAACGTTTGCCCAAGAACAGCGTTGGGACTTCCCTGATAGCTCAGTTGGTAAAGAATCTGCCTGCAATGCAGGAGACCCCAGTTTGGTTCCTGGGTCAGAAAGATCTGCTGGAGAAGGGATAGGCTACCCATTCCAGTATTCTTGGACTTCCCTGGTGGCGCAGCTGGTAAAGAATATACCTGCAATGCAGGAGACCTGGGTTCCATCCCTGGGTTGGGAAGATCCCCTGGAGGAGTGAATGGCTACCCACTCCAGTATTCTGGCCTGGAGAATTCCATGGACTGTATAACCCATGGGGTCACAAAGAGTCAGACACGACTGAGTAACTTTCACTTCACTAAGAACAGTGTTCTGGGGCAAATCACAGTCCCTGAGACGTGGCTTTTGTCAAAAAAATCTAACAGTCTACATGAGTTAGGAGGATGAACCCTGTTAGCACTCTCCAAAGCCAAGGAGTAGCCTATGTGTCCACCAGCTGCTCATCACAGTGCTGATTAGTGATGGGCCCAGCGTCCTGGGGTCCTGGAGGATCTGGGGTACCCAAGTGAGAGCCACTGGACTCGTCTCCTCACTGTGTATACAGCTTCTTGGTGGTCCTGTGAGGCGAAGGGGGAGCTGGGCTTGGTGCTCAGCAATGTGTCCATGGAGGCTGTTTAGACTCTTGCTGGTTAAAATCTGCCTCTGCTCTTCCCACTTGCAAAAGTCTTGTCCCCGTGTATAAAGCCATTCCCAGTGGCAAACATCTGGGGGAGAAGGTGCTCAGCTGGCAAGTTAAGAAAGGGCTGAGGTCAACTCCAGCACTGGTACCCCTCCTTCTCTGGTATGAGGATGTGAATGACAGGATGGCCTGGAGCTGGGGTCTATCTAGAGAGATGGCGAGGACCCACAGGGTAGGGATGTCATTAGAAGGAGTCGCGTGGTCGTGATGCCTCTGGGTCCTAGAGGGCACGTCCTTGAGAGTGGTGTTTGGAGAAGGGCAGGGAGGAAGGAGAAGAGAAGAGGGCAACAGAGGATGGGATGGTTGGATGGCATCACTGAGTCGATGGACATGAGTTTGAGCAAGCTCCGGGAGATGGTGAAGGACAGGGAAGCCTGGTGTGCCGCGGTCTATAGGGTTGCACAACCAGATACGACTCAGTGACTCAACAATAACAACAGCAAGGGGTAAAGAAGAGGCAGTGACAAGTTAGTTAGACTATCTCTGAAAGTCCTAGGACCCGCTCAGCCATTTTCCCGCTTGGCTTCCTCAGCTTCCCTGAGAGAAGTGGCCTTTGTTCTCTCCCAGGATTAAAACAGTAATATTCCATGTGTCCCCTGGAGAAGGAAAGGGCACCCCACTCCAGTATTCTTGCCGGGAAAATCCCATGGACGGAGGAGCCCGGCGGGCTACAGTCCACAGGGTCGCAAAGAGTCAGACACGACTGAGCGACTTCACGTCACTTATTCTGTGTATCACGGAGCAGAGTGGTCAGCTGTGTCTCTGTAAAGGTCCACATAGGAGGTGTTCTGTGGCTTCCCAGGCGGCACTAATGGTAAAGAACTCACCTGCCAACGCAGAAGACATAGGCGACGAGGGTTCACTCCCTGGATCGGGAAGATCCCCTGGAGGAGGGCATGGCAACCCACTCTAGTATTCTTGCCTGGAGAATCCCATGGGCAGAGGAGCCTGGCGGGCTGCAGTCCATGGAGTTGCAAAGAGTCGGACATGACTTAGCGACTAAAGAACACCAACAGCAAACTTGATAAAGCAACTGCTGCTGCTAAGTCGCTCCAGTCGTGTCCGACTCTGTGCGACCCCATAGACGGCCGCCCACCAGGCTCCGCTGTCCATGGGATTCTCCAGGCAAGAACACTGGAGTGGGCTGCCATTTCCTTCTCCAATGCGTGAAAGTGAAAAGTGAAAGTGAAGTCGCTCAGTTGTGTTTGACTCCTAGCGACCCCATGGACTGCAGCCCACCAGGCTCCTCCATCCATGGGATGTTCCAGTCAAGAGTACTGGAGTGGGGTGCCATTGCCTTCATGATAAAGCAACAACCATGACCAATTTTTAGTGGAAACTAGTGACTGCAGCCATGAAATTAAAAGATGCTTACTCCTTGGAACAAAAGTTATGATCAACCTAGATAGCATGTTGAAAGGCAGAGACATTACTTTGCCAACAAAGGCCGTCTAGTCAAGGCTGTGGTTTTTCCAGTGGTCATGTATAGATGTGAGAGTTGGACTGTGAAGAAGGCTGAGCGCCGAAGAATTGATGCTTTTGAACTGTGGTGTTGGAGAAGACTCTTGAGAGTCCCTTGGACTGCAAGGAGATCCAACCAGTCCATTCTGAAGGAGATCAGCCCTGGGATTTCTTTAGAAGGAATGATGCTAAAGCTGAAACTCCAGTACTTTGGTCACCTCATGTGAAGAGTTGACTCATTGGAAAGAACTCTGATGCTGGGAGGGATTGGGGGCAGGAGGAGAAGGGGACGACCCAGGATGAGATAGCTGGATGGCATCATGGACTCGATGGACGTGAGTCTGAGTGAACTCTGGGTGTTGGTGATGGACATGGAGGCCTGGCGTGCTGCGATTCATGGGGTTGCAGAGTCAGACACGACTGAGCGACTGAACTGAGCTGAACTGAGGGAAAAAAAGATAATCAGTAGTCAAGAGAGCTGGGTGCTGCCTTCAGCTCTGCCTTTAAAACTGTATAAATCTGGGTAAGTGTGTGGTTTTACTGTGTCTAAATGGGGTCTCAGGCTCTTCGGTTTCTTCCCTCGCAAGAGCTGTTGGGAAAGAGTTGGGAAGAGCTTTGGGAAAGGTGCAGGAATGTGGATGTGTGTGCAGTGTCCCCTTGGAGTTGAATTACTAGTAGAGTGAACCACAGCCATCTCCGAGTTGATGAGCATCATCTAACCAACCACCGTTTTCTCCTCTTCCGTGCTGATGCTTCTCTTGTTCCCGTGTGGCCCTTTTGACGCAGCCACGTGCAGGAGGCTAGTGTCCCCAGAAAAAAAGATGAAATAGCTTTAGGAGAGATGCACACGGTGGAAGGCTTGAAGAAGCTGGCTAGGAAGTGTGCTGCCCCACCAGGTCACAGAGCAGCTCGCCTGTAACAGTTGTCGAGTGAAGGACAGAGAGTGAAGGCGGGTTGAGCAAACGCCTGGTCTGGGCTGACTGATGCTGAAGCTGAAACTCCAGTCCTTTGGCCATGTGATGCGAAGAGCTGACTCATTGGAAAAGACCCTGATGCTGGGAAAGATTGAGGGCAGGAGGAAAAGGGGACGACAGAGGATGAGATGGTTGGATGGCATCACTGACTCGATGGACATGAGTTCGAGCAAGCTCCGGGAGTTGGTGATGGACAGGGAAGCCTGATGTGCTGCAGTCCATGGGGTCACAAAGAGACAGACATGACTGAGTGACGGGACTGAATTGAACTGGGCTGCCTGAGGACCGCTGGAGGCTGTCAGCGTCAGCGTGGGCAGGAGGGAGTAGACACGAAGCTTCCAGTGTGGGTAGGGAGTTGTGGTTGGCTTTGCTTGAGTTTCCAGCTCTCTCCACCCATCATCCCTCTTCACTTGTACTTACTGGCGGGAGCACCAGGGCAAGGAAGTCTAGAGGTATAAGGCTGGGCATGAGGTCTTCCAGTTGTCAGATGGAGACTCGTCCGCCTCTGGGGCACGTACTGGTGGCACAGGAGATTTTTTTTCCTGTTGGAGGCGTGGAAATGCTCCCCTGAGATTGTGGGAGATTTTTTTTTTTCCCCTTAATTGAGCTCAGGTATGAGACTCATGCTGAGATTTAATTACCCTTTGCCTTTCAAATCCCTTAAAACAGTAATGATTTGCAAGGCACACCCACATTCTCTTAAATGCACTAATGATTTTCTCCCACAAGCCTGATAACCCAGCACGGCCTCTTTCTAGGTAGCTTTCACGTGCCCTGCTCCTTTCCACCCTTTGCTATCTCTTGGCCTCTCACGATGCTCTGGAGCAATCTGGGTCTGGCCCAGTGCCTGCCGTGTGAAGGGTTTTGGTTTTTCACAGTGTGGACTCGGATCCATGGGTCATGCTTAAGCCGACCTCTTCAACTTCAAACTCTTCTCTTTACCAGTCATGGTGCGCCTGGCACTCTGGTTTATTTCCCCGCTGCTCTTTATGTCTTTCTGGGCTGCTTGACACTACGCACACGGTTTTTATAGGAGAACTTGAAAGAGGTCAGTACTTATAGGAAAGAAAACATTTGGAGCTGTCAGTACTCAGATAAAGCACATGTGTGTGCCTCTGTGTGTGTGTGTAGTATTCTGTTTGTGCCTGCATGCGCGGTGTGTATCATGTGTGTGGTATATGGATGGTGTGTGTGGGGTGTGTGCGCATGTATTTTGCAGGAACAACTGACTAAGAGAACAGGCCATGAGGAAAACGCGTCCTGGGTGACAGGTCCCAGCAGCTGGTGTTGGGAGGAGCGGGGTTGGCTGCATCTGTTCTGCAGTCAGAGCTTCCCTGCTGGCTCAGATGGTGAAGAATTTGCCTGCGATGCCGGAGACTCGGCCTCAATCCCCTGCAGAAGGCCCCGGCAACCCACTCCAGGATTCTTGCCTGGAGAATCCCGTGGACAGAGGAGCCTGGCGGGGCTGCAGTCCACGGGGCGTCGAAGAGTCGCACACGACTGAAGGGATGGGGCGTACACGCACGTGCACCCTTGCAGCCCTTGATAACAGTTTGACCGCTGCGTGTTGAAGGAGATAACTTTCTCAAACGATGAGGAACCGTGAGACACACACACACACACACTTCAAGGCTAGTGTCAAGTAATTATTTTCCACACTGTACAAACACAGATGAAAAGACAAGTTCAAACACATTCAGCAATAATGCTGCCAAAGGTCTCATTTATGCTCAATTAAAACACATAGAGAAGCCTAGTTTTCTATTTAAATATCAACATACTTGAGGGATTTTTCTGAACTCAAATGTGTATTGCTGGTATAAATGTAGATACAGATGGGAGACGTGTCTAAGGGCCATTTACAGAAGTTAATGGGATGTCATTGACATTTTTAGGCCATTTGTTCACATTTATACTTACTGATAATCATGTCTTAAGCATGTCTTGTGTGATAAGGCATTTAATGACTTTTATTCAAACATGTCTTGATTAATTGCTGCCCAGTGACCCAAAGTCACAGATTTTCGTCAGCCAGTTTGTCTTCTTTACAAAAAAAGAAAAAAAAAGAAAAGAAAAATCTTCCAAACACTTTGGAAAGCTCTTTAAAATTTGATTCAAGTGTAAAAGCCAGTCAAGTAATACATGGAGTTTCTCAAGAGGTTCAAGCAGTACTATTAATTTGCATCTATAGAATTTTCAGTTAAATTCTTAAAAATTGGGAATTTAAGGCTGACACATTAACAGATTTAATTTTTTATCAGTAGTTGCATACTTATGACAAACAATAGCAAATTATTACTGAAAATAGTGGTTTCCCAAAGTGAAAGTGAAGTTGCTCAGTCGTGCCCGACTCTTTGCGACCCCATGGACTGTAGCCTACCAGGCTCCTCTGTCCATGGGATTCTCCAGGCAAGAATACTGGAGTGGGTTGCCATTTCCTTCTCCAGGGGATCGTCCCGACCCGGGGATCGAACCCAGATCTCCCACCATTGCAGGCAGACGCTTTAATCTCTGAGCCGCGAGGGAAGCTTCCCAAAAGGTTGCATCAATTAATCCTTTGTGGCTGTGCTAAGTCGCTTCCGTCGTGCCTGACTCTTGGCAACCCCATGGACTGTAGCCCCCCAGGCTCCTCTGTCCATGGGATTCTCCAGGCAAGAGTACTGCAGAGGGTTGCCATGTACTCCTCGAGGCGTCTTCCCAACCCAGGTATTGAGCTCACGTCTCTTGCGTCTCCCGCATTGGCAGGCGGGTTCTTTACCGCTGGTGCCCCCTGGGAAGCCTTATTAATCCTTTTCCTATTTTATATAGGTTCTCTTCAACCTTTTTGTTCTCAGAATCTTGGCTCTTACTGTCAAGTACATACTAGTTGGTTTTACGACATTAACAGATTTAATTTTAGTCAACACAAGCAACTAACAAATTTTGTCATACTTGTACCCCGCTACTTGCTGAGTTGTCTCAGCCAATTGACGTACACTAATCATTTTTGTTTAACTGTTGATGTATAGTAACTGATCAGAAACTGCACGGCACAAACTCATTTTTGAGGATTACATGACAATTGAAGTACAAATAATACAGTCATATTTGGTTTACCCTTGTAATTCTTTCATAAGAATCAAGAGTTTGGCTTTATAAATGGGAAATGGGAAGCTTTTTATGGTTTTTAATTTAACTTTTATAAGGGAGTTTAGTTGCTTTACAGTGTTTTGATAATTTCAGGTGTACAGGAAGTGATTCGGTTATACATATAGCCATTTGTTTTCAGATTCTTTTCCCATATAGGTCATTACAGACTGTTGAGTAGAGTTCCCTGTGCTATATGGTGGGTCCTTGTTGATTATCTATTTTATACACATTAGTCACACTAATCGGGCTTCCCAGGTGGAGCCAGTGCTAAAGAACCCACCTGCCAATGCCGGAGACATGAGAGACACAGGTCTGATCCCTGGGTCGGGCAGGTCCCCTAGAGGATGGCATGGCGACCCACTCCAGTATTCTTGCCTGGAGAATCCCAGGGACAGAGGAGCCCGGGGCGCTACAGTCCAGGGGATTGCACAGAGTCAGACACGACAGAAGCAGGCAGCAGCAGGCAAGCAGTCATGGTAATCATTTTGCTGTTTTTTTCTTTTTTGGACATGACTGAGCAGCTCAGCACGCACCCTTGGGTGAGGGCCTCAGAGCATGCTTTCTCTGGTCAGCTGCTGTGCCTGTCTATGTGCTGTTGATTTGGTTCCTCTCCAGGGGCTGGGTGAGCAGGGTGTCCTGGAAGAACAGACCGAGGGGGCATACTGCCTGTCTCAGAGCTCTGGGTGCTTTAAACCTTCCCTGGGATGGATCTGTGGTGAGCCTCCTGTTCAGTGTCTCTGGTGGTGGGGAAGTGTAGCAGACAGAACATGCGCTCTGCTTCTAGTCTGAATCTGGCTCAGCAACTCCAGAGTGGACCCGACCCTGGGCCAGTTACCAAAATTCTGAGCCCCGGTGCGTTGAAGACCGAGGCATGCCTCGGAACTGCTCTTGTTGCAGGGAGTAAGCCAATTCTGACTCCATGTTGGAAATATTCCTTTGACTTGCTTTTAATATTATCATCATACTCAATGGCTTGCCTGGAAGACCCTTCCATGGTTTTTCCAGTAGTCACGTATGCATGTGAGAGTTGGACTATAAAGAAAGCTGAGCGCCGAAGAATGGATGCTTTTGAACTGTGGTGTTGGAGAAGACTCTTGAGAGTCCCTTAGACTGCAAGGAGATTCAATCAGTCCATCCTAAAGGAGATCAAACCTGAGTATTCATTGGAAGGACTGATGCTGAAGCTGAAACTCCAATCCTTTGGCCACCTGATGTGAAAAACTGACTCACTGGAAAAGACCCTGATGCCGGGAAAGACTGAAGGCGGGAGGAGAAGGGGCTGACAGAGGATGAGATGGTTGGATGGCATCACCGACTCAATGGACATGAGTTTGAGTGAAGTCCGGGAGCTGGTGATGGACAGGGAGGCCTGGCGTGCTGCAGTTCATGGGGTCGCAAAGAGTCGGACACGACTGAGCGACTGAACTGGAAGACCCTGCCCGTCTGCTTGACTGTAAACTAAAGTGCCTTTGTTTAGCTGAAGGAGAGATAAGTCTGTCCCTGTCCACCTGTGAAAAGGGGAGAGGAACACTGCCCTTACGAAGGCGGGACATTCCCTTGGAGATGTTTTGCAAGACTGAAGACCCTTTCACTTTACTTCCCCACTGCCTCTCCTTCTCTATTCTACCTTTTAATTTTAGTTCCTCATTGCTTCTTTCTCTCTGACCTATAAATGAACCGGGCATCCAGACCCCAATAAGTTGGTTATTTTGATAGGCTAGCCTGTCATCTTCTCGGTCTGCCGGCTCCCCGATTTAAAGTCTCTTCCTTGCCTCGACACCTTGTCTCTCGGATTCATTGGCCTGTCGTGTGGAGAGCAGAGCAAGCTTGGACTTGGTGATGCCGTGACCAGCTTGGAAGAGCAAGAGGGTGGCAGAATCAAGGCAGAAAACTGGCAGTGATTCCAGGCAATTAGGAGGCTCTTCAGAGCTGCCTAATACGACTCCTAAAGTCCCATGAGCACTGCCAGGAGCGACAGTGATTAGATCAGGTGTTCAGTTCAGTTCAGTTCAGTTCAGTTCAGTCACACAGTCCTGTCTGACTCTTTGCAACCCCATGGACTGCAGCACCCCAGGCTTCCCTGTCCAACACCAACTCCCGGAGTTTACCCAAACTCATGACCATTGAGTCGGTGATGCCATCCAACCATCTCATCCTCTGTCGTCCCCTTCTCCTCCCACCTCAGTCTTTCCCAGCATCAGGGTCTTTTCCAAAGAGTCAGTTCTTTGCATCAGGTGGCCAAAGGATTGAAGTTTCAGCTTCAGCATCAGTTCTTCCACTGAATATTCAGGGCTGATTTCCTTTAGGTTGGATTTCCTTGCAGCCCAAGGGACTCCCAAGAGTCTTCGCCAGCACCACAGTTCAGAAGCCTCAATTCTTTGGCGCTTAGCTTTCTTTACAGTCCAACTCTCACATCCATACATAACTACTGGAAAAACCATAGCTTTGACTAGAGGGACCTTTGTCAGCAAAGTACTGTCTCTGGTTTTTAATATACTGTCTAGGTTGGTCATAACTTTTCTTCCAAGGAATAAGCGTCTTTTAATTTCATGGCTGCAGGGACCACCTGTGGTGATTTTGGAGCGCCCCCCCCCCGAAATAAAGTCTGACACTTATGCTCTCTGCATTTAAATCTCAAGCAGTCATGGTGGCTAAGAAAGAAAAAAAGTTAAAGTTTACCTATGTGTTTACGCACATGAATAAGTGTATAAGCGTGTGTATACGCCATGTAAGGCAGTTTCAATATTTTTCCCATTTTACAGATGGGAATACTGAGTCTGAGGTCAAAAACTTACATCTCAAATCACAGTGTGTAGTCCAAGCACGTTTTCTCCGAAGCAGAGACAGCGTTCGATGCAGCCTCAATTCTCAGTACTGAAGTCTGGGTCACAGGACGCATAGAAGCTGTGGGCTTCAGCTCTGCTCATGTGACCAAGAGTATTTTCAAGTTTGATCAGAGGACACATTACACAAATAACCCCTTCAGTGGAGTCCTGAGAGATTATAGAGGTTGAATCGTGATCGGGAGAAAGAACTCCTATGTATTCTCTCTCTGTGTGTGTCTTTCTCTCTCTTTAACGTTTTCATTTCATTGCCTCATCAGGCCAAAAGAATCAAATCACCTTCCAGAAATTAGCTGACTAAATTGCTTGGAAAATAGCTTTAATGACAGCTGCTGGTTAGGAAGTAGGTGATTCTCCTTTGCAGACTAACCTTCTCCCTCCTACCTCTGTACTGTGGTGGAGGGAGGTGCATTCAAGGCCGTGGGTTCCCTGCACATTCCCAGGACGCGTGTCTCCTCCAGCGGTCCCCTCCTTGAAGAGCTGTGGGAGGATGGTAAACGGACGGATAGGGGAGGGTCGCAGTCTTCTTCAGACAGGTGGGAAACGTAACGTTTTACAACCGGTAGATAAAAATGGTAAAAGCTGGCCTGAAAAGAGACACGTGGCCTATTCAGGGGAAGTCATTTTAAAAAAGCTTGCTATAATATAAATAAATGCCTTTCTATGTTTCCCCTAGCATTATTATTTTTTAATATCTCTGCAATAAAAAGGTTTGGCTTATTGCCGGGGACATGGTGTAATGGTGTGGAAATGATACCTTCCATTCGTACAGTGGGCTGAGGTTTCCAGGGAGCACTGAGTGATGGAGAGATTTCTGACAGGCGGGGGAACCAGGATCGGCTCCGGGTGCTTCTACCGCCCTCCCGGCCATGCACCCTGTTAGCCTCAGGGAAACTTGCCCTCATCAGTTGTACAATCAGCTCTGTAGTCTTTGCTCTGCCTCCTGTTTGCTGAGAGGATTATCGAGACCTTCCCTGGCCTCCTCCTAGCTTGTATCCTTGGAGGCTTTCCAGGGGCCAGGTGCAGTGGAATCCTGGAGGCAGTGCTGACTTGCGCTTGACAGATGAGCAGACCGAGGCAGAGGGGGATAAATGTGTCTATGCCGTGTAAGGCAGTTTCAATCCCTGCCCCCATTTTACAGATGAGGAGACTGAGTCTGAGGTCAGAAACCTGTGTCTCAAGTCACAGTGTGTAGTCCAAGCACGTTTGCAAACAGCAAGTGTCAGGATCTGAACCCGGGGCTCCTCTTGGGAACCTGTCTTCTTCACATCTGGAACCCTGGAGCCCCGGCACCCATGGGACTCACGGAGCCCTGTGGACTCTGTGCTTGTAACTGGACTTGTGTCTGCGGGGTTTCTTTGTGGACTTCATTTATTGATTTATAGTCTTGGCTGGGCTGGTTCTTTGTTGCAGTATGCGGTGTTCTGTAGTTGTGGCTCATGGTTTTACTTACTCCTCCACATGCTGGGAAAGATTGAGGGTGGGAGGAGAAGGGGACGACAGAGGATGAGATGGTTGGGTGGCATCACCGACTCGACGGACATGAGTTTGAGCAAGCTCCGGGAGATGGTGAAGGACAGGGAAACCTGGCGTGCTGCAGTCCATGGGGTCGCAAAGAGTCGGGCACGACTTAGCAACCGAACAATAACAACTGCACGCGCGATCTTAGTTCCCTGACCAGGGATTGAACCCACATTCCTCGCATTGGAAGGCAGATTCTCAACCACTGAACCCCCAGAGGAGTTTCTGCACATGATTCTTTTGTTTTTAATCCTCATAAATATGGTCATAGCTTACATCAGATTCTCAACGGGTTACATAAGCCTTAAACGGTAAGAAACCCCGAGTAAGGTGCATTTTCCCTTAAGTTTATGGAGCCAAAGAAACCAAAATTAAACAAGAAGGGGTTAGAAGGATGGTTTACCTCTGGACAGTCCAAATGACGCAAAAGCCCACTCTGAGGGAAACAGAAGAATACTTAGAGGGAGAGCCACAGTTTATGCAGCCAACGAGCCCACCTTTAAACAAAAAAGTATTGGAAACATGATGTGTCTGTGTGTCTGTGTGTCTGTGTGTGTGTTAGTCACTCAGTCATATCTGACTCTGTGACCCCATGGACTGTAGCCCACCACACTCCTCTGTCCATGGGATTCTCCAGGCAAGAATACTGGAGTGGGTTGCCATGCCCTCCTCCAGGGGAATCTTCCTGACCCAGGGATTGAACTCAAGTCTCCTGCATTGCAGGCGGATTCTCTACCGTCTGAACCACCAGGGAAACCCTTAAAAACATGATAGCCAACTTTAAACAGTCGAATCCGAGACTGGCTCCATCCTGCTGTTTGTTGAAATTGAATTTTTTTTGAAATTGAAGTCACTCAGTCGTGTCCGACTCTTTGCGACCCGTGGACTGTAGCCCACCAAGCTCCTCCATCCGTGGGATTCTCCAGGCAAGGATATGGAGTGCACTTCCAACTGAGATGAAATTCTGAGCCACTATCTTCACGCCCTTTTCTGGGCCTCCGATTTCTCCATATTGTCATTTCGTTGTGAATTTCATAGTTCTTCAGGCCTTTTCTTCTCAAAAGAAAACAAGAAAAGTCTTTTGGCTTGTTGCCTCCAGGATGATGTTCCAGCGCTTCCTGGAGCTTGGCAGGATGGCCTGCGTCTCCTCTGGGCCTTGTGCTGGGAAGCTGGTCATGATTCTAGGTGGTATTGATCAGAACAAGGCTTTCATGGATGAACCTTGCACTCAGGTGAGGAGACAGGCTACGCCTTTCTAATGCGTGTTGCCCCCTGACTTCAACCTCAAGTTCCCACATGGTGCCTGCCAGAAGTACGTCTGAAAAGCCTGAGAGAAGGCAGTGTAAAAGTGTTGGCTGTTCAGTCGTGTCTGACTCTTGGCGACTTCGTGGATTGCAGCCTGCCAGTCTCCTCTGTCCATGGGATTTTCCAGGCAAGAACACTGCAGTGGGTTGCCATTCCCTTCTCCAGGGGAACTTTCTGACCCAGAGATCAAACCCACATCTCTCACATCTCCGGCATTGGCAGACGGGTTCTTTACCACTAACGCCAGCTGGGAAGCCCCGCAAAGCTTAAAAGGGTCGGAAAGCTCCAACCCAGAAGACACCTGCTCCAAAGGTATCTGGCAAGAAAGCATGAGGGCATCAGAGGCTAGTATAAACAGAATAAAGTTTATTTTAGACATGCTGAGCAAAAAAGATGAAAAAACTTCCCACGTGTAATGCAAATCCCTGCTAGTTTGCTGCAGTGAAATTGTTAGCCTTTTAAAAAGTGAGAAAGATTTATTGAGATGGAAAGTATCGTAGACATCATTTGATTCCAGACTCCATTTAAGAAATCGTTTTTTCAGTTCACACGCGGTTGACAAAGCTACTCTTTGTGAGTCACAATTCTATGGTTTTTGACAAACACACAGAGCTGTGCCTCCTGGACCACAATCATGAGATAGAGTCATCCTCTCGTGTCCCCCGTATTTCTTCATGCCTCCCTTTTGGTCAGCCTCTTTTGCTATTTGAGCTCCTGGCAACTCTGATCTATGCTACCATGCCTCCAGTTCTGCAGTTGCCAGGGGTCATATAAACGGAATTGTTGACTTAAAAAAATTCACAACATGAGAGTTGCAAATTAAGTTTCACGTGAGACAGAATGAGAACTGTAGGCCAGGAGACAGCGCCTCAGATAGCTCTGAGAAACTGCTCCAAAGAGATGTGGAGTGGGTCTGGGAGGGGAGGTCATTATAGAAGTGATTTTGGTGAAGGGGGACTGCCTGTCATCAAACATGTATTTGTGCAGAAGGTTTAACAAGAACCTTCTCGAGGTTTTGCAGAAGGTTTCACAAAATCCTAGTCTCGAAGCACAGTCATCATCATGAGGGAAGTTAGCGCTTTCCCAGACATGAAGAGATGCAAAGAATTGAGCTCATAAAATCAGCGCCTGAAAATATCTTGCTGTCTGAAGACCTGTCCTGCCAGTTCTTCCCAGAGCATAGATGCCTCATTCTGCTCTCTACCTTGAACTCCTTTCAGGGTGGATTGAAGGTCAGCAGCTGCAGCAGCACAGGATGGAATCCTTGTAGAGGTAGACGACCCCTAGAGATGAAAATGGCAACCCACTCCAGTATTCTTGCCCGGAGAATCCCAGGGACAGAGGAGCCTGGCGGGCTGCCGTTGATGGGGTCACAAAGAGCTGGAAACGACTGAGCGATTTACTCACACAGAGGTAGATGACGAGAGCCCGTGGCAAGTGGCAAGGTGTAGTTGAAAGAATCATGAAGTCTGTAGTCTTTTGATTCTGGCTGATTTCAACCAACATTATGCCTTTGCGATCATCCAGGTTGCTGCATGCATCAATACTTTGCTACTTTTTGCCGTTGTTTAGTCCTGGCATACTACAGACCATGGGGTTGCAAAGAGTCAGACAAGACTTACCCACTGAACAACAACAGCAACAGTGTCCCGTTGTATGTATGTGCAAGAGTTGAAGGACATTTTGTTTGTTTCTGTAGATTTATTTTTGGGTGTCACAAATAAACTGCTCTAAACATTTGTGTGCAGGTTTATGAGACATACGGTAAGCAAATTTTCTAAAGTGCTTTTTGCACCCTTCTGCATTTTGTATACAAGCTGCTGCTGCTGCTGCTAAGTCGCTTCAGTCGTGTCCAACTCTGTGCGACCTCGTAGACAGCAGCCCACTACGCTCCTCTGTCCCTGGGATTCTCCAGGCAAGAACACTGGAGTGGGTTGCCATTTCCTTCTCCAATGCATGAAAGTGAAAAGCAAAAGTGAAGTCGTTCAGTCGTGCCCAACTCTTAGTGACCCCATGGATTGCAGCCTACCAGGCTCCTCTGTCCATGGGATTTTCCAGGCAAGAGTACTGGAGTGGGCTGCCATTGCCTTCTCCGCAGTGTGTGAGAATTCTAGTGGCTTCTCGGTCTTCCCACCATTTGGTAGTGTCGCTTAGAAGTCTTAGCCATTCTAAGACGGTTATTGGTATCTTAGCTGCCTATTGGTATCTTAATGTGGTTTTAATTTGCCTTTCCTTGATAGCTAAGGATGATGGGCATATTTTCAGGTGCTAATTTGTTTTCTTTCTTCCCGTTGGGTTATGAGAGTTCTTTCTACATTCTGGATCCGAGTTCTCTGTGATTTCTATGGTTGACAAATGTTTTCTCCCGGTCTCTGTGGCTTGTCTTTTCATCTCTTAATGACACTACTCGATCTTAAATGAGAAGGAACTGACATTCGACAGCTTTTGTTGGCTCTGCCGAAAACTGCCTGCCTGTGACGGTGGCTAAGCCATTTAATTTATTCTGTGTTTTGTTTTCTGTTCTGTGGACCCAGAGTGAGGGACGAGAATATTCCTGAGATCCTTGTAGCCAGAGCTGTCAGTGAGTCTGAGGCTGGCCCAAGTTCATATAGTTAATTAGTTAACGGAGTTGGGCTAGGACTGGGGCTGCCTCCCAATTTCTGCTGCTTTTGTTTGCAGTAGAATTCTTTTCACATTTTTACATCTAAGTTTTTTTTTTCCCCCCTGTGGTTGTGCTCCGTCGTGTCTGACTCTCTGCGACCCCGTGGATTGTAGCCTTCCAGGTTCCTCTGTCCATGGGATTGTCCAGGCAAGAATCCTGGAGTGGGTAGCCATTTCCGTCTCCAGAGGATCTTCCCCAACCCAGGGACTGAACCTGGGTTTTTGCATTGCAGGCAGATTCTTATCCACTGATCCGCAAGGGAAGCCCAATTTTTTAATTAGCTACTACATTTATGGGATTAAAAACTCAAAAAGTATAGAAGATTATACTGTGAAAGAAATCTCCGTCACTGGACAAACAATATGTGTTATTTTTTTCTTGTGTTCCTCTCTGGTGCTTTAAAAAATATGTACAGACTCATTTTTATGTGTGTTTTCTTTCTCTCCTTTTAAAAGTGAATTACTGGACTATAGCTTTCTTTTTTTCACGTCTGCTGCTGCTGCTAAGTCGCTTCGGTCATGTCCGACTCTGTGCGACCCCGTAGACGGCAGCCCACCAGGCTCCCCTGTCCCAGTGCAAATTAAAACCTCACAGATATGTATATTTTTTTCAATCACACATTTGAGGCTGAGAATATTTTCAAAGGACTTAAAACCATTTGTCTTTTCTGTGAATTCTCTGTTGATATAGTTCCCCCCCTTTTTTTTGCTATTGAGTTGCTGATGTTATATGAGTTACTTATGTATGAGAGAAACTAACTTTGTGATCTATTACAATTTTGCCCCTGTTTGTCATCTGTCTTTGAGTTTGCTTATTGCAGTTTTGCCCTGAGGAGTTCTGACTTTTACGTGGCTGAATTCATCAGTATTTTTGTTACTTGTGGCGTTTGGTTATAGTGTGAAAAGACTTCTCCCCTCTAGTGCTGAAAGAAGAGTTATCCTGTGGTTTCTCTGGTTTATTAGTTTATTCTACACTCTATGTGATGTTTAAATATTTGATCTGTCTGGGAGTTAGCCTGGCATAAAGTGTGAGGCATAGATCCAATTACATGACTCCAGAAGGCTGCCCATCTATCTCAACACTATTCATTAACTGATCCATCTTGGCCTTCTGATCGTAGTTTCAACCCGTAACATGTACTCACTTTTGTTCAGTCACTCAGTCGTGTCCAACTCTTTGTGACCCTATGGACTGCAGCACGCCAGGCTTCCTGGTCCATCACCAACTCCAGGAGCTTTCTCAAACTCACATCCATAGAGTCGGTGATGCCATCCAACTACCTCATCCTCTGTCATTCCCTTCTCCTACTGTCTTCAATCTTTCCCAGCATCAGGGTCTTTTCCAATGAGTCTGTTCTTTGCATCAGGTGGCCAAAGGATTGGAGTTTCAGCTTCAGCATCAAACCTTCCAATGAATATTCAGGACTGATTCCCTTTAGGATGGACTGGTTGGATCTCCTTGCAGTCCAAAGGACTCTCAAGAGTCTTCTCCAACACCACAGTTCAAAAGCATCAATTCTTCGCTGCTCAGCTTTCTTTATAGTCCAACTCTCACATCTATACATGACTACCGAAAGACCATAGCTTTGACTAGATGGACCTTTGTCTGTAAAGTAATGTCTCTTGCTTTTTAATATGCTGTCTAGGTTGGTCATAGCTTTTCTTCCAAGGAGCAAGTGTCTTTTAATTTCGTGGCTGCAGTCACCATCTGCACTGATTTTGGAGCCCAGAAAAATAAAGTCTGACACTGGTCCCATTATTTCCACATCTATTTGCCAGGACGTGATGGTACCAGATGCCATGATCTTTGATTTTAGAATGTTGAGTTTTAAGCCAGCTTTTTCAATCTCTTCTTTCACTTTCATCAAGAGGCTTTTTAGTTCCTCTTCACTTTCTGCCATAA
The DNA here is from genome assembly GCF_014754425.2 of Oryx dammah. Classification (NCBI taxonomy): domain Eukaryota; kingdom Metazoa; phylum Chordata; class Mammalia; order Artiodactyla; family Bovidae; genus Oryx; species Oryx dammah. The sequence continues at coordinate 125,510,829 of NW_024070207.1, forward strand.
GGGTGGTATCATCTGCATATCTGAGGTTACTGATATTTCTCCCGGCAATCTTGACTCCAGCTTGTGCTTCTTCCAGCCCAGGCTTTCTCATGATGTACTCTGCATTTAAGTTAAATAAGCAGGGTGACAATATACAGCCTTGATGTATTCCTTTTCCTGTTTGGAACCAGTCCGTTGTTCCATGCCCGGTTCTAACTGTTGCTTCTTGACCTGCAAACAGATTTTTCAGGAGGCAGGTCAGGTGGTCTGGTATTCCCATCTCTTTCAGAATTTTCCAGTTTGTTGTGATCTACACAGTCAAAGGCTTTGGCATAGTCAATAAAGCAGAAATAGATGCTTTTCTGGAATTCTCTTGCTTTTTCTATGATCCAACAGATGTTGGCAAATTGATCTCTGGTTCTTCTGCCTTTTCTAAATCCAGCTTGAACATCTGGAAGTTTATAGTTCACCTGGCTTGGAGAATTTTGAGCATTACTTTGCTAGTGTGTGAGATGAGTGCAGTTATTCAGTAGTTTCAACATTCTTTGGCATTGCTTTTCTTTGGGATTGAAATGAAAACTGACCTTTTTCCGTCCTGTGGCCACTGCTGAATTTTCCAAATTTGCTAGCATATTGAGTGCAGCACTTTAACAGCATCATCTTCTAGGATTTGAAATAGCTCAACTGGAATTCCATCACCTCCACTAACTTTGTTTGTAGTGATGCTTCCTAAGGCACACTTGACTTCGAATTCCATGAGAACCTTAAGAACAGTAACAGATACTATATCTATATTTTTTTTTATTGTGGTAAGAATGCTTAACATGAGATCCACCCTCAACATTTTAAGTGCAATTCACTGTACAACAAATCTCTAGAACTTATTTCAAATAACTGAAATTTTGTACTCATCAATAGCACTCAATTTCCATATTTGAAAGTGAAAGTGAAGTCGCTCAGTCGTGTCCGACTCTTAGCGACCCCATGGACTGCAGCCTACCAGGCTCCTCGGTCCATGGGATTTTCCAGGTCAGAATACTGGAGTGGGTTGCCATTTCCTTCTCCAATTTCCATATTTGGGGGAGTTCTATTTCTGAATTTTATACTCTTTTCCATTCATCTCTTTTCTATTTATGTTTAATATGTTTTAAGTAAGTTTTAGCATGCTGTAAGACTAGTGTTCATTACTCTTTTAATTTCTCCAGACTTTTTCAGCATTTTATTTCAAAAAATTTCAAGCGTATGGAAATGTTGAAAGAATTTTACAGTGAACATTCATTTGCCCACCACATAGATTTTACCATTAACATTTCACTAACATTGCTTTGCACACATCTATTCTCCAGACACTGGAGCCATCTTGTTTTTTTATTTTTCAACTCATATCCAAGTGAATTGAATGGGTGATGTGATCCAGCCGTCTCATCTTCTGTCGTCCTCTTCCCCTGCTGCCTTCAGTCTTTCCTGGCATCAGGGTCAGCATCACTGATTCAATGGACATGAACTCGGACAAACTCTGCGAGACGGTGAGGGATGAGGAGGCGGGATGTGCCACAGTCCATGGGGTCACATAGAGTCAGACACGACTTGGCGGCTGAAACACAACCCCTGCCAAGTAAATCGGAGATAGCAGTGCACTTCCGCCTAAATAGCTTAGCATGCATTATCGTTACCTAGAGTTTAGTAACTGTTTAGGATATTTTCTTGCTTTGAGCTAAAACTGACCCACAGTGACCTTCTCAAATCGTCAACGCATAGTCAGTGGGTTTTGTTGAGGTCATGTGCTTGAATGGATTTCCCTGATAGCTCAGTTGGTAAAGAATCTGCCTGCAATACAGGAGACGTCGATTCAATTCCTGGGTTGGGAAGATCCCCCGGAGAAGGGAAAGGCTACCCACTCCAGGATTCTTGGGCTTCCCTGGTGGCTAAGCTGGTAAAGAATCTGCCTGCAATGCGGGAGACTGGGGGTCGATCCCTGGGCCGGGAAGATCCCCCGGAGAAGGGAAAGGCTACCCACTCCAGTATTCTGGTCTAGAGAATTCCATAGACTATACAGTCCATTTACAGAGCAAAACTACCACCCCAGAAAATTCCCTCATGCCTCTTGCCAGTCAATCCTGATACCCTGACCCAGAGGTACTGCTGTTCTGATTCCACACAGCATGCATGCTTTTGTGGAAGGTTTCTGTCCAAGTGTAAGTGAGACTTAACCATGTAGTTACATATATCTGTAGCTTCTTTCTTTTTACTGATGAGTGATATTCCATTTATGAATGTACCACATTTGGTTTCTTTGTCCTCCAATTAAACAACAGCTGGAGTCTGCAGTTTTTGGCTATTATGAATGAAGCCTCCATGAAGGTTCTGGCACCATCTACTTTATGGCCCATGTGTTTCTTTTCCTTTTTAGAGGGCGGGGGTGAGGGGGGCGGAACACAGACTGAGTGAAATGGCTTGTCCTAGGGTAGGTTTTTACTTTTTAAAGAAACCTCCAGTCTTTCTCTAAGGTGACTGAACCATTTTATGCTCCCACTAGCATGTATTATAGCATGTATAGCTGAAGCTGAAACTCCAATACTTTGGCCACCTGGTGTGAAGAGCTGACTCACTGGGAAAGACATGATTCTGGGAAAGATTGAGGGCAGGAGGAGAAGGGGATGACAGAGGAAGAGATGGTTGGATGGCATCACCGACTCCATGGACATGAGTTTGAGCGAGCTCCAGGAGTTGGCAATGGACAGAGAAGCCTGGCGTGCTGCAGTCCATGGAGTTGCAAAGAGTTGGACACGACTGAGCGACCGAGATACTGAGCATGTATAAGAGTCTCAGTTGTCTTTGTTCCTCAGGGTTATTTGACGTCATTGTTTTATATTTTCCTCATCAGTTTAGTTCACTTCAGTCGCTCAGTCGTGTCCAACTCTTTGCGACCCCATGAATCGCAGCACGCTAGGCCTCCCTGTCCATCACCAACTCCCGGAGTTCACCCAAACCTACATCCATCGAGTCGGTGATGCCATCCAGCCATCTCATCCTCTGCTGTCCCCTTCTCCTCCTGCCCCTAATCCCTCCCAGCATCAGAGTCTTTTCCAATGAGTCAACTCTTGGCATGAGGTGGCCAAAGTACTGGAGTTTCAGCTTTAGCATCATTCTTTCCAAAGAACACCCAGGACTGATCTCCTTTAGAATGGACCGGTTGAACCTCCTTGCAGTCCAAGGGACTCTCAAGAGTCTTCTCCAACACCACAGTTCAAAAGCATCAGTTCTTCAGCGCTCAGCTTTCTTTATAGTCCAACTCTCACATCTGTACATGACTACTGGAAAAACCATAGCCTTGACTAGATGGACCTTTGTTGGCAAAGTAATGTCTCTGCTTTTCAATATGCTATTTCGGTTGGTCATAATTTTCCTTTCAAGGAGTAAGCATATTAATTTCATGGCTGCAGTCAGCATCTGCAGTGGTTTTGAATAAAGTCTGACACTGTTTCCACTGTTTCCCCATCTATTTGCCACAAGGTGATGGGACCAGATGCCATGATCTTCATTTTCTGAATGTTGAGCTTTAAGCCAACTTTTTTACTCTCCTCTTTCACTTTCTTCAAGAGGCCTTTTAGTTCCTCTTTCTGCCATAAGGGTGGTGTCATCTGCATATCTGAGGTTATTGATATTTCTCCCGGCAATCTTGATGCCAATGGGTGGGTATATGGTGGTTTCCCATCATGCTTTTCTTTTGCATTTGGCTGATGACTAAGTGATGAGGTTGAACATTTTTACCATGCTTATCATCTTTTTTATATCTTGCCTTTATGAATTGTCTGTTAAAATCTTTACCTGTTTTTAATTGAGTGGTTTTCACTTCATAATTGAGCTCCTTTACATTTCTATTGGCTAGTCTTACTTAGGGCTTCTCACGTGGTGCTAATGGTAAAGAAACCGGCTGCCAGCGCAAGAGATATAAGAGATATGGGTTCAATCCTTGTGTCGGGAAGACCCCCTGGAGGAGGGCATGGCCAGCCACTCCAGTATTCTTGCCTGGAGAATCCCTGTGGACAGAGGAGCCTGGTGGGCTATAGCTTATGGGGTCACAAAAAGTGGGACATGACTGAAGTGGCTTAGTATACATGCATTCTTATATATCTATGGTTTCCTATGAAATTTAGGACCAGCATAAATAATCCTAAAACAAATCCTTTGGGTTCTATTTTAAATATGTTTAGAGAGAGTCATGTTGATTCTTCATACTTTGTAACTTGAAATGCCTTTCATGTATTTAAATTTTCTGCTCCCCCACATCAGAACTTAAAAATTATCTTCCTGAAGTCTTACATGCTTTTTAAGTTTATTTCTAAGCATTTTATCTTTATTATTGTTATTTTGAATGGTACCTTGTCTTCAATTTTATCTTCTAATATGTGTAGCTCAAGGGGTAAAGAATTTGCCTGCAATGCAGGAGACCCCGGTTTGATTTCTGGATTGGGAAGATCCACTGGAGAAGGGATAGGCTACCCACTCCAGTATTCTTGGGCTTCCCTGGTAGCTCAGATGGTAAAGAGTCTGCCTGCAATGTGGGAGACCTGGGTTTGATCCCTGGGTAGGGAAGATCCTCTGGAGAAGGGCAAGGCAACCCACTCCCGTATTCTTGCCTGGGAAATCCCATGGACACAGGAGCCTGGCAGGCTACGGTCTATGGGGTCCTAAAGAGTCAGACACAACGGAGAAACTTTCACTTTTCAAATAAAACTATTGAATTTGAGACATACTAAAAAATTATTTGATGTTGACCCAAAGTTCAAAAAAGGAAAGCTGTTGATTTATGCACATAGAAATGTTTTATTTCTGGATGTTTTTTTGTGGAAAAGAAGGAGTACCATGTACCAGGAGAGTTGGCCTTTCCTCTTGACCCGAGGTCTGACATATGAATTTATTTATCCTTTATTTCTTAGAAAATGAGGTAAAGACACATTTACCTCAATGGTAAAGAACCCACCTAGCAAGGTAGGAGATGTGAGTTTAATCTCTGTGTCGGGAAGATCCCTTGCAGGAGGGCATGGCAACCCACTCCAGTATTCTTGCCTGGAAAATTCCATGGACAGAGGAGCCTGGTGGGCAATAGTCCATGGAGTCGCAGAGTTGGACACGACTGAGCGATTAACACTCAGTTCAGTTTAGTTCAGTCGCTCAGTCGTGTCCAACTCTTTGTGACCCCGTGAACCGCAGCACACTCCCTCCTAGTTAAATCGGCTTCATTGTTGGCCTCAATGTTTTTGAAGATTAGATGATAGGATGTTTTGAACCATAATATTTAAAAGCCATTCTCAGTTACACCTTGGTGCTTAATAACTGTCAGGCATCATGGTGTTCTCACGGCCAATGCAGTTGACTTTAAAATGCCGAGTTTAGCTTTGCTTGGCGTTTTGTTGATAAATACCGGATGATTAATCCCATCCCTTTACATTCCTCATTATGTCCATGCCGGTTCCCTCTCCCAGATGCTCAGGCTGAAAATCAGAGTCATCTTTCTTCTCCATTCCTGACGCCTTCTCCCCCAGACTGGCTGCCATCACCCTGGCTTCCTCACTGCACGTTCTGGCTGCTGACTCGTCTCCCATCATTTCTTCCCTGTCTCTTTCATCTCACGTGCATGTCGGCAACACTCTCCTCCTGACACCCCCCTCTCTATTTCTGCAGCTTTCTCTGGCTCCCCACTGCCCATAGAATAAAGCTCCAGATTTTCAGCCTGGTCGTTAAGATGAAGAACGCTGTCCTATCGCTCAACTTTTCCTGGAATGAATGCAGCGCCTCGTTCAGTCGACTGAACGTCTCCGTCGCAAACCTCAGATCGATGTCATCTCTGAGCGACGGCTCACTCGGCTTCCTCTTTCTAGACTTAA